>NW_003852399.1:24358517-24401024 GCF_000181295.1 Otolemur garnettii | reverse complement strand
ATTGTTGTTTGGCGGGTCCGGGCTGGGGATTCGAACCCGCCACCTTAGGTGTATGTGGCTGGCGCCTTAGCCGGTTGAGCTATAGGCGCTGAGCCAGAGGACACTTTTCATCACTACAAGGCAATAGAATCAGACTTTTAAAAAGCCCAGATCATGCCAGGAATGGTGGCTCATACCTGCAACCACAACACTTTGGGGGGCTGAGGCAGGAGGATCACTTGAGGACAGGAGTTCAAGAGCAGCCTAGGCAATAAAGCCAGACCCTGTTTATACAAAAAATAGAAAAATTAGCTGGGCATGCTAGAACATATTTGTAGTCCTAGTTACTTGGGAGGCTGAAGCAGGAAGATCATTTAAGCCCAGGAGTTTGAGGTTGCTCTGAGCTACAGTGATGCCATTGCATTCTAGACTAGGCGACAGAGGGAGACTCTATTTCTAGGGGGAAAAAACACCCCAAACTAATTAACTAAATTAAAAAATAAATACAAAAATTGAATCATAGGCTGGGCATGCCTGTAATCCCAGCAAGTACTTTGGAAGGCTTGAGGCCAGGAGTTTAGGACTAACCTGAGCAACATAGCCAGACCCCCATCTCTAAAAAATAAAAAAATTAGCTGGGTGTGGTAGCACACATCTATAGTCCTAACTACCTGGGGGAAGCTGAGGGTTTTGTTTTGTTTTTAGTTTGGGGGGTTCTTACTGAGACAGGGGTTCACTCGGTTGCCTCAGACTAGAGTGCCATGGTGTCAGCCTAGCTCACAGTAACCTCAAACTCCAGGGTTCAAGTGATCCTGCTGCCTTAGCCTGCTGAGTAGCTGGGACTAAGGTGCTTACCACCACACCCAGCTAGTTTTTCTATTTTTAGTAGAGACAGAGTGTTGTTCTTGCTCAGGGTGATCTCAAACTCTTGAGCTTAGGCTATCCACCTACCTTGCCTCCCCCAGAGTGCTAGGATTATAGGTGTGAACCATTTTGCCCTACAGAGACCAGCAGTTTGAGGCTGCTATGAGCTATGATCATATCACTGTACTACAGGCCCGGCAATAGAGAGAGACCCTATCTCTTAAAATAAAAAATAAAAAAAATTGTATCACTAGCATTCTCTTTCAATTGCAACATATCTTTTTTTTTTTTTTTTTTTTTTTTTTGAGACAGAGCCTCAAGCTGTCTCCCTGGGTAGAGTACGGTGACATTACAGCTCACAGCAACCTCCAACTCCTGGGCTCAAGTGAGTCTCCTGCCTCCGCCTCCCAAGTAGCTGGGACCATAGGCGCCCGCCACAATGCCCGGCTATTATTGGTTGCAGCCATCATTGTTGTTTGGCGGGTCCGGGCTGGGGATTCGAACCCGTCATCTTAGGTGTATGTGGCTGGCGCCTTAGCCCGTTGAGCTATAGGCGCTGAGCCAACATATCTTATTATGAATACAAAAGTCAGGTTCGGTGCCTGTGGCTCAAGCAGCTAGGATGCCAGCCACATACACTGGAGCTGGCAGGTTCGAATCCAGCCTGGGCCTGCCAAACAACAATGACGACTACAACCAAAAAATAGCCAGGCGTTTTGGTGGGCGCCTGTAGTCCCAGTCACTTGGAAGGCTGAGGCAAGAGAATCACATAAGCCCAGGAGTTTGAGGTTGCTGTGAGCTGTGACACCATAGCACTCTACCTAGGGTGACATAGTGGGACTCTGTCTCAAAAAAAAAAAAAAAAAAGAGGAAATGAATACAAAAGTCAGTCACGTAGCATCCAAAAGATAATAAATGATTAATAATAAACACCAAAATGATTACTGTGTGTTTACCAACTGAAGTGCTGTGCATACACCAATTCTTGCAAAATTGACCATTTTGCTGGGTTTGGTTTTAAAGTGAATGGATATGCACAGATCTGAATTTTTTTTAACTCATTTTAAAATATGGAACACTTCATGAATTTGTGTGTCACCCTTGTGCAGGTGCCATGCTAATCTTCCCTGTCTTGTTCCAATTTTAGCATATATGCTGGAAGCAAATACCAGACCTGAATATTTTTAAGAAATGAGTATAAAGACATGATCTTCCTCCTGAGTGCAGTTATAGGAAGGTCATAGCGGCATATAGTACATGCTCAATAAACATTTGTTAGTTGAATGAATGAATAAGGTTTTCTGTCCAAAAAAGTTAGTCTGGTAGCACTAATTTGTGCTGTGGTAGTCTCCAACATGTTAAAATTTGATCAGGGTCATCTGGGTGTGCATATGTGTATTGGTATGCGTTAGTTCTAGTTTTTAGAGACAATATAGTGAAATAGTTACCAATGAAGGCTCTGAAGTCAGATTTCTTGAGTTCAAATCTCAGCTCTCCCATTTACTAGCCCCTGTGGCCTTGGGAAAACTGCTTAACTTCTCTGTGCCTTAATTTCTGCATCTGTAACATGATAACAACAGCACCTGTTTCATAGAATAGCTGTGGTGATTAAACAAGCTATTCATGTAAATAACATGGTAATTTTGTTTAATATGGTTCCTGCCGCAGCATCCTTTTTTAGGCCTAACATAATTGTCTGAAAAATGGATACCCCATCACCTTTGGTCTAGTTATTATAAAACTTCCCCTTCCTGTGCAGTTATTTGCAATATAACCTGCTAGTTTTTCATACCTTTGATACAAAACCCAACAGACCCCACAGCTACTGACCATTATAAAACCTCATGGTCAACACCAGAGATTTGTAAATAAGTTCCTCCCTTTGCTTGTGTTTTCTTTAAGCTAGCCAACCCACAATCCCTGAGGGAAAGCCCAAGGGTAAAGCCTATGGCCCTGAGCAAATGTATAGTCCTACAGGTCTTTCCCTCTTCTAACTTTCTTCCCCCTCTCCACCAGATGGTTGAGTCCCTGCCACCTCCAGACTTCCTGTTGGCCTCCTGTTGGTACCCTAAACCCTCTGGGACCCATAAGTAATAAACTTCTGTATCGTGAATTTTGGTTTCATTTCCCCATTGTATCTCATCTGATACACACACCTGAACCTAACTATTCTTCACCCCTGCCCCTTCCCAATCAGGGCTCTCCTAGAGAGTATCTATCTCGGCTTATGGCCACTATCAAGACAGAGATCTCAAGATCCAACTAGAAAAAGAAATCATGACACACTTTGATAAAGGTTTGTTATTTAAAGCTAGTGAAATAATTAAAATATATAAAAGAAATGTATGGAAAGAAAATGTGTATAGGATTCTCAAAAAAAACTCTAAGATTTTAGGAAACATAGTTTGGAAAAACACCGGTGAATGTTTGTGCAGCCTCCAAACAAAATGATCTCCTTTGGTTTGCTTGCTCGGTGTATCTCAGAGGACCAGTGCCCAACAAGCACTGAAAGATGTTTTTAATTGGACAATAACCTAGAAACTCCAGGCTACTGAGCCATGTGTCAGAGATGGTAACAAGAACCACAGAGGGCTTACCCTGTGGCGGGCCGGTCAAAGTCAAAGCACGTACATAAACATTTCATTGTCAGAAAATGCCCATTGAAATTGCTAATTTGGCTCGGCGCCTATAGCTCAACCGGCTAAGGCGCCAGCCACGTACACCTAAGGTGGCGGGTTCGGATCCCCAGCCTGGACCCGCCAAACAACAATGACGGCTGCAACCAAAAAATAGCCGGGCGTTGTGGCGGGGGCCTGTGGTCCCAGCTACTTGGGAGGCGGAGGCAAGAGACTCGCTTGAGCCCAGGAGTTGGAGGTTGCTGTGAGCTGTAATGCCACGGCACTCTACCCAGGGGGAAAGCTTGAGGCGCTGTCTCAAAAAAAAAGAAATTGCTAATTTATCCCCATTTCTAGGTGAGGAATTAGAGGTCCATGGCCCAGTTGAAACTCACAGGATGTGTCTAATTTGAGAGTCTGAGTCATGACTGCCTCCCAGCTGCACACACAACATAGCAACACACACTCAGTACTGTGTACATGTTTGGGGGAACACAGAGACCTTTCCTTGCCAATGTTTACACCTTGTGCTCAGAACCCTGAAGCAGCCTCACATCCCCCGCACAAGTGGTGCTATAGGAATGGATCATGGGGGAGGGAAGGTGTCTTCCCCTGCAGAATTGGGTGGCGGTTTCTCCTTGAATGTCAAAAGAATTCCCTCCCTGCAGCATTTCTTTCATCTCCCCCACCCACACCCACTTTTTGTCCTGTGCTTATTAATGCTCCAGGATTATGCTGCACCTTTTATTTTTAGGATCGCAAAGACAAGACATTCTTCATATTTTCATGTGCTTAGGACTGGGAAAATCAGAATCACGAAGATTATTATGATCATAATGACTCTGAGGGTTATGCAGCAAACAGGGCAAGATAGACTGCGGGCTCCGGGGTGGGGGGATGGACCTGGTTCAGAACCTGCCGCAGCAGATCACAGCTGCACTCTGCTGCCAAACCCGCCGGCCTGGCCCTGGGACTGCCAGCTTGCTGATCTGTGCTCCTTCCTATGGGGCATCACTGACAGGCAGGGAAGACGACAGCTGGGCTGTTTCCAAGTGATGCTCCCCCGTGTTAGCCACTTTAACAGTAATTTAACATGCATTTCAAATACTAGGAATAACAGTTTGTCACTTTCTCCATTGTTTTTTTTCTCCCCGCAGACATATTAATATGGATGTGGCTAGCAGGTTCCAAGCTTTGAATTGTGCTCATTAAATCACAGCTGGCTGGGAATATGTGTCAATCTTAAGCTTTTATTTCTCAAGCCGGTTTTATAATGAAATTAAAATGGACTCCTCCAGACATCCCCTTCCCTGGAAGCAAAGTAGCTTTGCCCTCTAGGGAGCTGATACTATGTTCTGATATGTTCTTTTCTCTGAAGAAATGCATATGTATTTTCGGTAATTAAAACATTTAATTTGGTGATTACCTCCACAAAAAGAAACTGCTCAAATTAACCCTGATAGGGGACTGTTCCATCCAGATGTTCTGGAGGGCTTTTCTGCTCCCATCCTCACACTCCTTCCCTTTCAGGGGACAGCCCACCTGCTTGTCACTCACTATCTCCTGGTTCTCTGAGTGCAAGGACTGGCCAGATGGCCCCAGCATTACTCACTTTCCTGTGCTGAAATGTATGGTTTGATTTCTGAAACCCAGTATTTATTTTTAAAGAGAGCTAAGGAAAAAGCTGATTCACTGTTACTCCAGAGGAATTCCTTCAGGGAAGATAATACCCTTAAAGACAATCAGACAGTTCATGAAAAATACTTTGTCTTAAGTGAAACTAGCTACTATCAGGTAAATTCACCTGGAGAGCTTCTCAAAAGAGGGGTTTTCTGGAACCCAGCCAGGTCCTATTGAAACAGTAATCTGGGCAAGGGCCCAGGAATTTGGCTATTTTTTTTTTTTTTTTGAGACAGTCTGACTCTGTTGCCCCTGGGTTGAATGTCACTTTATCATAGCTCACAGTAACCTCAGGTTCTTGGGCTCAAGCTATCCTGTTGCCTTGGCCTCCCAAATAGCAGAAACTATTTCCTGCCACGACTAGGAACTATCCTGCCACAAGGCAGACTATCTTCTCTGTTTTTAGAAGAGATGAGGTCTTGATCTTGCTCAGGCTGGTCTTGAACTCCTGACTTCAAGCAATTTGGCTTTTTAACAAGCTCCCCAGGTCGGCATGGTGGCTCAAGCCTGTAATCCTAGCACTTTGGGAGGCCAAGGCAGATAGATTGCTTGAGCTCAGGAGTTTGAGACCAGCCTAGGCAAGACTAAGACCCTGTCTCTACTAAAAATAGAAAAATTAGCCGACATTGTGGCAGGCACCTGTAGTTCCAGCTACTTGGGAGGCTAAGGTGGGAGGATCGCTTGAGCCCAAAACTTTGAAGTTGCTGTGAGCTAGGCTAAAATCACTCTAGCCTGGGCAAAAGAGTAAGACTCTGTCTCAAAAAAAAAAAAAAAAAGGTTTGGCTCCCGTAGCACAGTGGTTATGGTGCCAGCCACATACACCGAGGGTGGTGGGTTTGAACCCGACTGGGCCTGCTAAACGACAATGACAACTGCAACAAAAAATAGCCGGGCGTTGTGGTCGGCGCCTATAGTCCCAGCTACTTGGGGGGCTGAGGCAAGAGACTCGCGTAAGCCCAAGAGTTTGAGGTTGCTGTGAGCTGTGAGGCCATGGCACTCTACTGAGGGCAACACATTGAGACTCTGTCTCAAAAAAAAAAAAAAAAGCAAGCTCCCCAGGTGATTCATGTGCAAACTGAAGTTTGGGAGCAGCTGAGATGGCGGACGCCCACTCATCACCCAGCATAGGGTTAGGGTGTAACCGTGAGTCATTCAAGGAATGATGGGGCCTGACTTTTTATTGGGAGCTACCTCGCAGCTCACCTGGCAGTCTGTGCGTCATTTGGAAATGACATATTAGAAAACGATGTGCAATTAAGTCTTTCACAAGGCAGTTAATCAGCTCAGCTCCTCTGGCACCTCAGAGCCAGCCTTGGTGTTCCTGGGTAGTCAGGAAAGTCACTGAGATTCTGCATGTCATATGGGCTGAAGGATGACAGGGCTGAAGGATGACAGAGCAGAAGTCCTCTGATGTCAGCCCCGGAACAGAACAGGCCAGGCCAGTCCTACAGCCTCACCCAGCTGGGTTCCAACTCTCAGAGCTGCTGTAGAAGAGCCTGGCATATTTGCAGTGAGTCTACCAGAGCCACCTGGGGCACTTACCTAAAACACAGATTCCTGGGCCACTGAGTAGGTGGCTTAGAGGCTGGGCCCTGACATCTATATCCCCCCGGGGGTCTGGGAACCACTGCGAACAGACAACACTGTTTGCTGGATCATGACCTCATTAGAAAAGAACCCACAGAGAAGTTGACATAAAGGAAAGAAACAAGATTTTTGATGGCATGGGGAATCTACCCGTGGGCCTAATAAGGGGAAGACAGCCAATAAGGCCTAGAAAAATAGACACCCCTTCTTCAGAGGTTGTATGACATTCACATTTGTTTTGCTCCCATTTAGCATCAGAATCATCCAGAAAATGATGGGGAGGGATAGAGAGAATTCTCAGTGCAGGGGCTGTAGGTCTGTTTTGAGGGATTCTTTGAAAAGGGATATTTGCAGTGGCATGCTGTACCTAGGTGGTGGTGAAGGGGGGAACTCCGATGTGTGAGTCTGCTGATTTCCTTGTCACCTGGTATTGGGAAGAGGCACCCATAATCGGCTCTTTCTGCTGGCACATGGCTGCTCCAGCTGCCTCTCAATAGTTCAAAGAAGATATTCAATGAAGATCTTCCTGAAATTATCCAGCAGTATCTACAGCAACGTCACTAAAATGTGCCCATCCTGGACTCCCCCCAACTGCACAGTTGGGAGTGGGTTTCTCACAGGTCTGTGGAGATCCGCCTGGCTTAATGGCCAAGTTCATGCTCTTTGAACCCAAGGCCAGTTGCCTGCCTAAGGCAGAGCCCAGTTTCCTAACGAAGTGGGGACATGCAGGGGAAGCAGGAACTAGAAATTTCAGGGGAGGAAGGGGCCCTCTTTGAATTCAGCTCATAATCTCTCAGGGGAGACAAAAAGTTCACAGTAAAGGAGATGGAGATGTCTGCTGCCCCAGTTCACAGTCAGATTCTTCACAATTAGCTGCAGCTGAAGGCAGAGGGTGGATTCTGCACAACCCTGATGGGAGGAATGGAAAATATTCAATTAATCATTCAAATTTGTGTCTAAGGAACCATGATGCTCAGTTATGAATTTCAAGCACTTTTTAAAAACTGCTCTGGGGAGAGATGCAAAACCCGTGATGGATATAAAATTAGCACGTATTCTCCCAAGTAGGTTAAAATGTGTTGGGTAAGTTAGTCGGGGGAAGAAGAGGTTTCTGGAAATTACCTCGCTTGTGTGAGTGAAGAACACAAAGATGTTCACAGAGGAAACACAAAAATGCAGACCCTGCGTTTGATGGGAGCATCTTTCCCCTTCTCGGCTCTCCTGGAGAGCTGTTTGGCTCTGAAACTAAAGACAGCGCTTTTCGCGACTCTGTTTCTATTTTCTGTCAAAGTGTCAAACAGACTAGGCCTGAGAAGGGAGGAGTCAAAGGGCAGAAGAACACATGGCCTGCTACATTTTCAAGTCACTTGCTGTTGTGAGGATGCAGCTGCCATTGGGGGTGTGCATTTGGGGTGGGGGTGAGGTCAAGCTAGCACAATACAATTTTATTTTAAGAAAATGAGATCCTGCCCTACAATGAGCTATTAAAAATATTTGCTCCAGGGATTGGCTGACAATCTGACAAGCAAACAAGACAATTTGGATCGGCTTGGATGAGTATGTTAATTATGTAAGTTAGAAAGTTCCTTTTATCATCTAGGGCAGCGGTTCTCAACCTGTGGGTCGAGTCTCCTTTGTAACAATGAAAATACTTCATGGGGTTAGGAAGATTGAGAACCACTGACAGGGCATTTCCCACTGAGTTTTCTATTTCTTGCAATAATAATAATCTTAGGGGTGATAATTGAAGAGTGCTCTGTGTATATGTGGGAGGACGGTAGTTCACGTACAGTGTTTCAATGACATTGTCAGACATCTATTCAAATAGTGTCCTGCCCTGCCTGTACTGCCCACCTCACAGGCCATGCGTCAGCATGAACAGAGAAGTGGGGATGGGTGTGAGGACTAGAAGATCCTCCCTAGGGCAGGTGCTCTCGGCCCCCGGGCCCCTTCAACTGTCTCCCCTACAGTTGCTGGCAGTAGGAGAGGCCACATCCTCCCTCAGAGTCAGGAGCGGCCTGGGGAAGCTGGTCACATTCCATAGCAGAGGTTTGACAACTCCAGGTGGGAGGCCAGAGGGCAGCATCAGCATTATAAGAGAACTGAGTGGACGGGAGGAAGGGCAGATCATCTTGTAGCTGGTGCCACCCCCTAATAGATGCCCCTGTCCTCCGGCTCTGCCTTGCCACCCTCCTGTCCTCCCAATCAGGGTGAGTTCTGGCCTGTTCTCCATCAGTCCATTCATCCCAGTCTGTCCCTGCCGAGTGACAGACGCAGTGATGGGTGCTATGGATGTGGAAGTGTGAGATAGGCTTTATTCACATGTAAGTAAACCATGACAACCATGATGCCTGCAATGAGCACCTATGAGTGGACAAAGAAAGCCGACCCCAGGGAGCAGTATTTACACTGAGATCCAAATAGTGAGTTAGCTGGGGAGGACAGCCTTGCAAAGGCAGGGAGGTAAAAGAGGAAGGTGTGTCCCACCTTCTGCCATCTGTTCTCCCTTTTCCTGGGGACTTCTCCTATGGTGCCCCCTCCCCCAAATCGAGATGAGCCCTGGAGCTCTGGCCTGGTGGGAGAGTGGGTGTGAGGAAGAGCTCACAGACTGAGAGAAGAAAGGTGAAAGGATTATCAAGAAACAGAAGAGCTCTCTAAGTTTAAAAAAAACTTCAGGCTGGGCCTGTAATCCTAGCACTCTGGAAGGCTGAGGCAGGAGAATCATTTGAGCTCAGGAGTTCAAGACCAGCCTGAGCAAGAGCAAGGCCCCGTCTCTACTGAAAATAGAAAAACTAGCTGGGAATTGTGATGGGCTCCTATAGTCCCAGCTACTCAGGAGGCTGAGTCAGGAGGATCACTGGAGCCCAGGAGTTTGAGGTTGCTGTAAGCTATGATAACACCACAGTGCTCCAGCCTGGGGCAACAGAGTGAGATTCTGTCTCAAAAAAAAAAAAAAAAATCTTTGTTATCAAGGGAAGGAGGAGAGTGGACAGTAGCAGATTGTGATCAGAGAGTAGAATTTCCAAATTTAAGATCTGGGAGGTAAAGTAGTTCTAGGAGAAGCAGGAAGGTTCTCAGAGAGGGGGCTGGGGTGAAGGAAAATGCAGGCAGCCTATATAGCTGCTGGCCAGCAGGTCTCAGCAGTGAGGGACAGAGGCAGAGCCTGTGCTGTCAGGGAGGAGGGTTTGGAAGAAAGATCCATCCTCCATCCAGTTCCTCTGTCACCACCAAAGGGCACAGAAAGGTGGCTGTGTGGACCCTGGACAGCTCCTTCCCTGTCCCCCTGCCTCTGACAGTGCAGGGGGATAGAACTTAGAACAGCAGGAAAATAACACTCCCTCTTATTAACATAACAGATAAGCATTTGTTTGCAAAACTGGGAGGAATATAGGAAATTTTAAAAGAGAAACAAGTTCTGACTGGGCCCAGAGGTACCCCTGGAGGGGTAGCTTCATCAGTTACAAGCCACATTTCTTTGCATGGCATCCAGCAAGGTTGAGCACTCCCACCCCAGGCTACAGCTGGCCTTACCTAGTTATTTCTAGAAGCTCCCAACAGCCCTCCCCGCCCCAGCGGAGCCCACCACTTTGCCTATATCTTGCTCCAGCTCATTTCCCCAGAGGCTCCTGGTCCCCTAGCCTAGACGTCACCTGTAGGTTTCTGGTCACTTTCCCATGGCAGTTCTCTCTTGAGGACTCGGACATCCTTGCCAAGGGTGCCCACTCCTGGGGCTTCCGGCAGGGGTGCTGCCTCCGCAGCTTCCCCAACCAGTGGCCTCCTGGGGCCTCTATTATTACCCCTGGGAGCTCTTCCAGGTCAGCTAGGGGCATCTGGGGCCACTACTAATGTGCCAGGGCTCTGCTTTGATTACTGGGGCCTCCAAAGTGCCAAACCTGTCCCATGTTTCATGTCAAGTGGGGAGACTGTTTCCCCCTTCCCTGTGCGTGGCTCAGCAGTCAGCTGGGCCCTCTGAGACCCCTAGAGGAGGCTGGCATTCCCACAGCTGCCCGGAGCCCAAGCACCTTGGGTCCCTGTGAGTTCTGCTTATAGTTTCTCATCGTCTCCCACGTGCAGTTTTGTGTCCCACACCAGCTATTGACCCCACCATGAACCTCAGCTCATTCTTTGTTTTCTCTCAAAACAAAACTCCACTTATGAGTATCTAAGTGAAGTGTAAGATGCACTAGCTGTCACTGAACATTTAGGAAAGTATGGGAGTTCACATCGTGGCAGCACAATTTTGAAATGAGATTTGGGGCATTCCTTAGTCTTAAACATACCCCCCCCAACTGTATATGGACGCACGCTTCCCAGCAGTGTCGAGCAGAGTCCAACAGAGCTGAACAAGTGTTGGCCTTGCAACCCTGCAGTTCCATCCACAGAGCACCAGGAATATTCACCTAGACACGTATGGGAATGACCACAGCCCTGGTCCCAGAGGGAAAATGCCCACATGTCCACCCCCAGTGAAAGCTCGAGTGAACTGTGGTACATGCATGTGATGAGATGCCACACAGCAATGGAAAGAAATAAAATGCGTGGGCTACCACATAAATGGAGCTCACACCTGTCATGTAGAGAAGACAGACATGCAAGAATGGATTTTTGTATATTTCCATTTCCATAAAGTTCAAAACTAGGCAGAACAACTTTAGGCACTAAAGAGCAGGAGAGTGGACCCGGGTGGGGGGAGGTGAAAGGCAGGCAGGAGGGATAATTGGGGTTTCAGGGACACTCCAAATGTCCAGCTTCTAGACACATGTTCTGGTCATACATTGTGTTCACTCAATGAACTTGTGATTTTTTTTTCCCCTTTTCCATATGTATGTTAGTTCTCAATAAAATTTACATTAAATAAAAAAAAGCACTCCTGCCACCAAGGGACTTCCCACCATCTTCTCTCTCCTCCTTGTGCCCCGAGGCATAAGAGGTGAACTGTCACCGCCCAGCCCCCTTCTCCACCTCCCCTTCTTAAAGACTGTCCCCACCATAAGAGGAATTCCTCACTGGCTGTATTCTAAGCATTAAGAAGGACCAGGGCAGCCCTGGCAGTGCCATGTGGGACCTCAGGGCCATGCTGTTGTGGGGACTCAGAGAACAACAAATGAAGGCCTCAGAAGCCAGTTTCCCTCTGACCTCCTGCTGGCCTGTCTCTCAGTTCCAGCTCCCCCAAGGCTGGCCATAAAAACTAGAATTTCTCTCCCCCCAGGCTGGTCATAGAAACCAAATGTCCTTTCCCCTAAGCCAACCATAAAACCCAAAATATTACTCTAACTTTCCCTCTGCCTTTCTGTGTAAATACCAGCTGTAAAGAAATTATCTGACCTACCTTGTTTGACTGTAGGTCATAAGGCTCCCATTCCAGAGAGGGTCCCATACCACACCCAGAAGAAAGGAAGAAAGGAATTCTGCTCTAGGAGGCTGAGAAGAATCTAGACAGACATGCCTTGCTGGGTGTCCCCTCTCAGTGTATTAGCATAAGATCATACCCTATTTGTCCGATCATATTTCTACCCACTTTTTGCTAAGATGGAGTTTTGTTCAGTTGCCCTCGCTAGAGTGCAATGTATCATCACAGCTCACACCAACCTCAAACTCCTGGGTTCAAGTGATCCTCCTGCCTCACCCTCCCAAGTAGCTGGGACTGCAGGTGCCCATCACTATGCCCAGCTAATTTTTCTATTTTTTGTAGAGATGGGGGCTCATTCTTTCTCATGTTGGTCTCAAACTCCTGACCTCAAGCGATTCTCCTGCTTTAGCCTCCCAGAGGCATGAGTCATTGCTCCTGGCCACCACACTTTGTTGGACATTCTATCCTTGGGTCTTATTCTGAAGGATCCTGAGGACACATTAAATAAATTTGCATGCCCTTTCTCCAACTAGTCTGCCATTTGTGAGTCGAATTTTTTCAAGGAACCTTCAGAGGACCAACTGCACCACTATAGGATCTCCCACCAGGCAGTCTGCCCCCAGGCAGCGATGGGAAGGCTACTTTGCTGCTCTGTGCTTCAGATTCCTGTGAAACAGTACGATGGTACCACCTACCTCAAAGAGCTGGCAGTGAAGACCAAAGGCACAAACATGACCAGCACCGAGAGCCATTGTTACTGCCTCAGATCGCTGTCTTACAGAACTTTTAACAAAACAAGCTCTATTTTTGTTTTGATTTTTGCTTTCATATGCCCTGGGCATCTTTGTGTACTAAGACGCCAATGTGAATCTATGCAGGCGAGGAGGTGAGGGCAGACCAGGGCTGAGAGTAAAATCAGGGCACATCAGAGTCCAGGCTTCCCTCTGATCTGAGCGTCACAGTCCACCTTCCTCTAGGCAAATTCTTTCTCAAGGAGCAGATGGACCTAAGCCGGATCTACCACTCTAGTCCCCACCATGGGTCAGTCCCTACTGCTTGGCTGAAGTGGGGATCTTGCTACATACGCCTTTAAAATTTATAACTGGTAAACTTCTCTTTCCTTTCACAAATTCACGTGTACATCCACATCACAACTAATGGATTTTGAACTTTTAACTTCTACTTTCTCTTTTTGAGATCCACAGCTGCTTTGACCTTTCTTTCCCCACTAGAAATCCTGGGGCCTCCTAATGCTATTGACCTTATTTATTTTATCTCTCTATTTATTTAGAGACAGAGGTCTCTCTGGTCACCCAGGCTGGGGTGCGGTGATGTGACTGTAACTGTGAACTCCTGAGCTTAAGTGATCCTCCTGTTTCATCCTCTTACGTGGCTGCAACTATAGGCACACGTCACCATTCTCAGTTACTTTTTACTTTTTTTTTTTGTAAAGATAGGATCTCACTATGATGGCTGGTCTCAAATTTCTGGACTCAAGCCATCCTCCTGCCTTGGCCTCCCAAAGTGCTAGAATTACAGGTGTGAGCCACTATGTCTGACATTACCAGGTGCATTTTAAGGCTCTTTTTGCTATTGATTTTTGAGGTGTTTGCTAAAAGAATGGATGAAAGGCATAACAAATTAGTGAGGTATTAAAACTGGAGCATACTCACTGGAGAGCTCTGAAGCAGGCCCTAGAAGCTGTGAAGGCCCCAGGGCTCCACCGTTAAAGAGTTTGCTCCACAGTGGCAGCCTCAGTTTCCAAGTTCAAGTTCCTGCAATCTCCATCCCGCACTGCCGAATTCCCAGAAGAGAAACTAGCTGGCCTAGCTGTTCTTGGGGTTCTCTCTTGATGCAGACACTTGCATCAAGTGGGCAGGTCATGGGGCAGGTCATGTCTTATAAGGATGATGTGAACTCCTTCCAGCCTTCTCCCCATGTGGTAGGGAGGTCACTGTTTAGAGAAGGGGATGGGTGGGGAGGCAGATTCCCCAAAAGCTCTTTAACAAAGTTCTGCAATGTGAAGCTGAATTAAATGTTTTAGGAAGTGTATTTATGGTGGCTTTGAGGAATGGTATAGCTTCCAGAACAATGAATTAAAGCCACAAGTCTCAGCATGTGACACCCCAAGACACTTTCAGGGGTCTGAGAGGTCTCACTTTGTCAACTACACATCTGTGTAAGTCTGGATTTTCTTCTCTATTTAATTCAAACAATACATTGCAACAGACTGAAGGCAGGTGACATTTCAGCTGCCCTCTATAATGCCGGACATTAGATTCTCAAAATGTAAAGCTGTGCATACGTTCTCAATTTTTTTTTTGAAAACATAGTTTCCATAAAATATTATAATTTCCATAAAATATTATTTGCATTAAAATGTAATCAATTGATTGTTATTTTTTTTTTTTTGAGACAGAGCCTCAAGCTATCCCCCTGGGTAGAGTGCTGTGGCTTCACAGCTCACAGCAACCTCCAACTCCTGGGCTCAAGCGAGTCTCTTGCCTCAGCCTCCCAAGTAGCTGGGATCACAGGCGCCCACCACAATGCCTGGCTATTTTTTGGTTGCAGCCATCATTGTTGTTTTTGGCGGGCCTGGGCTGGATTCAAACCCACCACCTTAGGTGTACGTGGCTGGTGCCTTAGCCACTTGAGCCACAGGCGCCGAGCCTGATTGTTAATTTTTAAATGAATACATATTTTGAAAATTCCTCAGTTTATTTCCTAATGTGGTAAAATATTGATAGATAAAACCCACATAGCCAAGAGCTTGTTGGGGTCCTCAGTAATTGTTAGGAGTGTCAAGTGGCCTTGAGGTCAGGAAGGGTGAGAACCACTGAATGAAATCAGAAGGACAGCTTCCCATTCTCCTCCTTCTCCTCCCCTCTGGGCCAGGTAGTCCCACAGCTCAAAGGGACCCTGGGACTTGGCCTCGGGGGGATCCCAGCTTGTTCTCACTCTGCTAGGCTCCTATAGGCCACTGAGATCAGAATGTACCTCAGCTCCTGGGAGCTTTCCCCGGAAAACCGAGTCAGGCAGACATTAGGTAAAAAGAGGGTTTTGGACTCCACGTTCTCTGGTTAAAAGCAACCCCAGCTGGAGGTAGAAAATCCACTCCCAGTGCAGAGAAGCCCTGGCAGAAAGACTAGTGTTCTTCTCTGCGTGAATGTTGGTGCTGAATCTTTGGAATGAAATGACAAAGACAATCAGCTCCTCTATAAAGCAGGCGACCCACGCCATGCAAGAGAAAGCATTCTTGGTAAGAAATATTCCTTCGGGAGAGAGGCAAGCTTCCACTGCCGAGGGGAGAGAGAAGGTTTTAATCTCTGAAGGTGCACTTAGCAGGGGGGCACACTCTGTCACGAAGTGACTGCAGGCAGGACAGGGGGTGCCACACACAGAACAGAAAAGCACATTTTACTCCATCTGAACAACAGAACGTGCAGCCAGTTGAGCTGTAGATGTGTGGATAAGGGGAGAAGCTCCTAATGTTTGCATCTAATTCCACTTTCATCTTCAAAGTCAAAGTCAAGAGAAATTTTCTTCTCCTGGGTCATTAGTCTTCCAAAACAAAGAGACTGGGGATTGATGGGATGAAGCCCTGGCTCTGACACTTCCCATGTGAACTCTGTCTTGGTGTCTTCATCTATGAAATGGGAATAATAATAGTTCTACTTCGTGGGGTCATTGTGAGGATTAGCCTGGCATAGACTCAAGCATTAAGTGTGAGAAATCACTATTATTCAAGCAGACATCTAATAAGAAGCAAGTGGAGGTGGTGGTGGTAGAAATATAAAAATTCTCAACCCCCTCAAGCTAATTAGGCCATTGCTTGGGCAGAAGCAAGCCCTTCTGTTCCTAGGGGGACGTGGAAAATGTGCTCTTGGGTTTGAATGACTCCAGTGTGAAGTTCAAGGAAATTTTTTGTTGTCTGTTCACATCAAGAACAATCCAGATTGCTGCTAACAATGTTTTTCTTGGAGAATTCATGACCCTGAGATGGAAGGGAGGTGGGGAAAGGACAAGTGAAGATGAGGGGGTGGGAGAGAGAAATTTGTCACAGGAATTTAGAGCTGGCGATAAGATGCCTTACTACTACCTTGGGAGCTAGAGGGTGGAACCCAAGTTTGCACCCCAGAAAAGTGTTCAGTCCTGGGCAAATCAGGATGGTTGGTCACCTCAACACCCCCATCCACTCTTCAGATTTTAATGCGGAATTTAGTCATGTTTTTTGGAATGTAAATTTCCATGGCTCCTTCTCAGTGACTGAATGATTCTATTTGCTGACAGAAAAAGGAACATGCATCCTGAGCTGGTTCCCAGCTTTCAGACCCTGCCAGGCAAAAGCAACCTCCCTGCTGCAGAAACACGGACCCTTAAGTACAAGAAGATATACCAACAGCTGCCTCCTCATTCCTCACTTTATTTAGCAGGAAGATATTTGTTAAAAACCTCCCTTGGGAAGGTGGTGGCTAAGGGGGAGATGTGCCCCATGACACATGAGCTAATGTGGTGTGTTGGAGGAGGATGGGCCATCCAAGCTAATAAGTGGACACCTCAACCCACGCACAGGCCCCCTCTTCTTCCCTGCTCATCAGCCCCAGGTGCTCTAGCAGAGATTCCCTGCTGAGTGGGAAGCTGTCTGGATGACTTAGGGTTTCCAAAGTTAAAGATATTCTGGCCCCAGGGAAGCTTCTCCTGCTCTAGGGACAGTGTTCATGGATGGGTCTTCCTGGGTGTTTCCAGTCATTCTCTCTAGTTTGGGTCACCATAATTATCTCTTACCCACAGGGCCTTCATGAATGGCGGCTACCCTGGTGCAGATAGACCTGGGTCACCAGGGAGGAATTAGAATAGTCTGGGACAGTGAATAGCAACTGGCCTACAAGTTTAGCCTGGCGTGGTCCCCTGTGGGTAAGTCCAGGAGGACAGGCTGTCATCTCATTTGGGTTCTTTAGATACAAGAAACAGAAACAGACTGTGTAACTTAACTGAAAAAAAGGAGCTTTTGGGAAAGATTTGAAAGAGCTCACAGCCCCCCGGCCCTCAAAGGGCCCTCAAAGGTTAAGGACCAACTTGAAAATGACAGAGTGGGGCAGTGACTAAGGTGTCATCTCATCAGGGTTTACTGTCAGGATGGATCAGCTCCAGCCATCTGCAGGCTTCGTGTCTCTCTGCAAGTTCCCAGAAGAGAGCTGGTTTGGCCAGCTTTGGTTCAGTGCCAGCCCTGGCAGCTTTATTAGCAATACCTAATGATGGAGGGTGGGAAGGACAGGGAGAAAGTTATTTTACCAAAAGAAGGTGCCGTGAATGATGGACAGGCCAAACAACAGACGTCCCTTCCAGTGGCCAGATCAGGTGGATGGCCCTGAAGCTAACCTGGGTTTTGGAGGCAGGTACCAGAGGTGAGCTCAGCATTGCAGCGCAGAGCTGGTCGTGCTGGGCAGTACAATGTCAGAAGGTGCTTCGTGTAAAACTGCTGATATGCTTGTTGAAGAAACTTAGAAATCACACAAATACCTAGAAAAGAGAGTCTTTAAAGCCATCTGTAGTTCTACTAGAGATAACCACAGTGAATTTTTCTAGGTGTTGTTCTCCTATGAATGATTCTGGACAGAGCTGAGGTCACACTGTGTGTGTCTTTTTTATTTAAGCACTGTATACTGATCCCACAACTGTCAGAGGAGAATCTTAGTAACATGGGCCTAGAGAATGCACTTGACTTGTAGCTGGCCCACCCGGAGGGAGAGGCAGAGAGGACCCTCTGTGGCCCATGGCTCCACCAACACTGGGAACCAACAAGTGTTGCCTGGTTTGGGAAGCTGTCAAGGCCTGGCCTTATCCCAGGGAAGGTCCTATCCCGTCACCAGTCAAGGTGAATGGAAGTTTTCCTGGACACAGTCCTGTGTAAGGAAGGGCCTGCACCTCCATACGAGAGTCCACAAATACTCCTATGTTTATGCTTCAAGAAATTGTGACTGTAGACCATTTTTTACAGGTTTTAGCAGGTTCTGATGAATTTTAACATTGTCCTTCTGGCATGAATAGATCACATTTCCATCTGACCTTTAAAGGAGACACTACCTTTGTTAAGTCACTTGAAATGCTGTCAAGAATATAAGGCAATCTCCAGGTTACAAATGAGATATG
Source organism: Otolemur garnettii (assembly GCF_000181295.1). NCBI lineage: Eukaryota > Metazoa > Chordata > Mammalia > Primates > Galagidae > Otolemur > Otolemur garnettii. Next base: position 24,382,799 of record NW_003852399.1, on the reverse strand, counting down.
TTCCTGAGAACATCTTTGGGTTGGATTTGTGTGTGCCCTGCTAAACTATTATTACTAATAGTAGTACTAACGATAATAATAATACTGTAATGGCTCATATGTGGTAATAACAATACTGTAATGATAATACTTCTGTACTATAATAATAAGTTACAAGAACTACTGTGCTCCCGCGTTTAATTCAAACAAACAGAACATAAAATTAAACTCATACACAAAGTTTAGGTAGGAGATAGGACAAATTTCAAAAAAGAATAATAAAGGTTAACAGTTGCCTAATGTTGGGTCAATGTCTTTCTTACCGGAGGGGCATTTGTTTTTATTGCTTGGGATTCATTCAGGGTACAAAGAATTAGGTTTCACTGATTACATTTGTTAGATGCAGTCTAGAAGGGGCATTTTTGAGGCAAGAAGGAAGGCTGACATTCAATGGGAAGATGATGATGGGGATGGTGCTGGAGAGGATGGGTTGGGTGGGTGCCGGAGAGTCAGGATCTGACTCTGTTGCTGGAGGGGGACCTGACCACTGACGTCAGTTTCTTTTTCTTTTTCTCCTCATACATGGCCTTGTAGAAGCTGCTGTTCTCACTAACTGCACAGCAAACCTTTGTAAGCCATTCAAGGTTAAGCTCTTATTCTTCAAGCTTAGCAAATCCTGCTTAAATGAGACAAAGGGGCTCGGCACCTGTAGCTCAGTGAGTAACGTGCCAGTCACATACACTGAGGCTGGTGGGTTCGAGCCCATCCCGGGCCTGCTAAAGAACAATGACAGCTACAACCAACAACTAGCCTGGGATTGTGGTGGGTACCTGTAGTCCCAGCTACTTGGGAGGCTGAAGCAAGAGAATCACTTAAACCCAAGAGTTTGAAGTTTCTGTGAGCTGTGATGCCACGGCACTCTACCGAGGGTGATGTAGTGAAACTCTGTCTCAAAAAAAAAAAAAAAAAAGAGAGACAAAGGCTCATTCTTTTGTCACAAACTTTCTTGTCTCTGGATCTCCTGGTTCTTCATGTTCTCAGGTTTCTATCAGTGGCTCCTCTGTCTACATGTGAGATTAGCCGCTAGCATGAAGATGTCATCAAGGAACCACTGACGCCATGCGGGGCTACAACCATCTTAATAATGTGCCGTGTATGTGAAGGGGTGTGTATGGAAGTCCTTGAAATTGTGTACTCAACAATCTAAAATGGAGAACTTGCCTATTATAATTTTGCTAAGGGACAGAATTCAAGGTGACCTAAAGAGTTCAGAAGTCTATCACTTGGAGCTAGAGTAGTCTGCACAACTCCTGCAATTAGCGCTCAGGACAAAGCAGGCCATGTTCCTGCTGACAGAGTCCACTCCTCAGGGTTAAATCCCAGTGGTGATTTGTCCACAGAATTATTCAACTTTGCTTTTTCACTAAGTCCACATAACCCAAGGGACCAGCCTCCCATTCTAATACTCCGGGGATCCTTGTTTTCTTTGCTAAGACACTTTACACGGAAGTGTCCTCCTAGGTCAAGGTGTGAGAACAGGGGGCCTTTGGGAGTGTCACATTTGGTCTGGTTGTACAGGGACTTCCATCTGGGAGGGTCTTACCACTCTGGTTTCTCCTCATGAGCTCCTTTACTTCCTCCATTTCTAGTTATTTTTCCTCAGGAGTGTCCCTTAGCCCTCTTCTTTCATCCTACATGATCTTGCCCACTCCTAGTGTTCCAACTACCTGTGTAATTGGGGGCCCCTAATTTATATCTCTATCCTGGATTTCCTTCAAGTTCCAGGCTTTGTCATTCACAGGTCACTCCACATCGCTGCCTTAAAGTTGTGCCCAGCACCTCTTGTGCAGCAGCTCTCCCAAACTCATTTTCTTCCTGTTTCTTGTCTCAATGGCACCATGAGCTTGCAAAACTAAGAAACTTGGGAGTCATTACTGATTCCATCCTCATTCTGGTCATGAAATCCTGTTTAATTAACACATTTGGTCATTCAGTGACTACATTTTAAGCACATACTATGGGCCTGGCATTTTGTTAGGTATCTACTGGGGAGCAAAAATAGGAAGGTCCCTACCCTTGTGGCTCTGGGTTGGGGAAACTGACAAATAATGTTATAAAAGAAATGTAAACCAAGTTATGATAATGTTTAGTTTGGGGGACAGAGAAGGTTTTCCCCAAGGAGGGGACGTGCAAGATGCCATAGAAATTAACTAGGTCATGGGTGTAGGGGCAGACAGAACAGTGTGTGTATGAGTCCTGAGTGAATCGGGAGTGAGGAATGGCTTTTGAGGAAGTGAGTGGTTACAGTGTGAGGAATTACAGTAACAATGATGGGAGAAGATGACAGAGGCCCTATGTTCAACATCTTGTAAGGATTTCGGTCCTTCTTTGAAGAGGACAGAGACTTTGAAGACTGTTAAAGTGAGTGGGGTTGGGTGGGTTAGGCTGGGGGTGACAGATTTGTACATAACAGTCACTCTGGCCACAATGCAGAGAGTGGATTAGATGTGGCCTGTCTATGGGTGGGGCAGGCTGTTTTGTTGACTTCCTCCTGGCCAGCTGCATGGCCATGAAACTTTTGTTGTCTCTGGCCTTGGAGCAGATGACCCCTCTATTGTTGTCCCCTGGTAATTCATCTTCCAGGTGGCTGATTACCTTTCAACTTCCATCAATAGAAAGGAAAGTTGACGATCCTTCATTGGGCTCAAAATAAAGTTTAAAGTCCCTAGTTTGCCTTACGAGTCCACTCACACATGGCCCTTGTCTCCCTCTTGTGTCACTTTCAACTGCCTCTTGTCAGGCTCCTTGACAGAGGTTTGTAACTGGCTCCATGAGCAAGAAAGCACTTTTTTTTTTTTTTTTGAGACAGAGCCTCAAGCTGTCCCCCTGGGTAGAGTGCCGTGGCTTCACAGCTCACAGCAACCTCCAACTCCTAGGCTCAAGCGAGTCTCCTGCCTCCGCCTCCCAAGTAGCTGGGACCACAGGCGCCCGCCACAACACCTGGCTATTTTTTGGTTGCAGCCATCATTGTTGTTTGGTGGGTCTGGGCTGGATTCGAACCTGCCACCTTAGGTGTATGTGGCTGGCACCTTAGCCATTTGAGCCACAGGTGCTGAGCCAGAAAGCACTTTTTATGGTTGTGTATGTATGTGTTTTTTATTTGTTTTGTAGTGCTCTTACATTTCAAGTTCCCAGGCCAGTAAGATTTGCTGACCAGAACTTTGTAACTTTCTGTCACACTGATCCATTTCCCTTTTGAGATTTTTCTCCAGGAACGGAGGAACCTCCTTCCAGCCATGGTACTACAGAACCTTACACCACCCCAAGTCAGGGCTAGAACAGGAAAGGCACAGAGAAAGGCTCCCGGCATTGTCCACACCAAGCTCATGAGCACAGGCACAGCCATGGCTTGTCTTCAGGGCACACACAAGTCAAGGACATTCAAGGTTACCCCTGTGAACCCTAAAGGACTGTAATTACTTGGGAGACCCACCCGACTTCAGGGCAAGTGAAATCCCAACATCAGAACTGAGAGTAGTTCTGTAACTCTAAGGAGGGTCCCTGAGGCCCATGACTGTGTGCTGTTCACGTGGCAACCAGATGACTATGACATACTCAGAGGGCAGTGAGGTCACAGAACACACACCTTAAAGCAGGTGAAGCATGTGTGCCTCATTTATTTTTAAAAGAAACTTCTGAGAAGAGCTTAGAACAATTTTTTCCCCCGAGTGCCATTTCCCAAAGGTACTCAAAAAACAATAAGGTGTGACTGTAATGGCTGCACTGAGTTGTCTTTTGGACAGTGTTAGAAGGGACATAAAGAAGGTGGACAGAGAACTGAGGCAATTGAGATGCATTGACGAGCTGAGCACGCGATGCCTGTGTGACTTGTACATGCACCCGTACTGCTGCTGCGACCTGCACCCGTACCCGTACTGCCTGTGCTATTCCAAGCGATCACGCTCCTGTGGCCTGTGTGATCTCTACTACCCGTGTTGCCTATGTGACTACAAGCTTTACTGTCTTCGACCATCTCTGAGAAGTTTGGAGAGGAAAGCCATTAGAGCCATAGAGGATGAAAAGAGAGAGCTTGCCAAGTAAAATAAGTTACTTTTAGATTTTAAGAGTTGGTGTATTAGCCTTCTAAGAGGGAGGAAGGGAAAAAATGGTGACAATTGACACTTGAACAAAGATTAAAAGGGTTCAAGGTAATGACTCTGGTGACTTAGGAGAGATTTAAGAAGAGTAAATGAGTCCAGGATGGGAATTGTACTATTCTCAAAAGACGATGTAATGGTGCCGACTGGCAAGGGTGGTGGTGGTTTATAGTGGGGGTGCCAACGTGATAAATAATGTGGCTTTAATGAGGGAAAGAAATAGGGGGTGTCATTAAAAAGCCATTGGAAGCAGCAAACTAAACATTTTTCCTGGTTATGAGTAAAGTGATTTGAGTGTATTTGGACTTACAGAAAATGACTGCAGGAGAAGTCGTAATAATTGATCAAATCTTTAATGTTTGCCAGAGGCCTTAGAGCAGGGGCGCAAATTGAACAATAGAGGCATTTCCTTGGTGTTGTAGGCGCGCTCTCCTCCCACCCCCGGACTCCAGACAAAGACTCATCTGGAGTTATGTCCAGTTTAGCCAACGTGGTGCTAGTGACAGCTTTCAAAATACTTATCAAAGGATTTTTAATTGAATTGGGTAATTTTGACAAGCCACTTTTAAAAAATTTTGGGTTTTGTTACATTTTCTTTTATTTTTTTTTTGCCTGGAGAAAGATTTCCTTTTCTCAATTTCTACATATGTCATTTAGTTTGTTATTATAGATGAAAAATCTGGGTAAAAGCCCTGTCCCTGGTTAAATAAATGATGTCCCTTCATGCATTGGAACAAAGTGTAGATGTGAAAAGGATCAGTGAATCTTCTCTACATATTGATGTTATTAAGCACAAAAAACAAGGTACAGGAACTCTGTGTTTAATATGCAGCTAGATTTTAAAAGATGGGCACAGATAAGTAGGTAGACAGGTAGATGGATACCTGACAACAGTGACAGTTTCATTTCACTCCAGTTTCATTGGAGTGGGCCACAAGGCAGTTATTGTCTAGGTCATCAGACAACCAGAGGTCAGCAATGGCCCTCCCCAGTCTGGGGCTATCACCTCTAAAGTCATCTACACTCTTTTGGAAGCAATGTTGATTTTTACTCTTAAAGTCACACAAATTGTTCACACTGTGAGGCAGGGACTCTTTTTAATATTTGGTCCAAATTAAGGATTTCTTGCGAGCAGACCTGGGTTCACACTCCCCTTACCTTTAAATACTTGAATGCAAGTATCTCCAAGTCCTTTCAGCCTTGGTCTTCTGGCTGCCCTGCTATTCCCAGATTCTGTAGGTGAAGATGACTCTTACCCTTTGCCAACTGGGCTTTTCAAGCCTTTTCCAGGAGGCCTTATGTCTTGACATGCACGAGACAGAACTTCAAGCTTAATTATCAACACTGTAGTTTAGACAGTGCTTTCTCTGGTTTGTAATGCTTTTCCTGACAGTGTCTGGGTGATTGCTGATTTTTTTTTCTGTGCCTGGAGCAGTATGTGAAGCTTGGTGATGTCTTTACATTAATTCCTGGATCTCTGAACTGGTAACGCCAGATTCATTTTAGAAATGACCTCAGGCTTACCCTCTTTTATCTCTCCCCAGCCACTTTTCTTCCAGTGCACTCCACCTTGTGAAATGTCTGTGCTCTATTTCTGACAGCTTGACATTTCACTATCCAGAAGGGCTTAGTGTAACTTGCAAACCTAAATATTCAATTTTTCTGAATATGGGTGAAAATGTTAAGCCATGATCCTAGCCCCAATCCCAGAGGGCTCCCACTGTTAATATTGATTCTGCAAATGAAATGCCTTTTTTTTTTTTTATCTCCAAGCTAGCTCCTGATTCATGACTAAATAGATCCAGAAATATCGTGATGATTCAATTTTTTAAAAACAATCTTTAGTGTGAAATCTTGCCGAAGGCTTTTTCAGTTTAGAATTCACATTCACATGACCTTTCACCCCTTTAAAGAATGTCAAGGGGTTGGTTGGTTATGACATGTCCTTTCAGATGTCAGACTGTGTTGTCAGGAAGATTTTTTTGCCCAAGAAAGAAGACTCTGATCTGTAGTTGCCTGGGCCCCATGAAATAAAACAATAAAATTGTTTTTCTGTGTAACAGTCAATCTGCTCTGACTCTGGGTGCTTCTCTAATAACTAGCAAGAAGCCTTGGCCAACAGTTTCTTTTTTTTTTTTTTTTTTTTGAGACAGAGCCTCAAGCTGTCCCCCTGGGTAGAGTGCCCTGGCATTACAGCTCACAGCAACCTCCAACTCCTGGGCTCAAGCGAGTCTCCTGCCTCAGCCTCCCAAGTAGCTGGGACCACAGGTGCCCGCCACAACGCCCGGCTATTTTTTGGTTGCAGCCGTCATTGTTGTTTGGTGGGTCCGGGCTGGGGATTCGAACCCGCCACCTTAGGTGTACGTGGCTGGCACCTTAGCCGGTTGAGCCATAGGTGCCGAGCCACATTTCTCAAGTCTTCCTGAGAGAGAGAGAGAGAGAGGGTGTGTGTGTGTGTGTGTGTGTGTGGTGTTTTCTTAGACCTGGTGTAGAAGTTCCAATCTATTCCCATTATTACAAAAAAGACCAAAAAAAAAAAAAAAAGGAAAAAAAGAGAAAAATACATATGTATATGTATTCCCACTGTTCCTTGAGCAGCTGCTTCAAAGAACTCTTTGGTGGTGTCTTCCTTAGGAGAGACCCAAGTAAGCACGTTTGTTTCTTTAGCTTCTTTAATATTTCCTTTTCTTCCCCCCTAATTACCTTGTGTGCTCCAAGCACTAGCAATGCCCCTGACTCTTCCTCTCTCTGCTGAGTTTAGGACAGAGGGAACTCAGTTGGTTTCCTTTATGAGACACCGTGACATCAGCATCACACCACACTTCCTGTCTGTCCTTGTCCTCTGGCCTTAAACTAGAGAAACAGCCAAAACCCAGCCACCCCCCTAGGAGTTAGTTCTCTGATTAATGTGGCTCTGACTCCTGACTCCTGATACTAGTCTTATTGAACAAATGAGCCTTGATTTGTAGCTGTACCTAGAAACTACTCCCTGAGACTGTTTCTGTCCATTCACTCAAGTGTGTGAGGTTGGCCTGAATCTCAATGAAAGATCCCTTTGAAAAGCCCTGCACCAGGAGCATCATCAAAATGTCAAAAATCTGCATTCTCATTTCTTCTTGATTCCCCATTAAAGCTCAGAGTGTGAGGTTGTCATTGAATCCACTCTGATATAGTGAGGCTGGCAGCAGGCCTCTTGCTGAGCTCTTTAGAGGGTGAGTGGTGCCTCACCCAGGTCTAAGCCCTCAGAGAAATTCTTGGAGGTTAGAGCATAGTTAAGCTGTGGGGAGGCACAGAGAGGAACCTTGGGAGCTTTCTGGCTGGTGAAGGGCTGGTGTTCCCACTGAGAGGAGACCTCCCTGTTTCCCCTTGTGTCCTTTGCATAGGTGCAAGTGAGTTGGGCACCTCAGCCCTTCTTATCCTAACCTCTTCATGCCCGTAGCTCTAGGAGCCCCAATACCCCCTGGCTGCAGGGTAGGGGTCACTGCCTGTCTAGGCCAAGTGCGTTGCTATTATTGAACTTGATGTCATTGTTTGATGATACAAGACTTAAAGCCTTAGACTTAGGACAAGTCCATGGAAGGTGGTGGCACCTGGTGAAGCCTGTTACAGAAGTCACCCTTTTAGAGTACAAACCCTGTGCCTAGCACTGCATGTTCACTAACCCTTGTGACATCCTCTTTGGATAATGCTCTCATTCATCTTATACACAATGAAACAGAACCAGGGACAGCTGTCTTGGTCACTAGGTGGTGATAAAACCAAGACTTGAAGCCCTGTTTGCCTGCGTTTGGAAGCCATGAATTTAACCACCTGGTCAGCGGTTTTCAAAGTGTTCTTCCTAGACCAGTACTGAGCAGCATATCTGGAGCTTGTTAGCAAATGCAAATTTGTGGCTCCACCTCTGACTTACTGAATCCAAAACTCAGGGTGGGACCCAGCCATGTGGATTTTAGCAAGTTTATGCAGGGGAGTCTGAGGCACCTGTGCTACGCTACCCAGCTCAGTGATATTGTCTTTAGTAACAATCCAAAAGCCTGGAGAAGAGAGAAAATGTAGAAAGGAAAGAAAAGAGAATTTAAAAAAAGAGAAAGCAAAAGATATAAGAGAAAGGGGGAATTGAATTAAAGTGGTCTTTGGAATGGGGTAAGTTCAGGAGGAAAAGCAAAGTTCTCCACTGAAGCCCAGAGGAAGGCCTGCCTCCCTGGTAGAGACAGGCATTTTTGGCATCTTCGGTATTTTATTCATGACCAAGTTGATTTTGATTTATCTATTTGTGGAGATGGCTGATTGCATAGGATCATGTGTGGACAGCATATTTCTTTTTTTTTTTTTTTTTTTTTTGAGATGGAGCCTCAAGCTATCCCCCTGGGTAGAGTGCTGTGGCATCACAGCTCACAGCAACCTCCAACTCCTGGGCTCAAGCGAGTCTCCTGCCTCAGCCTCCCAAGTAGCTGGGACTACAGGCGCCCGCCACAACGCCTGGTCACTTTTTGATTGCAGCCGTCATTGTTGTTTGGCGGGTCTGGGCTGGGGATTCGAATCTACCACCTTAGGTGTATGAGGCTGGCGCCTTAGCCGCTTGAGCCACAGGCGCCGAGCCCAGCATATTTCACATAAGGAGCTTGGTTGTACATGTAAGTAAAGTTCAATGTCAGTAAGGAGAAGAGGTGGCAGCACAGTGACAGACAGAGGCACTGCTATCTGCTGAGGCTTCCAGGGAGGCTATGCAAAGAACCAAAGAAGCTGACTTCCCTATGTTTACTGTGGCCAAGCTCCCCGCTCCATTATAACCAGTTTAGGAGGTAATCTCCCTTTGCTCAGAACCCTGTAGAACCATGGAAATGCCATGTGGGGTGATAAGTACATCACCAGGCAGGAGTCAAGTTACAAGTTCAGAGTTGAGTCTGATGAGTGAAATGTGGCACCTGCAATTTTTCCCAAACCCACACACCCTCGCTGATAACCACTGATTTAGCACCATGACCTGGTCAAGAATTTTTTTTTTTTTTTTTGCAGTTTTTTTGGCCAGGGCTGGGTTTGAACCCACCACCTCCAGTATATGGGTCTGGCGCCCCACTCCTTTGAGCCACAGGCACTGCCCCGTGGTCAAGAATTTTTAGGCAATTTCCTCAAGCTTCATGTTTCTAAGACCCCTGTGCAGCTTCCACAGAACCAGAGGAACCAGAGTGACAAAAACAGAGTCTAAGGAGGAAGCCAGCCAAGCACTAAAATACATGAAATTGAACTCTGGGACTCAGGTTGCTTAGAGAAGATGGATCTGGGAGTCGACTTAGGCTTATCGATCTAGTTCCCAGATCCAGGAAGGCAGGAGGTCTTTGCCTGGCAGAATCAGCTATGGCAGTAGCTGGCTGGGGCCACTAGCACTTTTGCTGGAGCCCTTGGCCCTCTTTTATCTTCACAGCATGATTTTAAGTTTTTCATCTTGTAGGGGAAGGTCTGAACTGAACAGAATTTTGACTCTCAGCCCATGTACACACCATGGGGAGGTTCTTGGGAGCCCAGAGAGCACCCAACCTGCTCTGTGCTTCACCGTGGCCTTGGCTGCACTGGCTTCAAGCCTGTGACCCAGCCAGAGAGGGCACTGTGTCTAGAGTCTAGGCTGGTTCCCTGCATCTTTGTGAACTATCCTGTGCTTATATAGAGGACTTGTTCTTTTTTTTTTTTTTTAACATTTCAATTTTTTTCTTTAAAAGGAGTGAGTTGTGTACAGGGGGGTTAAATGCTTTATAGACAAGGAAAAAAAACTGTGCTAGAACCAACTTATTCATCATCTTCTTCATCATCTTCCCCCTCTTCTTCATCCTCTTCATCTTCCTCATCTTCCTCCTCTTTCTTCTTTTTCTTGCTTTTTTCAGCCTTGACGACTCCCTTTTTCGCTGCATCAGGCTTTCCTTTAGCTCAGTATGCAGCAATGTCCTTTTCGTATTTTTCCTTCAGCTTTGCAGCCTTCTTTTCATCAGGCTGCCTGTCATCCGCAGCAGTGTTACTCCACATCTCTCCCAGCTTCTCTGCAACATCACTGATGGATAGGCCGGGATGTTCTTCTTTGATTTGGGGCGATACTCAGAACAGAACAAGAAAAAGGCCGAAGGAGGCCTCTTGGGTGCATTGGGATCCTTGAACTTCTTTTTTGTTTCCCCTTTAGGAGGGATATAGGTTTTCATTTCTCTTTCATAACGGGCCTTGTCCACCTTTGCCATATCTTCAAATTTTCCTTTCTCTTTAGCAGACATGGTCTTCCACCTCTCTGAGCACTTCTTAGAAAACTCTGAGTTGACTGAAGCATCTGGGTGCTTCTTCTTGTGCTCCTCCCGACAAGTTTGCACAAAGAATGCATATGATGGCATTTTGCCTCTCGGCTTCTTAGGATCTCCTTTGCCCATGTTTAGTTATTTTTCTTCAGCGAGGCACAGAGTCGCCCAGTGCCCGTCCAGCTCTCGCTTCAGAGCACTTGTTCTTCTTCTTACCTCACAGAGACAAAGATTTCAGAGTCTAAAATTCTCTTTCTGTCTCCTTAGTATGGTTTAGGGCATCTTGGCACAGCCAGGGCAGGAAAGATGGCCATGCCCCATGATACCCCCAGGTTCCATGGGGCTGGGGGTGGAAACAGGGCTGAATGACTATTTCATCTTCTGGGTGTATAACACAAGTTGTTTCTGTTTGCCTCATTTGATCATTTTGATCAATTTGTAATTGATCAAATTGTTCTATTTGATCATTTTGTAATTACTCACTCAGAGTCTTGGTTTGTAACTTTCAGTACAAGGACAGTGAACACTTACACTGTTAAAGCAATCATTTAGAACTTATCAAGTGAAAAGTACAGATAAAAAGAGTATGTATAGGCTCAGCACCTGTGGCTCAAATGGCTAAGGCACCAGCCACATATACCTAAGGTGTCGGGTTCGAATCCAGCCTGGGCCAGCCAAAACAACAATGACGGCTGCAACCAAAAAATAACCGGGCATTGTGGTGGGCACCTGTGGTCCCAGCTACTTGGGAGGCTGAGGCAGGAGACTCGCTTGAGCCCAGGAGTTGGAGGTTGCTGTGAGCTGTGATGCCACAGCACTCTACCCAGGGGGACAGCTTGAGGCTCTGTCTCAGAAAAAAAAAAAAGAGTACATATAGCATTTCACAGGAAGACACACGAGACTCTCTTTCTATATGTATATAGAAATATCCCTCATGTAAACACATGAACATACACACATTCCCAGAAAGAAAGTCTAACACCAAAACCAAAATACTAAGTGTTATATGGAATTATAGGTATTTTAAAAAGATTCTATATTTTTGCTTATCTGCATTCTTAGTTTTCTGCAATGAATCCTATAACTTATGTAATGAAAAGAAATATACAAATTCAGCATAAAAAGATGCTACAGTTATAATCTGTATTACAGAGTTGTTACAAAACTTAAATGAAATAAAGATTAACATGCTTAGCACCTTTCTCAGCAATTGCTTAAAAAAAAAAAAAGGCAAAAGTCTAACAGCCTGGCCATGTACCAAGCACTATTGTAAATACTTCTTATGCATTAATAAGCTTAAGCCTTTCCATAACCCAGTGATTTAGGCTACTATTACTGTCTCAGTTTTACAGATGAGAAAACTGAGCCACAGAGTTCTCCTCCTCATGTCCACATGTCAGAGCCAAGATTTAAGCTCAGATATTCCAGACCTAGAGTCTGTGCTCAGGCACTTTGCGTTACTTCTTTTGCACATATCCTAACTGATCAACTAGTGTTATTTTTTATTCCTAAAGATTTAAACCCCAGGATTGCTGACAAACAGCACACAGTTGCATAGGACCCCAGCAGTGGTGTCTATCACAAGCTTTGTGGTGGATGGTGGGGGGGGGGAAATCCTGATTTATGGCATTTTCTCATTTCCATGGTGTAAGTATTCCCACCATGACCATGACTGATTTCAAGAATGAGGTGCGAAGAGATGTGCACAGTCAGCTCTTGCAAGCTGGCAGGATCTGATCCAGTACAGCACTTGGGTGGGGGTGGGGGGGCAATTAATAAGCAGAATTTTTAATGTGCCAAGCACAGTGTTAATGAAAGTGCCTTAATCTCATCAAACCTTCCCATAGCCTGAAGATGTAGGTATTATTCTCTCCATTTTATAGATAAGAGGAAGATCTGGGATTTAAATTAAAATTTAACTTTTGATACTTCAAAAAAAAATAGACATCAGAGTAATGCTTCTTAAGCTGTGTCTGAATTCAGAGGTCTGACCTTCCTCCCACCCTTTCCTTGTTCTCAATTCCAGACTGAGAAGAACAACAAATAGGATTCTGGCCTCCTCTTGCTGTAGCAGTAACATTTTAGGATCAGTTAATGTATGTGGCTTTGAGCCTGATCAAGTTAAAGTTCGAGTGAAGGACGGAAAGGTCTGTGTATCAGCTGAGCGGGAGAACAGGTATGACTGCCTGGGATCGAAAAAGTACAGCTACATGAACATCTGCAAAGAGTTCAGCTTGCCGCCATGTGTGGATGAGAAAGACGTGACCTACTCCTATGGGCTCGGCAGCTGTGTCAAGATCGAGTCTCCGTGCTACCCCTGCGCCTCTCCGTGCAACCCCTGCAACCCCTGCAACCCTTGTAGCCCTTGTAACCCTTGCAACCCCTGCAACCCCTGTAGCCCCTGTAGCCCCTGTGATCCCTGCAACCCATGCTATCCCTGTGGAAGCCGATTTTCCTGCAGGAAGATGATTTTGTAAAGTGTGTGTAGGAACCCATGACTTAGTAGAAGTCAGGTACTCCAGCCAGGCAGCTCTTCCAGTGTTTCTCTCCCGCTTCCCATGGCCCTTGTTGTTCAAGTACGTAGGAAACTGAATACATAACTGCAATCTGCTGTGTTGTGTGAAAGTCTGTTTGTTGAACCTGCCACGGGACGCCCTGTAAGAGTTAACTGATAGGAATAAAAGATGCAATGGTGACATCTGCCCTCCTGTACCCTCCTTTGTCCCCAGCTACTTCTCAGTTCCAGGAGAGGATACTCTTCTGATGGGTGGGCATCCCCAGACACTGCTGTTGGGGATCGCCCAGTGAAACTGCCTAGCCCAGAAACCAAACTGACAACACAGAAACAGGGCAGTTGGGCGAAGGCAAACCCTTTTTCAAAACCATTACAGAGGGGAGTTTTGAAGAGGGAGCTACTCTCTCTCTCTCCTCCAGGTTTTTACTGGGAATAATCAGAATAAAAATGTATGTGGCAGAGGCGTGGGGGAGCACGTTCACTGACTGAGGATGGGAAGACCGTGCAGCCTGTCATTTTCTAACATTCCTGTAACTTTGGGGATTGTCTCGCTCTAGTTCAGGGTGGTTTGTGATTTCTTGAAGATTCATCGCAACTATCTCCTTGAGTCCCAAAACTGCTTTTAGGCACAGAAGTCCAGTTCAAAGTTCAGGAGGGAAAGCACATCTTTCATAAGATGGCATAGATTACCTGAATCATGGACACAGCCCATGAGCCATTCTTTATCATCAGGACAGAAATAGGTATAAAGAAAGAACAAGATGATGGGGAGGGATCAGAATGAGGATACTGCCTGGTTTCCCACCCGAACCTTAGAGGGAACATAAAACCCTCCAGTTTGCACAGCGAGTCTGTTCCTCAGTCTCAGCTGCATGTGGGTTAAAGTGGTGGCTCTCAGGCTTAGTGGCACATGGGAATCACTCTGGGAGTTTTAAAAATATGTATATCAGCCAGCATGGTGGCTCAGCCTGTAATCCCAGCACTCTAGGAGGCCGAGACCAGTGGATTGCTTGAGCACATGGTTTCAAGCCCAGCCTGGGCAAGAGGGAGACTTCATCTCTAAAAATATCTGGGTGTTGTGGTGGGCACCTACAGTCCCAGCTACTTGGGAAGCTGAGGCAAGACATTTGCATAAGCCCAAGAGTTTGAAGTTGCTGTGAGCTGTGATGCCATAGCACTCTACTGAGGGTGACAAAGTGAAACTCAGTCTCAAAAAAATATATATATATGTATATATATATATATATGGATACCAAGCAAAACACACAAAATAAAACAAAAAACATATACTAAAAAAACTTAAGAAGACAAAAGTTTCTTATTTTATTTTATATTTTATATATTTTTTGTTTTCTTATTTTATTTTATTTTAATCACTCTATTGCCCAGGCTAGTGTGCCAGTGTCAGCCTAGTTCACAGCAACCTCCAGCTTCTGAATTCAACCAATCCTCTTGCCTCAGCCTCTAGAGTAGCTGGGACTACAGGTGCCCTGCCTGCCACATGCCCAATAGGAATAGAAGACAAGATGGTGAGATCTGCCCTCCTGGGTCCCCCTCTATCCCCAGCTACTTCTCAGTTCCAGGAGAGAATACTCTTTTAGTGGGTGGGCATTTCCAGACACTATTGCTGGGGATCATCCAGTGAAACGGCCTAGCCCAGAAAACAACACCGAAACAGGGTAGTTGGGGAAAAGGCACCTAATTTTTCCTATTTTTTAGTAGAGACAGAGTCTTGTTCTTGCTCAGGCTGATCTCCAATTCCTAAGCTCAAGCAATCCTCCCACCTTAGCCTCTCGGAATGCTAGGATAACAAGTATGAGCCACCTTGCCTGGCTGACAAATTTTTTTGATAAGCCAGATGTCTAGGTCTCCTCCCAGAGAAACTAAAGCAATAACTTGAGGCGTGGCCTGAGCACTGTGACTTTTCAAAGCTTCCTATGCAGCTAAGGTTGAGAAGCTCTGGACAGGATCTTTTTTTTTGAGACAGCGTCTCACTTTGTTACCCTCAGTATAGTGCTATGGCATCACAGCTCATAGCAACCTCAAACTCTTGAGCTTAAGCAGTTCTCTTACCTCAGCCTCCTAAGTAGCTGGGACTATAGGCACCTGCCACAACACCCAGCTATTTTTTGGTTGCAGTTGTCATTGTTGTTTGGCAGGGCCAAGCTGGATTCGAACCTACCAGCTCTGATGTATGTGGCTGGAACCCTTAGCTGCCGAGCTATAGGTGCCAAGAAAACTCTCCCAGACTTTCCTTTAAATCTTTCAAGCTCAAGATTGAAGAACACTAATGGATAGCATACATATTTTGCTTTTGATTAGAGAAGTAATGGCCTCTCTATATAGGTGAATAAAAACATTGATTATTTCTAAAATTTAAAGTCACCCGTAAGGTGTCTTGTCATGTTTTGAATACATATTTGTAAATATTTTATTTTCTAAGTTATAACTATTTTGAAAATGATTTTGAAAAAATTTCACCTGTGGAGCCACTGGGATTCCCGCTGGGATTGTAACCACTTGAACGTGTAAGAGCCTTTGTCCTAAGGAAGGTGCCTGTTCCAGGGCAGTCCTGGGGGCAGTTCATTCTTTTATTTGCCCACTCACTGACCCATCTGCTTATCTGTCAGTTCAGCAACTCATCCATTCATCCAGCAACCAGCCAGGCAGACTTTATCATTTTAAATGCCAGGGACTGTGCTTTGCGACAGGGGGATAAAGGGGAAAAGTCCCCTTTCCACAAATGCCTCAAATTAAATTCAAGAAGGGGTGCTATGGAGGAAGTTGGAGTAGAGGATAGAGAGTTCCATAGAAACTGAATTTCTGAGGGCTAGGAAAGACCAGAAGGCCTTTCCAGACTGGCCTTGGGGATTTCCATGGTGTGTACCATTGACATCACTGCCTCCGTGACACCTTAGGGAAGACACAGCCTGGCCTGCAACAAGTTGGTGGCCTTATCTGCTTACCAGCCTCACAGGGAAAGACTTGATGGAAAGACAAGTGTTTATCCACCAAATACCTGCTCTGAATGGAGCACGGCACCAGGAGCTATTGTCAATAAGTACCTTTCCGGGAATTCTGTGGGTGAAGGTAGACCAACCCTGTGGTATAATTGTTAAAACATCAAGAATTAAGCTGTATAGTGTGGAGGTTAAGTGCCCCCCAACCTTACAGAGGGGCTGAGGCAGTGGGGTTTGGGTGCAGACCCTGTCCGAGGCCTTGAAGTAATGAAGCACATAGCAGAGCTTGTGCCGTGAGCTAACGGGGTTCCTGTGCAGGGGGGAAGTAGATACAGGGAGGAAGAAGACACATTTGCTCTTTCCTAAATTATTATTATTATTATTATTGCAGTTTTTGGCTGGGGCTGGGTTTGAACCCACTACCTCCAGCATATGGGGCTGGTGCCCTACTCCTTTGAGCCATAGGCACCACCCTCCAAAATTATCTTTGACTGGTGATATGGACCCTGGGCTTGGACAGCTCTGCTGTGGCCATCGTTGCAGGTTGTGGATCAGAGTCGACTATAAACACCCTACTCCATCTACCTGGGTGGGAGATGGGAGGGGGGATACTTCTTAAAGGGGTGCTTCTTTTTTTTTTTGAGATGGAGCCTCAAGCTATCCCCCTGGGTAGAGTGCCATGGCATCACGCTCACAGCAACCTCCAACTCCTGGGCTCAAGCAAGTCTCCTGCCTCAGCCTCCCAAGTAGCTGGGATCACAGGCGCCCACCATAACACCTGGCCATTTTTTTTTTTTTTGGTTGCAGCCATCATTGTTGTTTGGCGGGCCCGGGATGGGGATTCGAACCTGCCACCTTAGGTGCATGTGGCTGGCGCCTTAGCCGCTAGAGCCACAGGCGCTGAGCCAAAGGGGTGCTTCTTGAAGAGGCTAGAAATTGACTCAGATGGGAACTGGGGAATGATGGGGGTGCCAAGCTGCATCACTGTCCAGCACGTGCAGAATGAATGAATTTATAAATCAGGTGAATATGCCACCTTCTGATGAACGTGCCAGGGAAAGAGTGCACAATTGAGACCGGAAAGTGGGCAATTCCACTTCTTAGTGTTCATGGAATTTATTCTACAGCTGAAATGCTATTTAATTGTATCATGAATTAAAATTGTCTCAGGTATAGGATGGAGGGGAATTCAAACCCATTTGCTATCATGTATTGTTTGAATTCTTTCAAAACTCATGTAGTGAATTATTTTGTAAAATGATATTAAAGATCCTCAGCTGAGTGTTCTTCAGTTATTGTCAAATAATTTTATTTAGTGGATCGTGCATGTCCCCAGACCTAGTGGAATAATTTCCTGTATGGAAATTCCTTCTTCTCTGTCTCTGCTTCTCTTTCTGTCTGTCTCTCTCTCTCTCTCTCTTTCTCTGTGTGTCTTTCTCTCCCATTCTAGCACCTGTGAGTGTCATAGGTTCCAGTGGTTCTCAACCTTCCTAATGCCGTGACCCTTTAATACAGTTCCTCGTGTTGTGGTGACCCCCAACCCTAAAATTATTTTCATTGCTACTTCATGGTTGGGGGTCACCACAACACGAGGAACTGTATTAAAGGGTCACGGCATTAGGAAGGTTGAGAACCACTGGGTTAAACATTTGGCTGAGGGCACTGAACTAAAAGTTAAGCTAAAATTGACACTGAAACCAGAAGACTGGGTTTATAAGAAAAGAGGGGAGAGCATTGCTGGGTGACCCAGGTGAATTCCCGCAAAGTTTGTAGAGTTTTTGTCCTTTATACAACAGTTTTCAACAGAAGCCTGAATGAGTCCCATGGTTTGGGATCAAGGCTGGAGGATGGACTTGGAAGTTATCCTCAGGGAGCAACTGCTTTAATGCTAACCCAGAAGCACCTCCTTCCCGTCTGGAGAGGTATAGTAAGTATTAGTTCCTGTCCCTAAGGATATAAAACAGAACCAGATACAGCCATTGCTTAGGTCCCTGGATCCTAATGAATGTATAAAATTTGACAATCAGAATGGAATCCCTCTCTTCCTAAGCTATACCAAGCCCTGGTACTGCATTAGTCACTCAAAGGTCAGCAAACCCAGAGGATATGCTACCACCCCTTGCAGGCTAATGAACCTGGGTTTCGATAGACAACGGAGCCCATGATTCCAGGGCCTTGGGTGTGCTTCAGAGAAGGTGTTAGTGACAGGAAATGTCCCAGAGCCAGGGAACCAGACAGGGTGCCCGAAACCCAGCAGTCACTGGTCTACCCCTTAGGTCGTGGGCCATTTCTCTCTCTGCACAGTAGTGAGCACCCCTGGCAAGATGCGATAACCCCAGGTGTTGGAATGATGTCTGCTCTTAGTGAGAGGAGGGCCACCAAGCATAGGAATATTAGGAATTTCTAGTGTTGAAGTTTTGAGGAGAAAATAACTCTTCTTTTCAACTCAGACACCAGCAATGACTGCATTTTTATACACCACATACACCAAACTAAAGGAAATAGTCTAAAAAGAGTTTTACTCTCTGGTCTTTGAATTGGGGGTTGGGGGCTTGTAAGCCATTTTGCAGGTCAGAAATTCAGATAGGACATAGTGGAGAATGCCCAAATGTCTGGAATCTTCCAAAGCTCTCCTCATTCACTATCTGGCCCTCGGGCTGGGCTGACTCCAGAGACAAGTTGAGCTGCTGCTTTGATCTGGTTCATGATTTTAGATGGAAAGTCTTACAGTGCTACAGAAAACACTAAACTTTAGTATACACGTATCTGCTTTTATTGAAAACAACACGACGTAAAAAGAATCACAATATTCAGCATTAAAAATCTTTCCACTAATAGAACATTTGGAATTAATAAAGCTTTAGGAAAAAACAAACATGGTTACCACATCTGTAGCAACAAACTCCAGTCAGGCCTACTTAAACAAGCTTTGTTCACTATTTTTTTCCAATTGTTTTTGTGGTTATTAAAGCCTTTTTAATTGAAATGGATCAAGGCTTAGTGTTGGTTCTATAAATATATCAAGGATTTATTCCAAATTCTCTGGGCCAGCCCAGATTTCAAATGGCCATAGCCTGGTTTGGGGATGGGAGAATGTGGTCACCTCATGTTTCCTGTGTGTGGTCGGAGTCTCTGCCACGGGGATGTTAAGGAGCTAGTACAGATCGTTTAGATAACAACTGAAACCGCCACAGAAGGAAGGGTACAAGGACAAAAAAAGCATCTGAGACAAGCTGGCACCCTTGGATTGCCATGCAGAGGCAGCAGGAAAGCGTGAGGCCAGGATTTGTCTGAGCAAAACAACTTGGTGACAGATTAGGCAACTATCTTGAAAGAGGAAGTCGGTTTTCTGAGTCAGCAGCTTAATCACCTTCCGGTATCATCATAGTCTTTAGCCGTCAGGGCCTGGTCACAGGCTTCTGAGGTGGTTCAACCTCCTAGGCAGGAAGAAGGTAGATTCTAGAAGGGGGAACCCACAGAGTTCATGGGTCAGGACAGCAGAGGATGGGGGACAAAGGCAAGCCACACTGTGCTGGGTTTCAAGTCCCCTCCAAACTGTCTTCCCCTTCAGTGCATGAAAGAGGAGGAATAAAAGAATGAGCCCCCCAGGTCTTTAGGGAGTTTGAGTTTTCCTCCTGGCGTCATTAAGCTCCTCTGAGAAGCTCCATCTCCTTCCAGGCTCCCTTGGCTTCTCTCCTCATTTTCTCCCCTTTAGGGACCTATCAGAGTCCAAGCAGGAAACACCAGGACACTCAGCTAGGATTTGGAAATTCTTTTTAATGTGGTGACTTTACAGAGGTGTGGGAGGCCTCATGTGAGTAACGAGAGATGTGGATGTACACAGCATGGGCCTGTGGGGACGAAAGAAAGGGCATTACTAGTGCCCAGGGGAGAAAAGCTGAAGTCCTGCACTGGGGGCTGCTGGACAGGAGCTGGGCTTGTTGAAGGATGCTGCCCCCCAGCAGGGTGCCCAGAGGTGGGGAGTGAAAGGAATCAGTACTCCCACCTCTCTTTCCTCCCAACTCCCAATTCCTCAATCCTACATCCCCTTGGCCAACTCCACTGAGACACCAGAAGGCAAGAGAGAGCTAGTGATGGAGTTCAACTAGCTCAGCCATGTGGTAGTCCCTCCTTTCTTTCCTTCATTTCTCCCTCCTTTCTTCCTTTTTCCCTTTCCTTTTCTTTTTTATTTCCTTCTTCCTTCCCCTCTTTCCTCCTGCTAAGCTGCTTTTCTGTTTGCCCACAGGACCTCATGCCATCATGCCAGGCATTGAGGAATCAGAGATCAAAAGCCAGACATGTTCAACTAATGGGCACAATACAAGCTTATATTATACGGCACACCTCCTGGATGTGGGACATAACAGGGACCTTACCTAACATACGCAGATATTGTAACCTAATTGTTTGTACCCTCATATTAATCTGAAAATTAAAAAAAAAGCCATGTCTGTTCCCCAACTTTATGGAGCTTTCAGTCTGAGAGGGAGACAGACGCAGAGCACACAAAGGGCCAGGAATGGGATGGACAGGCTCAGGGAAACAACCGTGGGCTCTGTTTTTCCTTCTCCAAAGCCAGGCCACACAGCTTCTTGATCCTAGAACTACAGTGCCTTAAGGGACCCCATGGAAACTCTTATTCAGAGCTGATCCTGGAAAGCCCCAGTGGGGCCCCTTAGAATTCAGAGGCAAAGTGCTGCACAGTCCCAAGCTACCATCCCTCACGCCCTCTGCTGTTCTTCAGCATTTCTATCCCTTCCTCTTAAACCTATGCATGCCTCCCTTAATATGTAGGGGAGAGAAATTCAGAAGAACACTCTTTAATCCTGAGATGGTGGAACACAGTCTAAGCAGCACAGGGTGTCCAGAAGCTGTAACTGAAATGTATAGTCAATTACATTTCTAAGGATTGGGAGGCAAAAATTACAGAAAGCCAGTAGAGAAATAATAGGCTACAAAAAAATAGTTGAAACTTGATAAAACTTATATGTTTGGTAGATAATTTAAAAGACAAAGACAAATAATTTTAAAATGGGCAAGCAGAACATTTATAGCATCTTTATTCATAATCTCTAAAAATTGGAAGCAAATAAGATGTCTCTTAACGGGCGAATGGATAAACCATGGTACATCCACCCAATAGTCTGCTGTAAAAAGAAATGAGCTATCAGGCACAAATAAAAACCGAAAAGGAATCTTAAATGCATATTGCTAAATTTTAAAAAGCCAATCCAAAGAGGCTATACTTGATGATTTCAATGATGTGACATTCTGGAAAAGGCAAAACTATAAAGATAGTGAAAAGATCAGCGATTTCCAGGGGCTTGATGCCAGTGGGGTAGAAGATTGAATATTTAAAGCACAGAGGATTTTTTTTAGGATGATAAAACTATTCAGTATGACAGTGATGGTAGATAGACAATACTAAGATGTGTCAAAACCCATAACACATTACAACACTAAGAGTGACTCCAACGTATATATATATTTTTTTAAATCACTTAGGAAGTCAAAAAACTCTAGAATCCAATACAGAGTATGACAAAACAATCAGTTATAGGCGGGGCACGGTGGCTCATACCTGTAATCCTAGCATTCTGGGAGGCTGAGACGGGTGGGTTGCCTGAGCTCCAAGTTTGAGATTAGCTTGAGCAAGAGCTAGACCTCATCTCTAAAAATAGCTGGGCATTGTGGGGTGCCTACTTGGGAGGCTGAGGCAAGAGAATCACTTGAGCCCAAGAGTATGAGGTTGCTGTGAGCTTTGAGGCTACTGCACCTCTATTGAGGGCAACAAAGTGACACTCTGTTTAAAAAAAAAAGTCTGTTACAAATGTATCAAAATATCTCACTAAAGGGTGTGAGAGGAAAGGTGCTGACCTAAATAACTTTGGGGCTCGGCGCCTGTGGCTCAAGCGGCTAAGGCGCCAGCCACGTACACCTAAGGTGGCGGGTTCGAATCCCCAGCCCAGACCCGCCAAACAACACTGATGGCTGCAACGAAAAAAATGGCCGGGCGTTGTGGCAGGTGCCTGTAGTCCCAGCTACTTGGGAGGCTGAGGCAGGAGACTCACTTGAGCCCAGGAGTTGGAGTTTGCTGTGAGCTGTGAGGCCATGGCACTCTACCCAGGGGGATAGCTTGAGGCTCTGTCTCAAAATAAATAAATAAATAAATAAATAAATAAATAACTTTGGAAATGAAGAAAGTCCACAAGACTAAAGGCAAAAGAGCTACACGTAAGCATTGTACTCTGGTTGATAAAGCTTTTCTCCATCAGAGTTTGGGTTAAGGCCAATACTGCTGCACACGTGTACTGAGTTGAACCAGTGAGTAATATTGATGGATGGTGGGGGCCAAAGTTCTCACTGTTGGAGCAGGAATTTACCAATAAGTGGGGGGAGGAGGCTAGAATGTTCCATGCAGTAATGAATTAGAGCGGCAGACATAAACATAAACTCCTGTTCACATAGAAATATTTATAGGGACGTACAGATACTGGTAGTATGTTCCTTTTATGTCCTTGCTCTGTCAGCTGAAGGGGCCTTGAAGTAATGACACCCCAGTAGCAATGAGCAGACACTGTGCCCAGACCCCCCTTGATCTCTAAAAATATTTTTAAAACCATCCTCCAATTAAAAGAACCAGGGATCCTTGGGGGAAATGGCTGATTCTAGAATTGGGGTAGGAAATATACAAGAAGAACCTGGAGCACCTTGTAGTGCCAGAAAGTAAGAAAGTACTAAAACAAAAAGCAAAAAATTCTCCATGGACGGGGACATGGCAAAGGGACAGGGGAGCAAACTGAAAGAGCTCCCAGTGGTCGCAGCTGAAACAATGTAAACATTAAAATGAAGTTGTATGGGATTATAACCCGAAGTATAAAGCTAATATCCATGCATCTATACCTAGTACTAATAACAAAGTGGGGCAGGAGAGATTCATCTCCCATGCAGAAGAATTCCAAATAATTTATGAAGATGCTCCCCCTGGAGGAGGTGGGTATCACTCTCCTTAAATGTGGCTTCACAGGGTGACTTTCTTCTGAAGATTACAGTGTGGAAAGTGTGGGAGAAGAATAACTTTACAGGCTGGGCTCACACCTGCAATTCTAGCACTCTGGGAGCCTGAGGTGGGTGGATCGTTTGAGGCCAGGAGTTCAAGACCAACCTAAGCAAGAATAAGACCTGGTCTCTACTAAAAATAGAAAAGCTGGTCGGGAGTGCTGACTCACACCTATAGTCCCAGCTGCTGGAGAGCCTGAGGCAGGCATATCAGTTGGGCCCAAGAGTTTGGGATTGCAGGGAGCTGTGATGTACTCTAGCAGGGGTGACAGAGTGAGACCCCATCTAAAAATAAAGAATAACTTTATAATGAAGAAACCTGACAGACACTAGCTCAGTCAGGTGGCCAAGATCAACACCAACAGTGATAAGTCATGTTGATAATAAGCACCCTACTACTAATCAGTCACGAGAAAAACATCAGACCCCGCACAATATAGGAACATTTTACAAAATGCCTGACCAGAAAGAACTCCTCAGAACATCGTCAAGGTCAACAAAAACAAGGAAAGTCTGGGAAACTCAAAGTCAAGAGGAGCCTAAGGAGACCTGATGACTAAATACAATGTGGTGTCTTGAAATGGAGAGAGGACATTAGGTAAAAATTAAGGAAACCTCATGAAAATGACTCGGGGTAGTGCCTGTAGCTCAGTGGGTAGGGCGCTGGCCACATATACTGAGGCTGGTGGGTTTGAACTCAGTCCAGGTCAGCTAAAACAACCATGACAACTGCAACAACAACAAAAATAGCTGGGCGTTGTGGTGGGTTCCTGTAGCCCCAGCTCCTTGGGAGGCTGAGGCAAGAGAATCACTTAAGCCCAGGAGTTTGAGGTTGCTGTGAGCTGTGATGCCACAGCACTCTACCCAGGGTGACAGGTTGGGGCTCTGTCTCAAAAAAAAAAAAAAAAAAAAAGAATATCTCCTCCCAAGGAGATGAGTTCTTTTTTCATCATGCCCCAGAAATGCAGAGCTTTGGAAAGATTTGGCAATAAGTACCCAGAGAAGCAAACCAAGGGCAGGACTGTCTTCAGATCGTGCCCATCAATTTTCAGTCTCCCTCTACCTCTGTTAGAGATAACGATAATAATGCTATTGATCATCGTTGTCACTGTTACGTAAGGAGCACTCGCTACATGCCAGGCACAGTGTCCTGTCACACGATGTGTTCCTTCCTCGGAGGAAGGAACTATTATCATATTCATTTTACAGATGGGAATTAAAACTTAGAAAGATTTTAAGCAATGTGTTTCAGTACATTTTCATTTATTTTTCATTTCCGATTAATATGAGGGTACAAACGGTTGGGTTACATTGTTTGCATTTGTCGGGCAAAGTCCAAG
>NW_003852399.1:24321064-24357167 GCF_000181295.1 Otolemur garnettii | reverse complement strand
GCATCACAGCTCACAGCAATCTCCAACTCCTGGGCTCAAGCGAGTCTCCTGCCTCCGCCTCCCAAGTAGCTGGGACCACAGGCGCCCACCACAACAACCAGCAATTTTTCGGTTGCAACTGTCATTGTTGTTTGGCAGCCGGGCTGGATTCGAACCCACCACCTTAGGTGTATGTGGCTGGCACCTTAGCCACTTGAGCCACAGGTGCTGAGCCTGTAACTTTTTAATTAAAAAAAAAAAGCTAATAGTCCAGGCACAGTGACTCACATCTAAAATCCTAGCATTTTGGAAGGCCAAGTTGAGAGGATCACTTGGGAAATATAGCAAGATCCTATCTCTACAAAAAATAAAAAATAAAAAATAAAAAATTAGCCAGGTGTAGTGGTGCACACCTGTAGTCCCAGTTACTCAGGAGGCTGAGGTAGAAGGATCACTTGAGTCCAGCAGCTTGAGGCTACAGTGAGCTCTAATTTCACTATTGCCCTCCAGTCTGGATGACAGAGTGAGACTCTATCTCTAAAATAAATACATTAATAAGCTAAAAAGTTGAAATGAAAAAAAATCAGTGGCCAACATCTTCCTCCTGTAATCCCTGGAACCACCTGTGAATATCTTACTTGATAAGGTACAAAATATTTACTCAAATTTGCCTGTGAGATTAAGTTTTGGGATTGAGAAGGAAAGTTTATCCTGGATTATCCACATATGCCCAAAGTAATCACAGGGTCCTTAAAAGAGGGAGGCAAGAGGGTCCCACCCAGAGTAGAAGATGTGAAGACAAGCCAAAGTCAGGGTGATGCCAGCCCAGGGGCCATGAACCAAGGAATGCAGGCAGCCTCTTTGGAGCAAAAAGAGGAAAAGAAATGGATCCTCCCTTTGAGTCTGGAAAAGGAACACAGCCTGGCAGACACCTTGATTTTAGGACTTCTGAACTGCAGCATTGTAAGAAAATAAATTTGTGCTATTTTAAGTCAATAAGTTTGTGGCACTTTGTTACATCAAAAATGTAAAATGAATACAGGGTCACATTTGAGATGTGATCCAGGCCAGGTGCTGTGGCTCATGACTGTAATCCCAGCATTCTGGGAGACTGAGAAGATAATTTGAGGCCAAGAGTTTGAGGTTGCAGTAAGCTAGGCTGATACCAGTGTGCTCTAGCTGGGGTGCAGAGTGAGACCTTGTCTCAAAGAAAGAGAGACAGTGGAAGGAAGGAAGGAAGGAAGGAAGGAAGGAAGGGAATAAACCATCAAGATGTGATCCATTGGCTCGGCGTCTATAGCTCAACCGGCTAAGGCGCCAGCCACGTACACCTAAGGTGGTGGGTTCGAATCCCCAGCCCGGGCCCGCCAAACAACAATGACGGCTGCAACCAAAAAATAGCCGGGCGTTGTGGCGGGCGCCTGTGGTCCCAGCTACTTGGGA
The DNA here is from genome assembly GCF_000181295.1 of Otolemur garnettii. NCBI lineage: Eukaryota > Metazoa > Chordata > Mammalia > Primates > Galagidae > Otolemur > Otolemur garnettii. The sequence goes on along the minus strand of NW_003852399.1, from coordinate 24,355,745 downwards.
GGTGGAGGCAGGAGACTCGCTAGAGCCCAGGAGTTGGAGGTTGCTGTGAGCTGTAATGCCACGGCACTCTACCCAGGGGGACAGCTTGAGGCTCGGTCTCAAAAAAAAAAAAAAAAAACAAAAAAAAAAGATGTGATCCATTACTTCCATACTTTAGTATTACTGAGTCTCTGAAGGGAGATTTTTATGGAGTAGAAAAAAATAGTCTGAGAATTTCAAATTTTAGTTGGAAGGAGTTGATTCTGTAGGAAAGAAATGTGAACAAACCGTTAAAAGGTCGTAAAGCTTGTCTAGGGATGGCAGAGGTCCTTACCCTGGCTATGCACATGCACCAGCTGAGAACACGTCTCCAGAGGGCTTCTCACTCAGACCTGCAAGGGGACACAAGTACAGGGATGTTCTCTGGGGAACTGCTGCCAATAGAGGCAAGCTGAAGCCCAGGTGGGCAGCCGTAACTGGGAGAACAAAAAGGAAGGAGTGAGAGATATGCTGCAGAATTCATACCTGAATAAAGATAGAAGCTTGAAACATACGGTAATGTGGAGGAGAACAGGTAAGAAACAATGAAATTTACAGAATGTACATTAAGAACACATACATCCAGACAGCTCTACGTATATTTATAAGGATTGGCTGGCCATATATTTATAAGGATTTAAGAACATATATCAAATCCATGGGGGACTGATAACAGGGGTCTGACAGCAGGGATGAAGGATGGAAAATAACATGAAATAAAGGCACAAGGAATGCTCTGGGGATAGTGAAATGCTATATATTGAGAAGTCTGATCAATTCAATTTTGCGCCTGGGCTCAAAAAAGGATGAAAACAGGAAGCAAGTTAAAGAAGACTCAGCTCAGGGCTAGGCCCAGCTCAGTCATTTTTTAAATTTCTAAATCAGATGTTGATGTGCATTCAAGGCTGAGAGCCAATGGCCCATCCCTAACAGCAGATTTGTAAATAACCCTCTGCTGAGCTCTAGAGAGAGCAGGAAGTAGGGTGCCAAAATGGGGAGTTGTTTCTTGTATCTTCTAAATAACTTTTAATGTGATTGTGTTGGGGAATTTTGAGGTGTTTTTTGTTGTTTTTGTTTGTTTGTTGAGACGAGGTCTCACTATGTTGCTCATGCTGGTCTAGAACTCATAGGCTCGAGTAACTCTCCTGGGGAGAGGATCTTTGGATGGGTCCTCCCAGAAACAGATGCGAGACAAGATGAAATGAAATATGCAAGAAATTAGGGGAAACATCTGTGAGACAAGCCTGAGAAGGAGCCAGAAGAGGCTGAGAGAGCATGGCTTCAGACCATAACGCAGATCTGATGCTGAGTGTAGGCTGCAGGGAAGAAAGGTAAGCTCTGCAGTTTGAGGCACGGCTGTCAGGGAGTCCTCCGCCCTTAATCTGTCAGAGGAGGCCACACCCCCGGCAATAGGCCCGCCTCCATAACCCTGCCAAGCCCAGTCATTGGTCTGAAGTAAGCTTTAGGAGGCGTGACCTCAGTGAGAGCTGTAGGAGGCGTGGCCTCGGCGAGAGCAGGATTTCCTAGCCCGGCAGCTGGGGGCTGTCGGTCAATGCCGCTCCCTGCAGTCGGAAGAGCACCCTGCTTGCTTGTGGCCGCCGCAGGACTCCTCAGTTCTGCCAAGGAAATGGCGAACTAAGCCTAATGTCTGCACTGAGACTGCGGTATGACATCTCTCATCGAGTGGTGGCACTTCTTAATTGGAGAGGACAGTAATTACTGAAAGGAATTTAAAGTTTTTCTAGGACTTGCCTGAAACTTTAGCACAACTTCTTTTTGTGTGAGGAAAAGATTAAGGAGCATGCATGCAAGGTGGAGGACAAACGTCATACACTTGGAAAGATTTTCCACGCATAATAACCAAGAACTAGCTCTATACCAGGCCTGATGCTGGCTGATACTGGGCTTCCCTGATCCTCACAGTAGCCCTAGAAGGTTAATGCTGTTATGACCCCTTGTCCGGGAGATAGTGATTTGTGTTTGATTCTACCTGAATTTCACACCCCTCACCCTTTGCCTTACCACGAGGTTTGTTTCCCTGGATTAGAAAGCAGGAGTTGTCCTCATCTAGCCTGGCTTTCTGGCTTTTGTTTTCCAGAGGTATGAGTTGCTGGAGGAGAAAGGGAGAGGGACAAAAACAAAGTACAAAAGGGTAAGGAGCCTGACCCTATTTTTTTTTTTTTTTTGAGACAGAGTCTCACTTTGTTGCCCTTCGTAGACTGCCATGGTGTCATAGCTCATAGCAACCTCAAACTCCTGAGCTTAAGTGATTCTCTTACTTCAGCCTCCCAAGTAGCTGGGACTACAGGTGCCTGTCACAAGGCCTGCTATTTTTAGAGACAAGGTCTCGCTCTGGCTCAGGCTGGTCTTGAACTCTTAAACTCAGGCAATCCACCCGCCTAAGTGCTGGGATTACAGGTGGGAACCACTGTGCCCAGCCTGACTCTATTCTTAACATAGCCCAGAGGATATAGTGGGATTGCAGAGGACCCTGGGTGCTCCACTTGACTTAAACATGACAGGCCTCCCCCCATTTGGAGCATTGTGCTGGCCTCCTGGACACTATGCGACATTAGGGAGGAGAGAAATCACTGATAACATGTGGAACTTACCTCTCACCAGCTAGGAGGGTGAAGGCTTTGAGAGTAAATTTGATTTAAAGCAAATAAAAATGTGTGCTGTTTTGTTTATCAAGTTTGAGTTGGCTCAGCACCCGTAGCACAGTGGTTACAGCGCCAGCCACATACACCAAAGGTGGTGGGTTTGAACCAGGCCCTGGCTGGCTAAACAACAATGACAACTGTAACAAAAAATAGCTGGGCACTGTGGTGGGCACCTGTAGTCCCAGCTACTTGGGAGACTGAGGCAAAAGTATCTCTTAAGCCCAAAAGTTGGAGGTTGCTGTGAGCTGTGACACCACGGCACTCTACCAAGGGTGACATAGTGAGACTCTGCCTCAAAAAAAGAAACAATAAAGTATGAGTTATAGCCATTTAAAACTCATTTCACGTGTGTGTGGTAGGAAGTCCAACAGCAATGATTTTTCAGGGCACACTTAGTTGTGGCAGGATCCTAGGGCATACAGGGACAAGGAAGTGTTTTGGCTGCAGCTACTTCTGTGCAGCTCTGCCCCTCCTCTGCCCACCTCTGGCTATACTGCTGCATGGAGTGGGTCACCCTTGCCCAGGTCCTGCAGAGCCAGTGAGGCTCTTTGGATGGGGGCTGCTCTACATGTGGCCCCCTCAGTGAGTATTTCATACTCCTCCTCAAGTCTCAAATCTACAATGTCTGGGTTAATTTGGATAACCCAAAATATTGCAACAATCAAACCCCAAATTTCAGTGGCTTGAAAAATAAGTGTTTATTTTTCTGCTGACGTAAAAGTCCAGAGCAGGTGTTCTCAATTGATGGGTAGCTTTCAGGAACCCAGGTACCTTTTAGCTTGTGGCCCTTCTCTCTTAGAGCCTTGACATGCCACAGATTGCTTCTAGTAGTCTATTGGCAGTAACTAGTCACATGGTCCCACCAAGATGTAGGGGAGTCTGGGTGATGTAGTTCCTGGCAGGACAGCTCTGCACCATGAAAGGGGAAGATGAGGGAAGGTGGTCTTTGCAGTATAACTAGCCACATTTGTCACATTCTCTATGATCCCAGTTTTAGCTAAAGACAACACTTTATTGAAAAAAAGAAAGCCATTCAGACTTTTCCTTATCTTTCCACCACCAAGCCACCAGGATGTGTACTCATACTCTGCCTTTCTCTTGTTACTAGTATAATAGGATGTGGCATGGTCCTTTCCTTGCCATCTCCATTCTGATTGAAGTCATAAAGACAAAAACAATACTGTAGGTGCTAAGTACTCCTGAAGTAGGGGTAGGCAGCCCCTAAGATAGCTCCCAGTGGTCCTCATCTCCGGGAATCACACATTTGTGTACTTTCCTCTCCTTGAGTACAGGCTGGGTCTAATGGCTCACTTCTAATAAACAGAATACTGAAGACGTGATGATAGGTTGTGGAAGAGTACACTTCCATCAGGCCCCTTTCTCCACCCCTTGTTTGCTCCAAGGGAAGCCAGCTGCCGTGTCATAAACAGCCCACGTGAAAAAGATCAGATGTATCCAGCCGACAGTCCCTGAAGACCTGAGGTCTATCAGGAGCCACAGAGTGAGCCTGGAAGCAGATCCTCCCCCACTGATCCTTGAGATGATCACAGCCCCCTGGGAGAGCCTGGGCCAGAGGTACCCAGCTACGCTGAGCCTGAATTGCTTTGCTGACCCACAGTGTATTCGTTTGCCAGGGCTGCCATAAACAAATGCCACAGACTTGGTGGTTTCATCATTTATCTTCTCACAGATCTGGATGTACTATAAGTCTAAGGTGAAGGTATGGGGGGGGTTGATTTCTCCTGAGGCCTCCTTCTTTGGCTTGTGTGGCTGTCTCCTTGCTCCCATGGTCTTTTCTCTGTCCCTGGTGTCTCTTTCTCTTCTAAGGACAGCAGTCCTACTACTGGATAAGACTCTCCCATTATCACCTCATTTAACCTTGCTCACCTCTTTAAAGGCCCACTGTCCAAATACAGTCACTCTCCACACTTTCTAAGGTACTGGGGATAGGGCTTCAAATATGTTAGGGGGAGGCACAAGTAAGCCCATAACACACTGAAACTGTTGGTAATAAATGCTGTTTTTATTTTTTGCTCCCCACCTCCCATGTTGCCCAGGCTGGCCTTAAACTTCTAGGTCAAGGCATCCTCCTACCTCACCTTCCCTGGTAGTTGGGATTACAGGTTCATGCCACCTCATCTGGCTATAAATGTTATTTCAGGTAGTCAGACGGGAGTAGTCTGGTACACAGCAGTAGATTAGCATAAGCACCTAGGTGAGACTTTCTGAGAGACTATGAAGTCATCTCTGCCCATAACCACCCCCTGAAGCATCTCTGAGAAGGCTGGGGCCTCACTGCACAGTAGATGTGGCAGGTAGGGAGGTTTCTTTGGAGAGAGATATTGGTGTCCTGAGCCGTGCTACTCCCACCCACCTTACCCACACACACCCTTGGTGGGGCAGGGGTACTGCCTCAACCAGTGCAGAAGCTTCAAGAAAAAACTTTGAGTATCTGAGGTGTGCTCCCTGCAGTTTGGAGAGAAAGTAGCTGGTACCCAACCCTGCCTGGGAAACTCTAAAAGGGAGGGGCTCTGCCTGGGAGTGACTCTATCAGGCCGCAGGGCTGAGTGAGAGGGCCTGCTGCTCAGGGACCAGGTGTAGACCAGTGGGAGGGGGCTCGAGTTGGAGGGGACTTAACAAGGACACTGACAAGTGTCTGGAGCTGTGTGCCCCATAACGAGGGTTGCTGCTGGAAGTCAAGAGGCTGGGGGCTGGGTGGGGTGTAAGCCAGAGTGGCTTAAAGCCTGGGGGCTTATTAAAGTGCAGATTCTGATTCAACAGGTGTGGGTGAGTCTAAGAATCTCCATGTCTGACAAGTGACGTAGACATCGCTGCTCCATGGACCACACTTTGACTTGTTTGATTGTAAGCTGGGGAGGCCGGTGGTGGGTAAAACATCCCTAGCATGGAGGCTCTGAAGCACTCACCTACGTGCCTCTCTGAGAGGAAGAACTGGAGCTTCTTGCCCACACCAAGTAGGATTCAAGGAAAGTTATTGATCTCCTTTCTCCAGCACAGCCACAAACCAGGAGGTAGAGGGGTGTGGGTGAGGTGCAGAGGGGAAGACAGAAGTAACAGCTACATTTCCCATTCCACCCTCTGTATAAGACAGGCCTAAGCCTAGGAGGGAAAAGCTTTCCAATTGGACCGAGATTTGGAATTTCCATGTCAGTCTGGACTGGAAATTTTGTTTTTACCGAGGAAAAACTAAAAACCTATGAAATCTACCTGAGATCTTGCTCAGGGGCTGAGCAGAAACAGTCCAAAAAAGTGGGTGAGATGGCAACTGGGAGAAAAAGGTGGCTTCCTGCTTGTGCCTGGCTGTGCTCAGCTGGTTCCAGAGCTGGGAGCAAAATGGACGCTGTGTGCCTGCTGCTTTCAGCCCTCGCCAGGGGTCTCCATTCCGTCTCCTCTATCCTGCCCGCATGCCCAAATCTGTCTGTCCTCTCCTGTATCAGTTGCTCTCTGTTAGAGCATTTCCAGCAGCACACAAATTTGAAGATTCTTTTCTCTAATATACAAAAACAAAACAAATCCTTCTTCAACCCCTTGTCTCATTTTCAGCCACATATCTTCATAAAACCTCTCCACAGAAGTCTTCCTTTTCTCCACTTGTTTTCCTCTCAATCACCTTTTTTTCCCCACTTGACTTCCAGCAGCAACCCTCTTTATGGGGCATATAGCTCCAGACACTTGTCAGTGTCCCTGTTAAGTCCCCTCCAAGTCCAGCCCCCTCCCACTGGTCTACACCAGAGACAGGGTTTTGCTCTGTCACATGAGCTGTGTGCAGTGGTGCAATCATAACTCACTATAACCTTGAACTTGCAGGCTCAATCATTCTCTTGCCTCAGCCTCCCAAGTAGCAGGGGCTACAGGTGCCTGCCAGCATACCAAGCTAATTTTTAACTGTTTTTTTTTTTTTTTTTTTTTTTTGTAGAGTCAAGGTCTCACAATGTTGTACAGGTTGGTCTCAAATTCCTGGCCTCAAGCAGTCCTCACATACCCTGGCTTCCCAAAGTTCTAGGAATACAGGCATGAGCCATGGCTCCTGACCAAAATCACTTTTAAAAAAAAATTAAAAAACACTGCACATTTAAATTGAAAAATATGTGTGCAAAAGAGAATTTTAAAAGTTTTCTTGCTCCTGGGATGAGTAACTGACACTTCTGAGGCTTCCTTTCTCAACTATAGCAAAGGCTATGGCCTTGCTGTGTTTTGAATGCACTAAATAACTGCCAACCACCAGAGACAAAAGTAGGTTTGTACTCAATAAGTGTTCTCCTGGCAAGTCCCTGGATTACCCTCTCCTCCAGTACCCTTATAGGCTCCATTCTCTGCTCTGGGCCTGGACTAAGAATTGCAAAGTAAAATCAGCAATTGAAAGGGCAGTAAGAACCCAGGAGACTGAATTTTGTCCTCCAGCCTGCAGTGTACAACACCAAAGCACATCCTCAGATCCCAGGGGATTAGTGATTTCTAGACTTTTCTCTCTTTTTTAAAATAGTCACACCTTCTTCTTACTCCACAGATGCTGAGGGCCTCTGATGGGCCTGCTACGCTGCCAGGCTGGTTGCTAAGAGTTTTCAGAGATGTAGCCAACATCTTGCATTCTCCAGGAGTCCACCAGAGGGGAAATTGCAATCCAAACTTCACCCTGGAACAGCTGCATGGCCTTGGCCAAGACACCTCCCCTCCCTGAGTGCCCATTTGTTTATCTATAAAATAGAGTAATAAAAATCATACAGGGCTGGCTCGGCGCCTATAGCTCACCCGGCTAAGGCGCCAGCCACATACACCTAAGGTGGCGGGTTCGAATCCCCAGCCCGGACCCGCCAAACAACAATGACGGCTGCAACCAAAAAAAAAAAAATAGCCGGGCGTTGTGGCGGGCACCTGTGATCCCAGCTACTTGGGAGGCAGAGGCAAGAGACTCGCTTGAGCCCAGGAGTTGGAGGTTGCTGTGAGCTGTAACGCCACGGCACTCTACCTAGGGGGACAGCTTGAGGCTCTTTAAAAAAAAAAAAAAAAAAAAAAAAAAAAATCGTACAGGGCTGCTGTGAAATGTCACAGTGCAATCTAGCTATCAGGATTCACACAACAGGAATTTTTTGTTTTGTTTTGCCTGTCAATTAGAAAAGGATCAGTCTCATGAAAAGGAGTGGAATTTACTTATGTAAACACGTTGAAGATGAAAAATAATGCCTAGGATCACAAAGTGATCGACAGTGACAGTTGGGGACTTTTTCAATTCTACTATGAGTAAACCCCAACTGGCCCCCAAAAGGTAAAAGGTTATGTCAACCTCCGGCTTTGGTGCTGCCCTGGGAGGCATCTGTGGGCAGGACCTGATCTGGAGTTTGGCTGCCAATCGACTCTGTGGTCCCTGCAGAAGGGCGGGGACAGCACAGCTGATAGTCAAGGGCTAAGCTCAGGCAGGGATTGCATTTTCATTTTCATTTCATTTCTAAATTTAGTTCTTAAACCATGCGACAAATATAATAAAAGAGACTGCCGAGTCCAAGGGAGTGAGAAAAACCGGCATTTTGGTCTTCCCTTGTAAAATACCTTCTCAAGAACAAATGGTGATCCACGGCAATGTCCTTAGATTGCCAGAGCTTCAGAGAACATGTTATTAGAGGAATTTATAGAGCTCCCACAATAATAAACGGGCACTGAACATCTTGCTTTGGAAGATTTCTTATTTGATTTCCTGAGGGATTTCTTTGGATTCATATCTACCTGGAAATGCACATAAACATGAAAATCTAGTTTGCATTTATTTCTCTCTTAGATGTTTTCTGTTTTATCCTTGGTTTTGTGGGGATAAGGAGCAGCGAGCATGCACCCTGGGAGCTGTCCTCACCCACTTTCCTCAGAATAAAAGGAGGGTGTCTGCTACCCTCTAGTGGCTGGCTCTGATCTCCTTGGCAGGCAGAAACTGCTCTAGGGAGCCGGACCAACAACCCACAGAATAAGCAGCTGTGGGTGCTCCAGGGGCCGGAGAGGAGGCTAGCAGTGTCCACATGGGGCAGGACAGGGAAAGAAGCAAATTACTTCCACAGCAGGCCAATTTCTTCTGCTGCTCTGCCCACTCCCGGGAGGGAAAACAGGCAGGTTGCCAGCATTGCAGCAGCACCTGAAGGCCACCCCTGGGAGGGTGGCAGGGCCGGCACCCGCAGGGAGGCCAGTGTGGAAGACACTCTTGCCTCGCGCTTCTGTGCTGTGAGGAGAAGGGGGGCTCAGGCCCCTCACCTTGCTGCATCTCCATGGGCAGGTCTGGAGAGCTGAATGTCCTCCGTGGCCCATGTCCCACATACATGGGATGCCATCCAGATGGTCTACTGACAGGCCCTCCGTCTATGAGTGAGTTTGTGTATTCTGCCTATCATGGTGGGAGTAGGAGATGTGGGGAGACTCTAAGTAGAGGAGGTACTTTCCTCTTGTGGGAGTATCCCCATGGACCCTGAATCCTGCCACCAATTACCAGAATTTCCTCTTCTCAGGGGAATGGCTGTGATCATCTATACTATGACTATACTTGGTATGTTTTGAACATAGAGAAGGGCAGTGCTGCCTCCAAACTCTTTAAAGAACATTCCTTGCCTTCAAAGGAGGACACTGAAATGCAGAGCCCCCAGTGAGCTCTGCAGGGCACCCAGGGAGCAGCTGGAGGGCAGCCCGGGGCCGGGTTTTGGAGGCTCCAGATCAGCACATGGAGACAGAATCTGCTGATCTGCTGCCCTGATGGAAATGTTTCATCCTGCATGTCGTGGCCACAGGTGTGACCACACTGAGCACTACTCCCAACTCTAGAGGCCTGTGGAGGCCTGATCTGCAATGTTATTGGCTAGTGCAACTAAGAAACTGAATTTTAAATTATGTTTAGTTGCAATTAATTTTTGTGTTGCTGCCTGCTGCAGATGCCTGAGCCCTTAGTGATAATTGCCAACTGCCGACTGGCCAAAGCATTCATGGCCAGAAGACTGTGCCTGTCCCAGCAAAGCTGCCTACTAATCAGAACACAGCTATAAGCTGTTACATCAACAAGGAATCAACTTGGATTGTGTTCACTGAAATTTTGTAGGTGATTTGTAACAGCAGCTAGCCGTCACCTAAATACAGTCACAGGCTGCTTGAGGACGTTTCAGCAATGACAGACCACACACACACAGTGGTCCCATAAGATTTTACTGCTAAGTGTTTCCTGTCCCTTTTCCATGTTTGGACATGTTGAGATATACAAATACTATTGTGTGACAATAGTACTGCAGGCAGTATTCAGTGCGGTAACATGCTGCACAGGTTTGCAGCCTGGGAGTGAGAGACTGTACCGTATAGCCTGCGTGTGTGGCAGGCTGTACCACCCAGGTTTGCATACGCACACTCTACGGTGTTCACACAGCAATGAGATTGCCTAACAACATCTTTCTTAGAATGTCCCTGTTGTTAAGTGAAGCATGGCTGTAACGCAGTTGCTCAGTAGAGACAGAGCATACTGACAGGACTGAGGGTGGTTCAGCTCAGATCGCTTCCTCCTGTGCAGGTCTAAGAGACAGCAGGTCCGTCTGCAACTCTGCCTTGGCAGCCCCAGACACTCTATTCCTTCTTCCTACTCCCTCCCCTTCCTCTTCTCTCCCACAGCCCAGTCTGCACAGTTCTTTGAGAGCTGAGGCGCTCCTTCAGCAAGGATGCATCTGGATTTTCTCTTTTATTAAACTTTGCTTATCAAAATTTACATAAAAGTACAGAAATACACATAAAAAAGTTTTGAGATACACAAAAGTCAAGAAATCTAAAATCTGCACAGACAGAAACAGATGAAGCCCTCCCAGCAATACTGCTGAAACTTGCACGGATGAATCAGAAAGGACGCTGTTAACTGTGTTTCTTGGAGTTAACAGTGAAATAAGGGACCTCAACAGTCTGCCTCAAAACTTTCATGGTGGTTTGGCGCCTGTGGCTCAAGTGGCTAAGGCGCCAGCCACATACACCTAAGGTGGCAGGTTCGAATCCCCAGCTGTGGCAGGCACCTGTAGTCCCAGCTACTTGGGAGGCTGAGGCAGGAGACTCGCTTGAGCCCAGGAGTTGGAGGTTGCTGTGAGCGTGATGCCATGGCACTCTACCCAGGGGGGTAGCTTGAGGCTCCGTCTCAAAAAAAAAAAAAACCTTTCATAGTGACCTGTGATTTGAGGTTGTTAAAAATCTCCACTCCTGGGGCAGCGCCTGTGGCTCAGTGCGTAGGGTGCTGGCCCCTTATACCAAGGGTGGCAGGTTCGAACCCAGTCCTGGCTAAACTGCAATAAGAAAGTAGCCAGGCATCGTGGCAGGTGCCTGTAGTCCCAGCTACATGGGAGGCTGAGGCAAGAGAATCGCCTGAGCCCAGGAGTTAGAGGTTGCTGTGAGCTGTAACACCACGGCACTCTACTGAGGGTGATAAAGTAAGACTCTGTCTCTAAAAAAAAAAAAAATCTCCACTCCTCCTTGGCATGGGCTAGAGGAAAGGAAAGAGCTCCTAGGGGAGCGCTGAGGGGCAGAGAAACCCACAAGAAATGCTCCAAGGTACCCCCTTTTCACCTGCATAGTGCTGGCCAGGCCTTTTTGGAGCTGTAGTGACTAATTCCCCACCAGGTCCTCCCAGCCAGACAGAGCCAGCAGGGAGCCTGTCTCCATATGATTATAACATCCTGCCTTTGTCATTGTTCTTATGTCTTATCCACAGGCTTTAGGCATGTGTCCAAAGATAGGAGCCAGACCTTACTGAAGCTCTCTAACCTAATGTTAAGTTATGCTTTGAGAGGTCAAATTTAACAAAAGAAAGGTTAAGTTGCCTTATAGATAGTGGGGTGGTAGCAGGGGCAATGGAGAAAGGTGATGGGACACGTCTCTGCAAAAACCCAGAGGCCAGTGGGATGAAGTCTCTGTAGGAAGAGAACAGTGCCTCCCCTGGAAGAGTAAAGAATCATGGCTGAAGTCTGGTAGGCTATTTGCTTTCTGGTAATAATGCCTCCTGTCCTTCCAGATTTGAGAGACTTCACAAAGGGTGTCGTGACCTACTCTGTGCTGACCACTCACTGACCTTGTTGGGTAACCACTAGAAAGCTTTTTACCTTAAATTCTTTTGGTTTTAAAACTGATTACTCTTTAAGCCCTGCCCAGAGGCTGCAAGGATGGAAGTCCATTTGTACCTTCCTAGCTCTGGCTAACTTAAGTTTTCTCTAGAACTCTGCTTGGGTCGTGTCTCTCAGATTTTGTTCACTCTCCTAGCCCAGGTCAGGTCTAAACCTCGCCTCTGTGCCCTTGACCTTCTGCATATACTTTTAATGTACCCTCACCCTTGTCCATACCAGGCCCTCCAGTAAACTTCTAATCACAGGAATTGTTCCTTCCCCCCATTCTACACACCGCCTCATCCTGGTGCCTGGCAGAAAGCAAATGTTCAGTGTATACTATTGAATTTAACCTTCTTAGCCAAAGTGAAATATCTTTCAACAGATGTTAGAAAAGCAAACATTAGATTATATGAAATTGAATCTCAGGGCTTTATCACTATATGGACCTAACCCTCCATAAAGGGGAAACTGAAGCCCTAGAAATGAAATGGCATGCCCAGAGCAGAGCGGCATTTCAGCAGCTAGGCAGAGATGTGAGCATCTTTATTGATAGAATAATTCTAGTTAGTGACAATAGAAACTTCCTCTGGGCTTGAATTTTGTGTTTTTTGTTTTTGCTTTTATGTTTTTGAAACAGAGTCTTGCTCTGTTGCTCGGCTGGAGCGCCTTGACGTCAGCCTGGCTTACAGCAACCTCAAACTCCTGGGTTCATGCCATCCTCCTGCCTCAGCCTCCTGACTAGCTGAGACTACAGCTACCACCACAACACCCAGCTAATTTTTTCTATTTTTTAGAGGGAGGGGTCTCGCTCTTGCTTATGCTGGTCTTGAACTCCTGAGCCACTGGATCACTCAAGTGATCCACCTACCTCACCTCAGCCCCCCAGAGTGCTAGGATTACAGTAGTGAGCCAAGGCTCCTTAGATTTTTCCATGTAAAATAGCCTGAAACATGAAAATCAGCAGCCATTGTGATCTTGTCTCCTAAAGTCTAAAAAATTCACTGGCTTCTGTATTTTCTGTCTTTTTCATTTCTACTATATATCTTTCTTTTTAAAACTTTGTCTTTTATTAAATTTTGATTATAAAAGTATAGATATTCCAGAATGTGCTGAAAAGTACAAGAAAGAGAGAAAATGTAAAATTACCTGAATTCCATCATGAGAGGCAGCCTGTTATTATTGTAGTACATTGTCACAAATAAATATACATATCTGTGATCAAGCTATGTGTTGAATTTTATGTTTTTCTTTTTTCAATTACTATTAGATTGTGAACATTTCTCTAAATGCTAAAAAATGGGAGACTTTCTTTGTAGACTCTTTGCTGTGGACCTTTTTATCCGGCCTACTCTGTATGAGTTAATTTATAAATAAAAATAATAAAAAGACAAATAAAAGATTTGACATAATATATTGTTTGTTATAACTACTCAATATAGGTATACCATGAACATACCATATCTTACCTTACATCAAGGTGTTTGCAATTTTTCATTGTAATACATGAAAGATGTATCTATGCCCTGATCTCACTGGGATGAAACAATATCTTCAAATGAAATCTCTGCATATATTTCTGACTACTGCTTTGGGAGTAACATATTGTTTGTGTTCTCAACTTTGAGGAAAAGATGTTTAAAAGGGAACTATTTCAAAATTCAAGATTAACTCAAGAGAGAATCCTGTTTTTCAAGTTACCTTAAAAGCACTGATTACATTTTAATCAGAAAAAGGAAAGATTATTTTTAGTAAAACAATAGAAGAAATAATATAGTGAAATGCTGTTAAGCCTCAATGTAAGAGACCTAGCCAGGGAAGGACTTGTTTCTCTTTCTACCTGGAGTGTAAAGTAGGTGTTAATTGTCAATGTATAAGTCTAAAGAAGAAGTGTTGCTTTTTGAACTATTTTTTCCATTTGTATAAAAGTTAGTGGGGCGTCTATGGCTCAGTGAGTAGGGTGCCAGCCCCATATACCGAGGGTGGTGGGTTTGAACCCAGCCCTGGCCAAACTGCAACAAAAAAATAGCCGGGCATTGTGGTGGGTGCCTGTAGTACCAGCTACTCAGGAGGTTGAGGCAAGAGAATCACCTAAGCCCAAGAGCTGGAGGTTGCTGTGAGCTGTGATGCTACATCACTCTACAGAGGGTGACAAAGTGAGACTCTGTCTCTAAAAAAAAGTTAAATCGCTTGAGTTCAAAGGTAAAAGTTAACTAGAAAGAATATACTGGTTCACAGAACATGGACATTAGCTACTAGATTTAAGTTCATAGCCATAGGAAATGCCGAGCTAAAATGAAATTATTTCCCCCCCAAAATAAAAATCATAGGACAGACTTCCATTTAAACCCCAAAATATGAATTTTAAAAATCTGTAGCATCATAAAATATAAACAAAGCAAAAGCTAAATTAAAATTCAGGTTTGAGGCTCGGGGCCTGTGGCTCAAGTGGCTAAGGTGCCAGCCACATACTCCTAAGGTGGCGGGTTTGAATCCAGCCCGGGCCTGCCAAAAACAACAATGATGGCTGCAACCAAAAAATAGCTGGGTGTCGTGGCGGGTGCCTGTGATCCCAGCTACTTGGGAGGCTGAGGCAAGAGACTCACTTGAGCCCAGGAGTTGGAGGTTGCTGTGAGCTGTGATGCCACAGCACTCTACCCAGGGGGACAGCTTGAGGCTCTGTCTCAAAAAAAAAAAAAAAATTTTCAGGTTTGACAGATTAAAAACACAAGTGAATAATAAAATAGCCCCCTAAATGTTTTTATTTTGAGGTTCTAAATATATTTGTGTTATGGAAATCACACAGATACTAGATTATGGTGATTATATTTTTATTTCACTTATAAATCTATTTTTGTTATATTAGTATGACCCAAATATCAGATCTTAATTTATTATGAAATGAACAAAAATAATTTCAAAAAGATAATCACACCTCAAAATAATTGCTGACCTCGCATGTGTTTTCCAATTTTCTCTTGCATCATGTTTTTTAATCACTAGAGTAAACTACTTAAAAACAGGATTAATGATGGGCAGACAAGATTGCTACGGAGGTGATTTAGCGGCTACAGAACAGTTCTGAACTCACATGGGACTAAACCTCTGAGGCTCTCTTCACAACAAAGATTCATGTTTCAGAAGAGATGGCCCAGGGACAGAAACCTTAAGGAGCTCAGCCCTCCAAACCCATCCTTCACAGATTTCTGGAACTGAAACAATTGCCCACATTTATTGACTTGTTACTATATATCAGCAACTGTGAAAACTACTTGGTAAACACTCGATCTTAGCCAAAAGGCCAAGAACCCATTGCACTTTGCAAACATGATTTCATTTAAACCCTCCCTAACCTGCCCAGCCCCATCAGTCATTACCGTTCTGATTCTCATTTTACAGGTGGGGAACAAGAAGCTGCCCACAGATGTCTAACCTCTTGCTCAAAAGTCACAGGGGAGGTAGAGGCTGGGATTCAGTCCAGGTCTGCGTGATGACAAAGGCTCAGCTTTAACCTCCCCTCCCCCGCCACGTTAGGCAAGTTTTACACAGAGAGAAATAAGAAAACAAAGTAGAAATAAAAGTAGGAAGGAGAAAGGCCTCCAAAATTGGATTTCTAAACTAAAATGCAAGAAAGATGCAGTGTTCCCGCAAAAGGCGAATTGGGGTTTTCAGAGAACTCTCCGAGGATACGTTACTCACAGACGAGAACTATCAAGACAGCAGTGAGGGGACCACTGGGGTCAGCTAACTCAGACCTTCTCTCCCTACCCCTGGCTTCCCCTGGGGAGGGACTGCTCTAATCAGCCCCACTACTGTAACATTGTTCCTGCTTCCAGCATTACCTCAGGCTCCAGACAGGCCCGCCTGTCCCTGTCTTGGGGCTGTGAGTTCCTGGGGCACTGGTGCTCACCCAGTCAGGGCGCTACCTCTGCCCTGAGGGGAGGACAGAAGAGGCCCCTTTGCCACTCCAACTGTCCTCTGGGGTTTTTGATCTAGCTTTCCTAGTAACACTGTTTTTCTCTCCTGGACATGAAGCTGGGGTGGATGTCAGGAGCAGTACAGCCACCTGGTGACCACCAGGAAAAGGCTTCTTCATGTATGGAGACTTCGTAGAACTGAGGGAAAGAAAGACAGTCCCAGTGACAAGATGGGACTTCGCGGTCACACAGTGTCTGAAGCCAGCCTATTCCTGGCCTTTTCACTTTGGCAAGCTAGTGAAGTCCCTTTTTGCTTAAAAAATAGTTTGGGTTATCTTTCACTAGCAATCAAAAGATTCCTAACTGGTATAGTTCAGTTTATCAACCTTTCACTTCACCCTCTGGGTACCTCTTTCCATTATAAGGTTGATTGATGAGAGAAATAAGCCGCTTTAATGAATAAAAACATGTAAATATTTTTTTCTCTTGGTAGCATAATATTATACCACAAAAACCATGACTCATACAGATAAGTCCCAGTAGACACACAACTTCATGAGCACAAACATGCAGGGCCCTGATTTGTTACCCAAAGGCCAAGTCAGCAACACACTTACAAAAAGTGGGCACAGAGACGGCAGGAATTTTAGTCTTATACCTCCATGCTGGTGTAAGCTTCTATGCCTAATTTAAGGTTCCATCAATCTGCTGAAATACTTCCCAAACCAAGAGTCTTGTGATAATCTCTGATTTTGTGGACTTTTCTACTGCATTTAGCCCTGTTTGCCCTCTGGCTTCTTTACTCTTTTTTTTTTTTTTTTTTTTTTTTTTACACAGTCTCAAGCTGTCACCCTGGGTAGAGTGCCATGGCATCATAGCTCACAGCAACCTTGAACTCTTGGGGTCAAGTGATCCTCTTGCCTCAGTTTTTCTATTTTTAGTAGAGACAGGGTCTCGCTTTTGCTCAGGCTGGGCTCAAACTCCTGAGTTCAAAGAAATTCCCTGGCCTCAGCTTCCCAGAGTGCTAGGATTACAGGTGTAAGTCGCTGTGCCTGGTCTACTCTTTTTTTTGAGTAGACTCTGTCTCACTTGGTTACCCTCAGTAGAGTGCCATAGGGTCATAGCTCACAGCAACCTCTAACTCTTTAGGCTCAAGTGATCCTCTTGCCTCAGCCTCCTGAGTAGCTGGGACTATGGGTATCCACCACAATGCCTGGCTACTTTTAGACATGGAGTCTCACTCTGGCTCAGGCTGGTCTGGAACTCCTGAGCTCAAGTGACCCACCCACCTTGGCCTCCCAGAGAGCTCCGATTACAGGCATGAGCCACCGCCTGGGCTTGGCTTCTTGACTCTTTTGCTTTGCATTCTATGACAATGTACTTCTTTGGTTATTCTCTTCCTTTTTACTCCGCATTTCCCACTTGTATCTCCCAAGGGTTGGCGCACGCGCACACACACACACACACACACACACACCTGCCCCCAGGTTTTACTCCTAACACGTTTATCAGTATTAGTGTGAATAGTCCTTAGCATACAAGCTTAGGTGCTGTAACAAAAACCCAGTCCCTCCCCAACAACAAACGGCTCCAACCAGGAGGAAATTTTTGTCCTTCACTTGCTAGTCTAAAGCTACGTAGGCAGTGCAGGGCTCATCTGTGCTCACAGGTCACCCAGGAGCTCAGCTTCTCCCTGTCTTGCCCTTCCACAACTCCTGGGGCGCAGCTTCATTCTCAAAGCTGGTGCCAGCCCCATGTCCATGCTCCAGCCCATTGCAGGAGAGACAGGGAATAGAGAGAAAGGAAGTGCCTTTCTTTTCAAAGGATGTGAACTAGGAGTTGCACATCACTTCTACTCACATCCTCTTGGCCACACCAAGGTGTAAGGGGCAGTGGGAACTGTAATCTCCAGTTGGGAGTCCATGCGCCTATTTCAAACGAGGGAGTCCTATTGCTAATATGAGGACAGAAGAAGGGATTCTGAAGACAATGAGCATCCTTTACCCCTCACTGCCTCTCCTCATTTTTTTGAGCTCTCCCTTGGCCATTCCCCCTGTCTCCTGGATTTAGGCCGGCCCTCCACAGTGGCTTCCAAGTCTCTAGCCCAACTGCTTCCTGGACTTCTGCACACCCAGTTGACTCTCCCCTCAATACCACCCTTTTGGTCATTCAGGCTCCAAATGTTGCATCATCTTCAACTCTGCTCCCTGCCCCCTGCTCTCCAGCATCTGCTGAGTAACCTCCACCAAGGGAGGACCCTTTCATTCTTGGGTCCTGTTAAGAAGCTGCGAAAGCCTCCCACCCTGATCCACTGCATCCACATCCGTACCCTCTGCTATCTAAGAAACCTTTTAAAATTACAACTCAGATGCCATTACTCCCTGTTCAGAAACCTTTGACTCGGTTTGTTATGACTGAAGGTCCGAACTCCTTGACAGGCAGTTCAGGACTTCTCGCCATCCACAATCCCTGATGGCTCCTATTTCTGGCTCAGGCAATTCCTTCCACTGTCCTTCCCCCTCACCTCCTTTCTTGCAAATCCTAAACAACCTCCCGGGTCACTCTCAGGCCACCACCTCTTCCCAGTGTCTTATCCACAAGTCCCGGCACGCCGCCTGCCCCAGACACCCCGCCTCTCCACCGTCACAGCCCATTGCTTGTAAACTGTCACTTGGTCCTTGCCCAGTTGGTCTAGACGTGCCCAGGAACCTCCTCCTTCCGGGCTGCGCCTGAGCATGGTCCCGGCGCGCTCCTCACCCTGCGCCGAGGGTCCAGCGGGGACCGCCCTGTCCAGACGCACCACAGGTCTTTCTCGTTAGAGCATCAAGGTTCTGGAAGGGCCGGGAGCCGCGAGGCAGGCGGGGCGGCGCTGTGGATCCTGCCCTGCGGGGTCGTGCTGCGCCCCCGCCCACCCGCACCCGCCAGCGCCGCCCGCCACCCTCCGGAGCTGTGCGGACTGCTGGCAGATACTGTCTGGAACCCAATCCAGGGTTTAAAAATAACCTGCAGGTCTGACCCAGTGAGTCTTCCGAAGATCTTCCAGGTGCGGAAGCTCTTCCTGGCAGCGCCGTGCGTGCTTTTAACCACGCGGGACGCAGAAGCCCCAGGCCACCCTTCTTGGACCCGCGCTGCCCAGGGCCTTTCCTGTCTCAGTAGACCGCCTCTCTTGGCCCAAGCTCGGGGAGAGCTCCTGGCTTTCCCCCTCCCTGTGGGTCCCGCCCTTCCCAGAACGTGGATGAAACCAGTCACAGCCTGATGCTGCTAACAGACACGGCCGAGACACCAGTCCCTGCAAGCTCGCCAGGCTGAGCGTCCCCCACCCCCGCCCTGTCATCCTGCTTTCCCCAGCCGCTGAGGCCCTCAGGCAGCAGCCACCACAGGGTGAGCTGAGGGCAACCCCTCGCCCGCCTGTCGCTATCTCTGCTCCCCAAACATTCTTTCCACCCAAAGTCAGCACCAGGTGGAAAGTTCCAGCTAATGTTTGTCCTTGGGAGGCTGCCAGTGCCAGTAGTAGCATATGGAGACAGGGCTTTGTCTTCCTGTCCAGGGCCAGAGCCCCATCTTGAGCAAAAGAGAAGCTTATAGCCTCCGCCATTTGGAACATGCTTCCAGGCGGCGGATGACACCTGCAGCTCTGACTAAGGCCAGAGCAAGCTAAGTGCCCCAGGCCACGAGACTGGGGCGGGGCGGGGTGGGGGGAGGGGGTAGGGAGATGAGGGGGAGGCAAGGAAAGGAAAGGAAAAGGAGAAACCCGTTTAGAAGCTGGTCATAAACACCCAGGACTCCTTTGAGGGTGCCTGAATTTCAGAATTGTCCCCTCCAGTGGAATCCTAAAGGATTTCATGCATTCTTTAACTCAGTCTCTCCCTCGCTACTCAGGCCTTGGTGCACCTGTGCACACACATACACACACACACATCAACCCCATCATCGCAAGCTAGAACGAAGTGGCCAGAATAAGGGTAGGGTCAGAACTTATCTAAGAGAAGAACCTGCAAGTAGAGCTTGTATTCCTGGTTTTCCCTTTCACTAGTTCCTTTAGTTCTCCTTGACCTGAGGTCCCCTTGTGTCCCATCTGGGCCAATTCTTCTCTCAATCACTCAACAAATAATTAATTAAGGAGCACAGATAAGTGCTTCCATCATGAGTGTCTTTGGAACAAACTTAGTCCTTAATTCTAGAGGGATGAGAAATGTAACTTTATTTTTCTAAAACTTAAAACTATTAAGTTAACTTAAATTCTATTTTGAGTCCCCTAGAGTCTCAGAGGTTTGTGCCCTTCTTGGGCTCATGTAGAGGAGGGGCTGCAAAGCTGAAGAATAGGTCGTCTGCTGCCTGGAAGTGTGTCCTGAATGGTAGAGGCTCGAAGCTTTTCTTTTGCTGAAGATGAAGCTCTGGCCCTGGGCAGAAAGAGAACGCCCAATCTCCACATGCAACTACCTCCAATGACATCCACAAAAGGACCAGGGACATAAGCCTAGAGGACCTGTTTTTTTTTTTTTTTTTGAGACAGAGCCTCAAGCAGTCACCTAGGCTAGAGTACTGTGGCATCATCACAGCTCACAGCAACCTCCAACTCCTGCAGCTCAAGCCATTCTCCTGCCTCTGCCTCCCTAGTAGCTGAGATTACAGGTGCCTGCCACAATGCCCAGCTATTTTTTGGTTGCAGCCATCATTGTTGTTTGACAGGCCCAGGCTGTATGTGGCTGGTGCCTTAGCCACTTGAGCCACAGATGCCGAGCCAGACCTGGGCCTTTTTATGGGTAGCTGGCTCCTGGATGAGGGAGAGCACAGGCCAGCAACTGAGTACTGTGTTTTACAAGTCTCTTGAATTTGCCTTGTCTTCTCTCTTCCTGAACCCCTTGGTTCAGGCACTCTTCCTGTCTTGCCTGTCCTGTAACAATAGGTTATGTCATGAACAACTATTTTTCTGATTCCAGAACAACAGTCCTCTTTTGGGGGAAAGCTTCTTCTCCATCTCTGGTTATGTTCAGAAGGAAACTACCACTGCCTTGAAATCTTATTATCTGGGCTACTGTTGATTGGACTAGAGATGGATACCTGATCAAAACTTAGCCAATGAGAATCCTTCCCTGGTATATTTGATCTTGGGACAGAGGAAGTGATTGTCATTCTCTAGTACTAGTGACAGTCTGAAAGGTGAGGCCCAGGACCTGTGAGCAGGCATATGTCATGTAAGGTAAGTCAGCCTGAGAGACTAAAGCCAACAGACAGAATCAGAGTCAACCACAGAGATGTAGAGGCCTGGCAGTCATCTATACCCAGCAGTCACTGAAACCCAGCAACACTGCTTCTCTTCCTATGGTCACATGAGCTAATAGAGTCCACTTTTTGCTAATTGAATTGGATTTTTCTAATTGCAACAAAAAGGACCTGGTAAATACATGTCCTAATTGGTCTCCCTGCCTCTAGGCCTACTGACCTCCAACCCTTCCTCCAAATAGCTTCCAGATGCATTTTTCTAAATCACTGAAGTTCTGCCAGAACTCTTCAATGATTCCCTACCATTGAAGGAAAGAGTCCAAACTCTTTACTGTGGCATTCCTGTAGACTCTGGCATCTGAACCAACATCTCCATCCTCTTCTCCTGCCTTTTACATTTCCTTGCCTTACATAAGCCGAACCATGCCAGGCACGTTCACAGCTCCTGGCTTGCTTAGATTTTTCCCCCTTCTGTCTGAAAGGCATTTTCCTTTAAATGGATTCTCACTTATTCTTCAGGATTCATCTCAGAGGATGGTGATGACTTCTCTAATACTCAAGCCAAAAGCAGCTTTTGCCTTAGCATTAATTTTAAAGCATTTTATTTAATCATTTGTCACTCTACAAATATTTGTCAAGCAACTCCTGTGTTCCATGCACTGTGTCAAGAGCTGATGAGCTCAAAAGACACCCTTCTTGCTGGCACCTATGTAAGGTGTACACTCCAGTGGTGTTTAATATACCCACAGCTGTGCAACCATCTACCACTATCAATTTTAGAACACTTTCATCACCCAAAAGGAACCCCCTGTACCTATTAGCAATCATTCCACAGTATTCTAGCCCCCCTGCCCCACAGTAGCCCCAGGCAATCATCAATATACTTCTGTCCCTTTGGATTTGTCTGTACTGAACATCTCACAGTTATGGAATCACACAACTTGTGGGCCTTTGTGTTTCTCTTAGCATAATGTTTTCAAGGCCCATTCATGTTACCATAGTCTTATTATTGGGATGTGTTGTTGAAGAAATGTTCCTAATAGTAAAGGGAGAGACATAAAGAAAGATAATGACCAAAAGAAAGAAAAAGGAAAAATGGGGCATGCCATGAATACCCACTAGCAGGAATGGAACAAACACACCATAGAATACTATACAACAATTCAAAAAGAATGCATTAGCACCACATCAGTTGACTTGGAGGGAATTCTTTAAGCAAGAAAAAACAAGATACAGAAGAATGTGTATAACAGTGGTTCTCAACCTTCCTAATGCTGCAAGGTATTTTCATTGTTAAAAAGGGGTTGCAACCCACAGGTTGAGAACCGCTGGTATATAAGCTTCTAATCCAATGGTTCTCAACCTGTGGGTCATGACCTACAGGAACTGTATTAAACGGTTGAAGCATTAGGAAGGTTGAGAACCACCATTCTAGTCCAATTTTTTATATACCAGTTTATTTAAAAATTTTTTTTCCTCTATATTTCAGTCTTATGCCTGAATATGAAAAGACCTGAATTGAGTTCAAACTTGGTGGAGATGAACCCGTTGAATATGCTCAGTCCTGCCCAAGCTTCATTGAGGCTGAAAAGTATGACACAGTGAAGACAAAGGGTCCATCTGAGAGAGGGCAGCTCCTTGGGAGTCCCCTTCTATTCCCCCTGTGGAGGGTCCCAGGTGGGGAGGCTTCCCCAAACAATGACCACCTGGGCGCTCACCTTGACCCTTGTAAGAACTCACCAGCATCTGGTTATGCCACATTTCAGCCAGTAATTCTGAGGAAACCCATACAATTGCATTTATACATCTGGAGAAAATTTCACATATTTTAAGGCATAGATAAAGAAATAAAATTTAAATTTTAAAAGAAAAAGAGAATACATCCGCTACTTGAGTAATTTAAAAAGAAACAAACCAAAAAATGCCAGCTGGCTGAATACAAGAACTCAATTCTTCGCTCCTCTCTTCCATATCTCACCCCAGGGAAGAGGTTTATAATGGAGGACCGTGAGCTCACGAGCTGCAGCTTAGCTTCACGTATTCCCTTAATGAAACTTTCTAGAGCATAGTAGCTGTTTTCGTACAAAAGTCTACCAGGAATAATTGAAATTCAGCATTTCCAGTCAAAATAAATCAACACTGAATGATGCAGTCCCCTTCAGTGCCCTTATTTTCCTGTTTCTTACATCCTTCCTAATCCACCCAAAGTGGTAATTTAAATTAAATTGAATTTTCTTGTCATGTTGCTGAATTTTCCAGGTTCCACCAAATTGATTACTAGGTTAAAGCAACAAATGACCTACAGGGAAGTGGCGAGTCAGAGGCTTACCTGATAGGAACTGAGGAGGAATTGTTGGTTTTCCATCTTCTGGGGCCCCAGAGCTTCTTGCTTAATTGACACAAATCTTAGAAGTGAGACAATTCAGGCTGGGATGAGTGGCCCAAAGATCCCTGCTGAGTGGATGACGTCATCAGAGCGTTCTTCCCAGCCGCCCTCATGTGTTGTTGACTTTCCATCTTCAGCCTTCTTGGCCTTATCGTAGTAGGTTAAATGGTGGCCTCCCAAAAGACAGGGCACTCAGAACTTGTGAATGTGTGAATGTGTGAATGTGACCTTCTTTGGAAAAAGGGTCTTCACAGATGAATTAAGCATCTTGAAATGGGATCATCCTGGATTAAGAAGGGCCCTAAATTCAATAACAAGTCCTTATAAAGAAGAGCAGGAGAGGAAAAGTGAGAAAAAGGTGATATGATGATAGAGGCAAGATCGGCATGATGTGTTAACCAGCCAAGGAGCGCTGTGGTTCTTGAGAGAAGCCTGCAAAAGGTTTTCCCTCAGAGCCTCCAGAAGGAACCAGCCCTCTGATACCTTGACTCCAACTTCTGACCTCTAAAACAGTAATCAAACAAACTTCTGTTGTTTTAAGCCATTAAGTTTGTGGTGATTTGTTACAGTAGCCCTAGAAAACTAATATGCTTGTGTTCTAAGTACAGTGGCCTCATCACAAATATCACATCCTCACGCCAACACCCCTGTATTCAAAGCAGAAAGAAAGAGAATGGGGACAAGAATTAATTTTTTATTTGCAGATCTTTACTCCTCTAACTTCTTATTAACCAGGTTATGTGGCCACTTCTGGCTGCAAGGAAATATGGGAAAATAAATATCCGGCAAAAAAGAGTTTGAAAATGCGGAGAGATCATTCTTAGTCATCAGCATGGTGGCTGTCATTAAACGGATGTCAACCTGAGAGCCTTGTGGTCCTGTTTAGTGCAGGATATCTCTACGCGGTGCAGTCTATTGAGACACATTGACGATTAATTATGAGCTATCCTGGCAGGCTCATACCTACCTGCCTTGTTAACAAAGCCTGGGGAGGAAGAAGGTCAGAAGGTTGGATTGCAGGGAGGGAACTCACCATGACTACCACACGTGGGGATGATTCACTGTAGTTTTATAAGGAAGGAGATTGCCATGGCATGGAAGCTGGCTGAGATTGTAACAGGTGCCCTTGGTTTTTGTTGGCGTGTGGCCAGGTTTATTTGCTTATCAGTCATTCATCCATCATTTATTTCTTTAAGAAACACAACTCAAATTGATGTAATTGAAAAAAGGGGCCAGGTGTGGCGGCTCACACCTGTAATCTTTGGGAGGCTGAGGTGAGAAGACTGCTCAGCAGGGTGGTGCCTGTGGCTCAAAGGAGTAGGGCACCTGCCCCGTATGCCAGAGGTGGTGGGTTCAAACCCAGCCCCGGCCAAAAATTGTAAAAGAAAAAAAAAAAAAAGAGTTCAAGCACAGCCTAAACAACACAGTGAGATTCCCGTGTCTACAAAAAATAGAAAAATTAGCCAGGTGTGGTGGTGCATGCTGCTTAGGAGGCTGAGGCAGGAGGATTGCTTGAGCCTAGGAGTTTGAGTTTATAGTGAGTTATGACACCACTACACTCGAACCTGGGCAACAGGGAGAGACCCTGTCACCTCCTCCCCTGCCCCTGCAAAAAAAAAGGAAGAAACACATAACCCAAAGTTCACAGGGAGATTTCCAGGGCCTTAAGGGCTCCCATGCATTCTTCAAGACTTGCTCTCCCTCTGTACCTGGGCCCAGGTTCTGCTCTCTCTGTGTTGATTTCACTCAGTCTCTTCCCACTTAGAGGTAAAATGGCCACTAGATTTTGCAGGGTTCACCATCTTGTCTCTCAGGTACCCTGGGGAAAGAGGGTACATTCCAAGTACATTAAGTCTAACTGGACTATCTCAGGGACAAGTGCCCATTCCTGTGCCATCTCTGTGACTGGTGTGTGTGGAGGAGGAGGAGTACACAGTCCATCCGGGTTCGGAATACATGGTGGTACATAGGACAGAAAGGAGAATGTGTTGGGAGTGGGAACACAGATTCTGCTGCTCAAAACACTTGCACTCAGAGTAAGTAACAGACTCCTGCTGCACTCCCAATTTGTAAAATGAATACCATTGTGGACAAGCATGAAATAGATACATATGGGTCCAACACAAATTCATCATTACTTTTGGGTGGTGAGGAAGATAACTTCAAAGACCTTATAATGAGGGGGTGTTAGTCGTATCATCCAGATAGATAGTAATAATTATGTTCCATGAAGGGACAGCTGCAGATGCTATAGGAAACCACACTGGGAAAGTACATTCAAGTATGATCTGTAATACTTAACAATATATAAGGCATAATGTTGGGCATTAATAGGACTGCTTTCATGTTTGATGTGTACCCCAAACATCAGAAACATCAAAATGAGATCCAAAGTCTTCTTTTGTTTAATAACTATGAATGTTCATCCAAATTACATGGCTCATTTGTGAAGAATGGTATGAGGTATGAGAAGATTTTAAGCCTAGGCAAAGTGGCTCATGCCTGTAATCCTAACTCTGGGAGGCCAGGGTGGGTGGATTGCTTGAGCTCAGGAGTTCAAGACCAGCCTGAGCAAGAGCAAAACCTATCTCTACCAAAAATAGAAAAGAAAAATTACTAGCCAGTCATCATAGTGGGCACCTATAGTTCTAGCTACTCGAGGGGCTGAGGCAAGAGGATCTCTTAAACCCAAGAGACTGAGGTTGCTATGAGCTATAATGATGCCACAGTATTCTACCCAGGATGATGGAGTGGGACTCTCTCAAAAAAAAAAAAAAAAAAAGGAACTGGAAAACAATAAGATTTTGAAGGTGATGATTTGGGGTTGCGTTTCAGTAAGCATATTAGCCTGTTAAGTACGTATTAACCCTACTAGCAGGAGAGGAAGAAGAGGAGGAGAAAGGAAAAGAAGAACTATAAAGAGTAGCAGTTACCAAGCAACAGCTTGGACTAACACTGTTGTCAGTAGTTTCAGAGAGAAAGACAATTGCTGAAATGATCTAATCTCATAAATGGAAATCATCTTCTTTAAATAGTGCAACATTATGTGAGCATCTCCAAGAACCTAAACTTTGGCTTTCACATATCACCAGGTTTTCACCAGAGTATGGCAAACCTTCCTGTACTGTGGTTGAGCCCAATACCAGCAAAGAGAGCTCTGGTTGATGCTTGATTCATTTCACATTGCTAAAGGAATACCTGAGACAATAATTTATAAAGAAAAAAGATTTGGCTCATCGTTCTGCTGGTCAGAAGGTTGGGCATCTGGTGAAAGCTTCAGGCTGCTTCCACTCATGACCGGTGAAGGGGCACTGGTGTGTCCAGAGGTCACACAGTGAGAAAGAAAGAGAGGAGGGGCCAGGTTCTTTTTAACAACCAGCTCTAGTAGAGTGAAAACTCACCCCCACTTCAGAGAAGGTACTAATCTAGTCATTAGGGATCCACCCTCAGGAACCAAACACCTCCCATTAGGTCCCACCGTCAACACTGGGGATCAAATGTCAACATGAGGTTTGGGAGGCCAACATCCCAACTATAGCATTCACCATGGTATGACTTGGATTCATTCTGCAGTTATTTCCCCAGCAAATTTCTGTCTTGCTGAAGACATCTTAAAGATGACCCTTCTATAAAGGATTGAGGAACACGGAGAACTCCAACCTGGCCTCCCAGGAATGGAATGGTGCTGGGAGGCCTATATAAGAACTCATTCTTTGGAGGGCAAGGTCCATGACTTCAAGTTCTCTGCCTCTGGCTGCCTCCCAAGACATGCCATTTAGGGCTGAGCACAAATTGCTTTTACTGTAGTTATTGCTTGTTTGGAGAGCAAAAAATCAAGTATGTCTCAGACATACTTTCTGTCTCTAAGATTCCCTGATAATTAGAGACTTGGGCTCTGCCTAGAAATGCCCAAAGGTTTCCAGATGCCATAACACAGCACTGGAGTGGTGGGGCTCCTAGGTGTTTGGAGAGCTGTGATGCTGCGAAGTTCTCAGCATTCCGCATTCTGATGCTGCTGGCCTTTTCTCTGCTTTTTAGAGCATAATGATTATTATGAGGACATACAGATTAGGCATGAAAATGTCTTAGGAAACATCAAAAAATCAAGTTATAAGTGAACTTATTATTCTGTTTGAATGTCAATAATAATACTGTTCTAGACACTGCTGATCATTTTATATATAATAATCTTCACGATGTCTCAGTGAGGTACCTCTTCCTGATATGGGGAATGAAACTCAAGAGATCAAGTAACTCTCACAAGGTTACACAGTAAGTGACAACGCCGGAATTTGAACCCAGCAAGACTGACGTTTCACCACCACCCAATACTAATGATCATCAGCATCTAGGTCACAGGAGTTGAGCCACATTCTTGGCAAATCTTGTGTGGTAGACTTTTCATTGGTGGCTTTAATAAGAAAGCCTCTGACCCTGGCAACTAGATGGAGTTCTAATCCAAAACAGATGAATACCCTCCTAGTGATGTTCCAAGTATTACTCCTTCCTTGAAACTTGTACTGTCTTGTTCTACTCACCTGATGGAACATCCTTGGATGTGGATCCTGGCCTGGAATAACAATCAAGATAAACTACTATTTAGTGACCGTCATTGTAAAAGCACTTGAGAGGCATATTGCTACTGACCTTTATGGTAATTTACATTAAGGTAGCATATTTCCCATTTTACAAATGGTTCAGAGGAGTGCAAATCAAGGCTTAAAACCACACAAATAAAGCACAGCAAAATTAACAAACTCTGGCCTGTTGACTCCAAAGGCCATGTTCATTTCATTGCTCTTGACTTTGCTGTGCCCCAATAAACACTGTCAGTTGAACCATTGGCCCCTCCCCTTGGGGGATAATTTCAACCCCTGGTTAATTCCCCAACCCTCGTTCCACCTACCACACCTTCCTCTACTTTCCCTCCTTCCCCCACTCATGCTCCCTGAGTTCACATCTAATCTTGAGATTGAGTTCATCCGGGGCATGAGGTTTCACTCGTGTTAATTCTAAATTTTCAAAAAACTTTCTATAGACTACAACTCAGAATTTGTTGTAAAAAAATTACCAAGAAAACAAAAAACTCAAGTATTGGCTTGGCACCTATAGCTCAACCGGCTAAGGCGCAAGCCACGTACACCTAAGGTGGCGGGTTCGAATCCCCAGCCCGGACCCGCCAAACAACAATGATGGCTGCAACCAAAAAAATAGCCGGGCGTTGTGGTGGGCGCCTGTGGTCCCAGCTACTTGGGAGGCGGAGGCAGGAGACTCGCTTGAGCCCAGGAGTTGGAGGTTGCTGTGAGCTGTAATGCCACGGCACTCTGCCCAGGGGGACAGCTTGAGGCTCTGTCTCAAAAAAAAAAAACAAAACTCAAGTATTTATCTTCTACATTTTGAGCTGACATTGCCATTTTCCTAGAATAGAGGTATGTAGACAATTGTAGCTCCATGCAGCTCTCAAGAGGCAACTGTTACTCAGGACTCTAGGGTGAAAAGGACAGAGACTCAACTCAATTAGCTAAAGAGAGAACACAGTAGCTCACTGGGCTTGGAAATGCAGGGCACAGCTACTTTCAGGTGTGACTTAATCTAGGAGAGTGCTGGCTAATAGAAATGTGAGGCATGCCTCATGTGTAATTTGAAATTTTCTAGTAACATTTTAAAAAGTAAAAGGAAACAGGTGAAGTTAATTTAATAATGTATTTATTAACCTAATATATCTGAACTATTATCATTTCAATATATAATCAAGATAAATATTACTGAGCTACTTGTATATCCTGTTTTCCTTTTTGCCCAGACTTTGCCACCATATAGTTATTTTTTTAACTTTAACACTAAGTCTTTGAAACTATGTGTATTATAAATTTACTGCATATCTCAATTCAAACGCAGCACATTTCAAATACTTAATAGCTGCATGAGGCTAGTGGTTAGCTCATTGACAGTGTAGATCCAGAAACTCAACCATGTCCCCAGGTCTCCATTTCTCTATAGACACTCTCCATTGGTTGAGCAAGATGGTCACCAGTAGCCCATATTTGTACTTTACCAGTTTACTAGCTTAGTCTTAGGCATGTTTTGTTTTTTTGAGACAGAGTCTTGTTCCATCACCTAGGCTAGAGTGTAGGGGCATCATCATAGCTCACTGCAGCCTCAAACAATCCTCCAGCCTCAGTCTCTCAAATAGCTGGGCCTAATTTGTCTATTTTTGGTACATTGCTCAGACTGATCTCCAACTCCTGACCTTAAGAAATCCACCTTGGCCTCCCAAAGTCCTAGGATTACAGGCACAAGGTGCCTCAACTGGCCCTACTTTACCAGTTTAGAAATCTCAATGAGCCTAGATCATTTTTCTCAATAATTAAAGGGGAACAATTTTATAACTGCCTTGATTGACCCAGCCTGGGTCACATGCCCATTCCTGAAAGAATCACAATGGCTGGGGAAACGGGACACTCTGATTGGCTGGGCTTGGGTCTTTCCACCACTTCTGTATGGAAGGTACAGGAGCAAGGTGGCCCCACTTAAAAAATCAGTTCCTCATACAAAAGCAGGAGTTTTGTTTTGTTTTGTTTTAAACCAGAAGAGGGCAGAAGCGCTGGCCAAACATAAACACTTTATTTCTCAAATGAAGCTTGAAGTGGATACCTGTCTGCTACCTCCCACTGTTACTTTCTCTTTCTTCCATCCTAATCTCCTATTTGGACTGTGGTAGACATTAGTAATTTTCAGCACTATTTCTGTTCTCTGCTCTGGGGCACCTGGGAGAATTGTGCTTTATTACCTCCTGGAAGTTAGGCACAGACCCATGATTTACCTTGGGTGGTGAAATCTACACAGAACAAACGTGCGATGTTTCCAGGGTTAAACTGATAGGGCTGTGCGTGTATCTCCAAGCTCTGTCCTCCCCGGGCACAGTGAAACTTGCCTTGATTTGGAGCTGCCATACGTTCAGCTCAGATCACTGAGCCAACTCCTGGAAAGCAGCTGCCCTTGAATCACAGAAGGACTTCATGTGAAGAGGACAGAAAATTTTGTTGTTACTGAGGCATAACCTACTCAACTAATTCAGGGATTCATGTGATTTTAGGAGTCAAAGAGTCCATGATGAGACATAGCCTAAGCCAAATCAGACCATTCCATCCCCTGGCCATAAATAAGTTTTTATCAGAAGGAATCATAGGTCCTAAGTAGGACTAGTCAGAACTGCTGTCAGGAATTTGGATGAAAATGCTGGGACACAGGTATTTTCTCTTGTTTTAGATGGTGTAGTATTCAAATGAAATGCCTGGATCTTATGCAACAGTTTGCTACCATATGGAAAACCAAGCTGAAGGAAAATCCATCACACAGAGAAAGTAGAACTAATAGAATTTTAGAAACATTGAACTGGAGTCCTGGATCATACTCTACCTCCCCTGATCTTTCTTTGGATTACTTATGAGAGCCTATAAATGCCCTTAATGGGTTTTTGTTTTGTTCTGAGACAGAGTCTTACTCTATTGCCCAGGCTAGAGTGTCATGGTGTCAGCCTAGTTCACAGCTACCTGAAACTCCTGGGTTCAAGCGATCCTTCTGCCTCAGCCTCTTATGTGGGAATACAAGGCACCTGCTGCAACACCCTGGTAATTTTTCTATTTTTTAGTATGGATCGGGTCTTGTTCTTGCTCAGGCTGGTCTTGAGCTCCTGATCTCAAGCTCCTGATCTCAAGAAATCCTCCCAGAGTGCTAGGATTACAGGTGTGAGCCACCACACTGGGCCAAATGCCCTTAACGTTTATACAAATTTGGATTTTGTTTTATCTGCAACCAAAAGCATCCTGGCTGATACAAACCTTGATCACAAAGCACCCAGGGAAGAGGAGATTTAGAAACTCTCCAGCTAATGTGCTAAATGATGACAGAGAAATGATGATCAAGACACTTTCCAGAAGTGACCAGTAAGGCTTACTGTTTTCACTTACCCAAATAGCCTATAAAATATTCTTATCATTTCTTCACCTGTTACTGAGTAGGCACAGAGCTCCAAATTTAAGGCTATTAAGGACAAAACCAGAGTCTTCCTAACATTTTTTTCTGCCAGGAGAGCCTTCTTCTTTCAAAGATATACATATACATATACAGTTACTGCTATGGAATCTCCACTAGTTTTAGAAACCCTCATGAGATCCATTTCCCAAACAGCCTCATCTGTGCCATTCTCTGGTCTTACTTTATGTTCTTCCTAAAGCAGTTGTGTTATTGTGTTACAGGCAACCTCTAACACTTCATGACTTAAAACAGAGGATGGCAAACCTTTTCTGTTAAGGGCCAACTAGTAAATATTTTGGGCTCAACTTAGCTGTTGACAATGAAAGAAGCCAGAGACAATATGCAAACAAATGAGCATGGTTGTGTCCCAGTAAAGCTATAATAACACAAGGCTTGGACTAGAATTTACCTCAAGGTGGTAGTTTGCTGACTGTAAGCCTAAAAGAATATAATTTCTTTCTTTTTATTTTTTTTAAATCTCTTTCAGTTTCTATGGATCAAGAATTTGGGAGTGCCTTGCTGGGTTGTTCTGGCTCAAGATCTTTCACAAATTGCAGTCAGATGTCAACCAGAGTTGCAGGATCTATTTCTTCCAGGCTGAAGGATCTGTTTCCAAGGTGGGTCACTTAGTCAGAAAGATAGTGCTGGTTGACGGTAAGAGAACTTAGTTTCTTTCTACTCGGGCCTCTCCACAGGGCACTTGGGTGTCCTCATGGCAACTGGCTTTCTCCAGAGCAGGTGGTCAAGGTGAAAGTCATAATGTTTTTATAACTCAGAACTCACAAACCATCACTTCTGCAGTGTCCTATTGGTCCTGCAGGCCAGCCCTACTTGTCAGAGGAAGACGTTATGGGTGAGAGCATAAATACAAGGATCACTGGCCTCCTTCTGGGAGCTGTCTGCTACAAAAATGGTTCTGAACTCTAATGCACGTTTAAAGCTTGTGAGGGGCCCTACAGAAAATAGAGAGACCAGCCCATCTCCCCTCCCCAGAGATTCTGTTTCAGTTGGTCTGGGTTGCAGTCCAGGCAACAGAATTTGCTAACAGCTCCCACATGATGCTAATATCCAGCTGGACTTAAGAACCATTCTCTTTTTTTTCTCCACCCCTCTCACCAAGGACCACTCTCTCAAAGGCTTTGCCGGACCACTTTGTGGGCAGCAAGGCCCACAGTATGTGTCATAAATAACAGAAACGCAACCAGGAATTTAAGAATGTTGCCTTTGGGAAGGCCTTTGGCCATTCACCTTTGGTATAGCTGAAGAACAGGAAAAATGACATGTTGTGTCCTTACCAGGAGTCTGAACAAGGGTCCCAGCCTAACCATTGTTAGATCTCAGCCACTTGGCCCATCTCTGCACCCTGCCTCATATCAGGGATGAGCTTCTTCTTGCAGTAAAGGGTCTTTTCCCAAGAATTCAGCTCCTGGTAATTGGGTGGCTATTCTTACAGCATGTGGCTTCCTGTGTCAGATATACATTCCCAAAACGCAATTATATGCCTGTCTTGTGGCCTATGGGGTAGCCTACACTCTTCTACGCTTTCTTGGGAAATATGGGGGGGGGGTCTATTATCTCTGGAAAATCATGGGATTTGGCCGTCCTTAACTGAGGTAAGATTCGTAAAGTGCCCAGCACAGCATCTGACATGAATCAGATGCTCAGCACTGAATGGTGTGTGCATGCATTTCCTTCCTTCCTCTCTTCTCTCCTTTCCTCTTCACCTTACTCTCTCAATCCCACTCTGCTGTCTGTGTGTACCTATTGGGTTCAGGTAGTTGTGTTCTCAGTTCTTGGTGTGCTCTTGGCCAAAGAATGACCAGACACACCAAAAACAAGGCAAGCATGACACGAAGCTTATTGAGGAAGAGAAGAATAGATTTACAGAGCAAGAAGCAAGATACAGGTTTATAGAGCAAGACATGTTTGCCATTGATGAGGAGAAGACTCTTGTTGCAACAAAAAGGCTCTGGTAATGGTCTTGGGTTCTGTTTTATACTGTCTGGATTGGGCCTTCCTCATGGTTCCGAAGTCACCATGAAATGACTGTGATGGACAGTTAATGCCATGATCATTAGCCTCGTTACTCTAGGTCACTTCCAAATCCTACTGTGCCTAGGCTGCCTGGCCTGTGGGCTGGGAGATGCCCTGCATACTTGTGCAGGTTAGCAGGAGTTCCTCCTTTCCCCAGCTGTAACAGTTACTTGGGGTAGGATTAAGGTAGAAGAGCACCAAGACTGGCTGCCCTCGTCCTCCTTCCTTGGTGGGGCAGTTGCTTGAGACACTACCAAGAGCACCAGCCTTTGTCCCTAGAAGGGCCAGAGACCCTAATAATCTACTTAACATACCTATGTGATTTTTAGATCCCTCCTCTTGTGCAGGCCTGGAGGACCCAACTTTCAACAGCATATGGAAAGACTTTAATACAATGTTGATAACGATGTGCCTTTATGCTCCCATATCCTCATCCAGAGGACCAGATGGAATGGGATGCCACTGGCTCCTGGGGTTTGGCCTGATGGTTTAAATAGTGAACCTCTTAGCTTAGCACAATCATGCACTGCACAGTGAACTCTTGGTCAATGATGGACCCATAAGATTATCATGGCACTGAAAAATTCCTATTGCCTAGAGACATTGTAGCTATTGCAAGGTGGTATTCATGCATTTTTGATGATACTAAGGTGAACCAACCTTCTGTTCTGCCAGTGATATATAAAAGTAGAACATAATTATAATTATGTAGAGTACATAATACTTAATAAAGAATAACTATGTTGGCTCAGCGCCTGTGGCTCAAGTGGCTAAGGCGCCAGCCACATACACCTAAGGTAGCAGGTTTGAATCCAGCCCGGGCCCGCCAAACAACAATGACGGCTGCAACCAAAAAAAAATAGCCAGACGTTTGTGGCCGGAGCCTGTGGTCCCAGCTACTCAGGAGGCTGAGGCAGGAGACTCGCTTGAGCCCAGGAGTTGGAAGTTGCTGTGAGCTGTGATGCTATGGCACTCTACCCAGGGGGACAGCTTGAGGCTCTGTCTAAAAAAAAAAAGAAAAAAGAAAAAAGAATAACTATGTTACTTGTTTGTGTATTTACTGTATTATTTGTTACTTTAGAGTATGTTCGTACTCATATTTTATTTATTTATTTACTTTTTAGACTCTGCTTTGATCTTGCAGCCTAGTCATATCTTTTAAAAAAGTGAACTGTAGGCTCGGCGCCTATAGCTCAACGGGCTAAGGCGCCAGCCACGTACACCTAAGGTGGTGGGTTCAAATCCCCAGCCTGGACCCGCCAAACAACAATGATGGCTGCAACCAAAAAATAGCCG
>NW_003852399.1:24317442-24320912 GCF_000181295.1 Otolemur garnettii | reverse complement strand
AAAAAAAAAAAAAAAAAAGTGAACTGTAAAGCCAGGCCCTGTGGCTCATGGCTGTAAGCCTAGCACTTTGAGAGGCTGAGGCTGGAGGATCCCTTGGGCTCAGGAGTTTGAGACCATCCTGGGCAAGAGTGAGACCCCCATCTCTATTAAAAATCAAAAATTTAGCCAGATGTGGTAGTGGGTACCTTTGGTCCCAACTACTCAGGAGGCTGGGGCGGGAGGATAGCTTGAACCCAGAAGTTTGAGGTTGTTGTGAGCTAGGTTAACACTATGGCACTCCAGCCCAGGACAACACAGTAAGACTGTGTCTTCAAAAGAAATGAACTGTAAAACAGCCTCAGGCGGGTCTTTCAGGGGTATTCCAGAAAAAGGCATCATTATCATAGGAGATAACACACAGCTGCATATGTGTCATTGCCCTTAAAGACCTTCCCGTGGGACAGAATGTGGAGGCTAGACAACAGTGATACTTAGGATCCTGACCCTAGGTAGGTCTAAGCTAACGTGTGTGTTTGTCTCTTAGTTCTTAACAAAAGAGTTTTAAAAATAAAGAAAAATTGTAAATGTTTATAAGTAGGAAAAAACTTGTAGAATAAGGATATAAAGAAAGAAAATTATTCTACACAGCTATACAATGTGTTTGTGTTTTAAGCTAAGTAAATGTAAAATGTTTAAGTAAAAGTAAATGTTTTAAGCTAAGTACATGTAAAAAAGTTTGTAAAGTAAAAAAACATAGTAAACTAAGGTTAATGTATAATTGAAGAAAGAAAAATACTTAAAAATAAATTTAGTTGGATGGTGCCTCTGGCTCAGTGAGTAAGGCCCCAGCCCCATATACCGAGGGTGGCAGGTTCAAACCTGGCCCTGGCCCTGACCAAACTGTGACAAAAAATAGCCGGGCATTGTGGCAGGTGCCTGTGGTCCCAGCTACTCGGGAGGCTGAGGCAACAGAATCACCTAAGCCCAGGAGTTGGAGGTTGCTGTGAGCTGTGATGCCACAGCACTCTACTGAAGGTGACAAAGTGAGACTCCGTCTCTAAAAAAATAAAAAAAATTTAGTCTAGGCTCAGTGCCCATAGCTCAGTTGTTAGGGCTTTGGAGAGGGGTGCATGGATAGTTCCTGCTTATTGGACACAGGCTTTCTTTTGGGGATGATGAACATTTAGGAGTTAAATAGAAGTGATGACCGTATGACATTGTGAATGTACTAGAGGTTGTTAAATTGTACGTTTTAAAATGGTTAAAACTTGTTCAGTCATGGTGGCTCACATCTGTAATACTAATGCTCTGGGAGTGTTAGGGATTACTCTGGGTAGATTACTTGAGCTCAAGAGTTTGAGACCAACCTGAGCAAAAGTGAGACCTCCCTCTCTACTAAGAAAAAAAGAAGAGGCTTGGCACCTGTGGCTCAGTGGTTAGGGCGCTGGCCACCTACACAGGGCTGGTGGGTTCAAACCCGGCCAGGGCCTGCTAAATAATAATGACAACTACAACAAAAAAACAGCTGGGCATTGAGGTGGGCACCTGTAGTCCCAGCTACTTGGGAGGCTGAGACAAGAGAGCTGCTTAAGCCCAACAGCTGGAGGTTGCTGTGAGCTGTGACGCCACAGTGCTCTACCAAAAAAAACCCTAAATAAATAAATAAGTTTAGTTTAGCCCAAGTTTCCAGTATATATAAAATCTGCAGTAGTTTATAATAATGTCGCAGGCCTACGATCCCTGACTTAGGAACTGCGCCACATAGTAGCGCAAGGTAAGCAAGCAGGTGAGTGAACTGAATTTCACCTTTTCTATTTTTAGATGTGTATAGATAGATACACATATACTTACCACTGTGTTACAGTTGCTTACAGTATTCGATACAGTAACATCCTGAGAGCAGTAGGCGATACTATATAGCCTGGGTGTGTAGTAGGCTCTACCATCCAGGTTTGTGTAAGGGCACTCTGTGATGTTGGCACAACAACCAAATTGCCTAATAACTAAATTCTCAGAACATAATTGCATAGTTAAGCAGCAAATGTTTGCACAATGTTTCCCAAATCTACTGATCAAGAAAAAAAAAAATAAACATATGGGGAGCTTGTTAAGTATCCAGATTCCTAGGCCTTATGCTAGGGCTATGGAATCAGAATATGTAGGGAAAGGGAAGGGGCATTTGAGTTTGTGTGTGTGTGTGTGTGTACGTGTGTGTGTGTCTGTCCTAGGATTTTTTAAGAAAAACGTGATGACTGATATGAGGATTAAAATCAAGAGCATCATTGAACTTCACCTTCCCTCCAGCCAGTTCCCCCCAAACTCCCTGCTCCTGAATTCTTTCTTTGTGGATGAGGACTTAATCCTCAAATCCCTGTACAAACTCCAAGATTCTCTTTCCCCAGGTTCTCCCCTTTTCTGCCCCCATTCCTGGGAAAGGCTAGCCCCTCAGTTTGAGTGCATGGGAGCACCCAGAATGGTGACAGAGGTAGAAGGAAAGGGACTGAGGAGTGCAGTGTAGTCAAGCCAGAGCCCTCACAGCTTGGAGTACCAAAATGGGGTGCTGGGGCCAGAGGAAAGGATATTGGTTTATCTGAGAAAGGAGACCCAGCAGCCTCAAAATCTTCTTGTTGCAAATAGTCACCACTTGATCATTTTCCCTTCTGGGGCTGGTTACAGAACCACACTCGGACCACATCCTTCCCCAGCCCAGCTTGCTCAGCAGTGTGGCTGATCCGCCGCAGTGTGGGTTTCGGTAACTGTGCAACACACTCGCTGGATTGCCTCTCACTGGGCTCTCAGCGCCCATTCACTTGTTAACTTCTTCTACCTGCTTCTGTAACAGAGCCTGCAAGTACACTTGCAACTTAAACTAAGCTTCAGAATCTCTGAACAGCCAGAGGCTGTTTGGCTGAACACTCTCCCAAAGAGAACCCCGGTGTGAGCCGCACACCGGCCTGGGCAATCCACTTCCATTTCAGGAGCTTGAGAAATTGCTCAAGGTCTTTCAGCAGAGCTTTGGTGTCCTGGGACTCCTCAGGTTTTGCTCCAGCTTCTCCTGTCCAGCTTTATAGCATCAGGGGGCACTTCAGGGGTTGTGGGAGGCTCTGGGGGTTGCTCTGTATCCTGGCTCCTGCTTTGCCCTTGGTCCCAGAGGTCTTTCGGACCACCTCACTCCAATCTGAGCTCCAAGCTCGCCATCCCACTGCAGAACTCATAGGGCAGAGCAGCCCTGGGAATCCCTCACAGCATCTGAGTTTTTGATAACTGTCCTATGTGACAGCTGCAGCCAGGCACATCTAGGGATGCTGGCCTCGTGGAAAGAGCTTTGGATGAAGGGTCACCATCAAGAAGACCAGTTATGGCTCAGCGCCTGTGGCTCAAGTGGCTAAGGCGCCAGCCACATATACCTAAGGTAGTGGGTTCGAATCCAGCCCGGCCCGCCAAACAACAATGATGGCTGCAACCAAAAAATAGCCAGGCATTGTGGCGGG
>NW_003852399.1:24316191-24317409 GCF_000181295.1 Otolemur garnettii | reverse complement strand
CAGGAGACTTGCTTGAGCCCAGGAGTTGGAGGTTGCTGTGAGCTGTGATGCCACAGCACTCTACCCAGGGGGACAGCTTGAGGCTCTGTCTCAAAACAAAAAAAAGAAGCCCAGCTACCTTGGCGAGGCCATTTCCGGTCTCTGGGTCACAGCATCTCCATCAGTATAGCAAGGAGGATGAGTTCTTAACTAAGGTGACCAGACGTCCTGCTTTTGGCGGGACAGTCCTGATTTTTAACAATTTGTCCTGCCTCCTGCAGTGTTTTAAAAAAGTCCTGATCTTTGGAAAGAATGTACAACAAGGGCAGGACAACGGAAAGGGAACATATTGGCTGCTGAAAAGGTTAATGTAACTCCATTTGGGAATGAAGAGGTTAATGTAACTTCATTGGGAAATGAAAAGGCTACTGTAAACTCCCTACTCCCCTCCTGGACAAAGTCGCCCAGGTGGACCAGAGCCCTACTCCTTTGAGCCACAGGGACTGCCCTATACATAAATTTTTTTAATGTATTATATTTGTAATTTGTACTTATGTTGAAATTAAAAATATATATATTACAATACTATTTTTGCGTTCTATGAAAATTTTTGATGTTCCATATAGACCAAATTTTTAATTAAGAACCCGGCCCCACCCCCGCATTCCCCCTCATCAATGGGGTCCTGCTTTACCAATGTTAAATCTGGTCACCTTATTCTTAACTCCTTTCTTGGGGTCACATTGAGAATCTAATAAAATGGTAGATCTTCTTTTTGTATGTTTCCCATCTCCTCTCCCCTTCTTAAAACACACAAACTCTGCTTACAGTTAAGGAATTAACAGACTCTAAAAAGTGATCCACAGTGGGTGGCACCTGTGGCTCAAAGGAGTAGGGCACCAGCGCCATATACCAGAGGTGGTTCAAATCTGGCCCGGCCAAAAATTGCAAAAAAAAAAAGTGATCCACGGATCACTAAGGGTTCATAAGCCCCAAGCTGAGCCATCCCCTCCCCAGTTGTTCCATACAATGCCTCCTTACCCCGATTATGTTGTATCTGACTCTAGCCAAACAGGACCACACATGGTCTATTATCTTTGATTAATAACACATTCCTCTAAAATAAGATTGGATGCCTTATCAAATGATTAGTTCCAATCCCTAGAGAAAATCCTTAATTCTCATATATTTCAGGTTTCAGGAACTGGGAGACTGGGGGTAATGAGAGATCCAATGAAC
>NW_003852399.1:24266714-24316132 GCF_000181295.1 Otolemur garnettii | reverse complement strand
CCCCCCGGGAGTGGGCGTGTACTCTGCCTGCCCAGGAGAAGCTTCTAAATTTCTGACAGTCAGAATCCCAGGCAGAGCAACAGAGGATAGGACAGAAACAGGAGCAATCATTACCCTTCTGATCTAGATCAGGATTCTCCTTCTAAAAATAGCTGGCCCACTCTGGGAGTCAAAGCTGCATCAAACTTAACAAAATGCAATGGCGGCCAAATCCCTCCCCTAGGAGTCAGCAAGGGGGTTGAGAAATGGCGCCTGTGTTCTTTAAAACACATTCTAGCAAGTGGCCTCCACGCCTACCAGTGTTGGGTTCAAAAGCTTGGACTTTCCTGTGCACTGGAGTGGGTGGATGAGCAGGGGAGGATCTTTCCAGCTCACAGCTTTCTCAGGAAGGTGGGGGTGGGCTGAGCCACAAGGTGACTGACAACAACTGGGCCTCGGCATGCTAGCTCCCTCAGGACCAGGAGTGGCCAGGACAGGGTTGCTGCTCTGGTCTTCTGGCCAGCTGATACCCTGAGTCTTAATAATTACCAATTTGTCCAGCAGTTAAAGAAAAAAATAAACTGGTACAAAAAATGTATACCTCTTTCAGGAGCCATTTAAGCTCACTTCTTTTGGTCTGTTTTTATTGTAGTCTATCATCCCTGTCTCCAGGAAGTACCTGAAGTGAGTCCTTACTACTCCCCATTCTCCTCTTTGGGACCTCCACATTTAGATCTCGGTATCACTCTGACAAGATGCTGGCTTGGGCTGAATGTAGGAGAAAGATACTTTTTATTTTGCAGTTTTTAGCTGGGGCTGGGTTTGAACCCGCCAACTATGGCATATGGAGCTGGCACACTACTCCTTTGAGCCACAGGCACCGCCCAGAGAAAGATGCTTTTAAAGATGGCTAAGTTGGGCAGCGCCTATAGCTCAGTGGGTAGGGCACTGCCATATACACTGAGGCTGGCGGGTTTGAGCCTGGCCCCGGCCTGCTAAACAACAATGACAACTGCAACCAAAAAATAGCAAGGCATTGTGGCAGTGGGCGCCTATAGTCCCAGCTACTTGGGAGGCTGAGGCAAGAGAATTACATAAGCCCAAGAGTCTGAGGTTGCTGTGAGCCGTGATGCCACAGCACTCAATCAAGGGCAACATAGTGAGACTGTGTCTCAAAAAAAAAAAAAAAAAATGGCTGACTTATTTACTTTTCTGGTTTTTCTTTCTTTTGGGGGGAATAAAATATGCAGAACACAGAATTGCTCACGTTAATCATTTTTAAGTGCACAATTCAGTGACATTAAGTTCATTCATGATGTTGTGCAACCATAACCACTATCCACTTCCAGCTTCCAAACTGAAACTCTGTACCTATTAAACAATAACTCGGCATTTCCTCCTCCCCGTCCTCCCCAGCCAGCCACTATTCTGCTTTCTTTTTCTACGAATTTGACCAAGGACCTCATATAAGTGGAATCACATATTTGTCCTGTTATGACTGGCTTATTTCACTTAGCATGTTTTCATGGTTCATTCATGTTGTAGCGTGTATCAAAATTTCCCTACTATTTATTTGCTATTTACTTTACTACCAATTTTTTTTTATTAAATCATAGCAAGGTACATTAATATTATCATGGGGTACAGTGTACTGTTTCTATATACAATTTGAAATACTTTCATCCAACTGGTTAACATAGCCTTCATGTCTTTTTCTTAGTTATTGTGTTAAGACATTTATATTCTACATTTAGATAGATTCACATGTACCCTTATAGGATGAACCATAGGTGTGATTTTTTTTTAATAGTCTCAATATATCCATGCAGAGATGCCAGGACCCAAGGTAACAAGCACACCCCTG
Source organism: Otolemur garnettii (assembly GCF_000181295.1). Taxonomy (NCBI): domain Eukaryota; kingdom Metazoa; phylum Chordata; class Mammalia; order Primates; family Galagidae; genus Otolemur; species Otolemur garnettii. The sequence continues at coordinate 24,314,289 of NW_003852399.1, read as the reverse complement.
TCCTCCAGTTGTTCCACTGGAGTATAGTGGGAAAGTCAGCTCACTGCAGCCTCAAACTCTTTTTTTTTTTGAGACAGAGCCTCAAGTATCCCCCTGGGTAGAATGCTGTGGCATCACAGCTTACAGCAACCTCCAACTCCTGGGCTCAAGCGAGTCTCCTGCCTCAGCCTCCCAAGTAGCTGGATCACAGGTACCCACCACAACACCCGGCCATTTTTTGGTTGCAGCCGTCACTGTTGTTTTGGCTGGCCCAGGCTGGATTCAAATCCGCCACCTTAGGTGTATATGGTTGGCGCCTTAGCCACTTGAGCCACAGGCCCCGAGCCCAGCCTCAAACTCTTGGGCCCAAATGATCCTCCTGCCTCAGTCTTCCAAGTAACTGGGATTATGTGTACGTGCCACTATGCCCAGTAATTTTTTTCTTATTAAATGTTATCTGTAGAGATGGGGATCTTACTATATCACCAAGGCTGGTCTTGAACTCTTGGGTTCAAGTGATCTACCCACCTCAGCCTCTGGAGTTGCTGGAAAGACAAGCCTGAGCACCACATCTGGCTAACATTTTCTTATTTTTTAAGGCTAAAAAATATTCCATTGTATGTATAGATCTTATTTTGTGTATCTACTCGTCAGTCAATGGATAGGGGCTGCTCACACCTTTCCATCACTGTGAACAATGCTGCTATAGACATGGGTGTGCAAATTACAGTTGGAGTCCCTGTTTTCAATTCTTTCGTGTGAATATCCCAAAGTGAATCAAGTTTCCTTTTTCATTTATGTAATGTTATCTTTGCAGACTATTTGTAATGTGTGCTCATCCTTAGACCCTGTGCTATCTACACGAGGAGATGAACCACACAGCAAAGTGTGGCAGAGGCATCTGAGTGGATCAAGAAAGGGCTGGAGGAAGTAGAGGGTGTGAAGAGTCCACTGCCAGACTGCTGACCACTAGAGGACGGGGCTGTGCTTGTTAGCTTGGGGCCTGGCATCTCATGCAGTACCTGGTGTGATCATCCCAGTGAGCAGTCAGTAATGTTTGTGGATTGAATTCATGCTTGCATAAACAACATCTTCTGGGGGGTTAGAAAGATTTTTATCAAGGACACAGCATGTAAATAGGACCCTGAAGAATCCATGGGAAGAGGTAGAGAACACTGAAAGCCAGAGATGTGGAAGGAAGAATAATCCAGGGGGAAGTTACTGCCTAAGCACAGGCATGGAAGCAGAAAAGCCCAGTGTGTATTCAGCAAAAGAGGGTCCCAGCTTTTTACAGCTGTAATAGATGACCCCTCTGAGGGAAGCTTTGGGGAAGAGTAGCAGGAGGCAGGACAACAGTGAAGGAGGTGGTAGAGAGCGCATACGTGGGTCGCTACAGACTGTGTTATGGTTCATTATTTCACTTCCAAAAGACACAGCCAACAGTGTCCCGTGCAAGTTTTAACTTGCTCAGCTTATTGGTACTGCTAGGAGGGCTTCCTCTGTTTCAGTCTGTGCAGGATTTTATGTTTCTTCATTTCTGTGTATCTCAAAACTTTCATAATGACCTTACGTATATGCTCTCTCCTTCTTTCGTAACATTGAGAGATGCTGACGGTGATGGTGGTGGTGGTGATGGTGGTGGTGGTGGCGATAGCAGGCATTTATTTGGTGCATCTCAGTGTCAAGCATCTCTGTCCTAAACTCTTTACACAGATTATCTCAGTTAAGCTTCCTTAATGACCCTACAAGGCAGTCCTCATGTCCCCATTTTACCAAGCAGGACATTGAGTATTCCAGAAATTTTTAGGAAGCTTGCCTGAGGCCACATGGTAAGTGGTGCAGCCTGAGGGAGCCCCAGCAGTGTGAGGGCAGAGCCCAGGCCCAGACCAACCACCCTAGTCAGTTCTCCAGTCCGTTCCAAACCAACGCAATCCATGCCAGAGCTGCTTTTCCAAGAATATGAAAAACCATCTGAGCTTTTCTAAGATTTAGGAAGTTTCACTTCTTTTTCAATTCTTTTTTCTTTTTCTTCTTTTCAAAACTGCCCATTAAAAAAAAACTATTAGAAAAACTATTAAAAATAATAAAAATTAACATCCTTGGATACCCTTGTCCCAAACACAGCAAAAATCTTATCCAAATATATTCTGGATACAAGAACTAATCTATTTTCCTCCAGACTAAAAAAAAATTTTTAATTTCAGATTAATGTAAGGGTAGAGATGATTAGGTTACATTGTTTGTGTTTGTTAGGTAAGTTCTAAGTTGTAGTCAAGCCCTTTACCCAGGAGGTGTGCCATATACCTACCCCTCCATAGTGTCCTTTAGGCGAGAGCTTGCTGATCTCCCACCCTCCTCCCCCAGACTAAAATTTTTCAAAACCTAATTATTTACCTTTCAAATAGTTGTTCTAGTTTTTGACACAGAATTTTAAAACTTGATGAGTTCTGATTTCATTGTGTGTACTTAGGAGGCTTCCTAATCTGGATTTCAAACTAAAATGGTTTTGAGGTGGGACTGGTTAATCACAATAGCTTCCCAAGTCTGAAAAGAAATATTGAGATTCTGAAGTGGTGGGAATTATAAAATTAGCCCCACAATTTTCCAGAAAGCCAGCTCAGAATATAAGGAGCAAAATGTCCAGAAAAAAAATAAATCCAAAAAGCAGGAGCCAGAGCCAACAGCTGACAATTACAAAGCCTGGGGACTCCCCCCAACGTGAGCCATCCCACCAGGCAAAATATCTCACTGAGTGCTGAAAACCAGCACATCTGGGGAGAGGCAGGCTGGCCAGCGAAGCCCTCCTAGAGAAAGCAGGTCACGCCACCCAGAGAAAGCCCTTCTCCAACTCCCAACACTCCCACCAGTTCACTAAGGGGCACCCTCTTCCACCTCTAAAGCTGACTCGCTGGGTGGTCACCCTGAAACAGGGACATCCTCAAAGGCCAAATCTCACCAGGTTCTTCTCCAGAGGCTTTTGCAGGCCCCGGCTGGGGAGGACCTCCCACAGCACAGTCATCTGAGCTGCTCTTTGACTGTGGTTCTTTCTTCCCTTCTTAGACCTGTGGAATCAGAATCTCAGGGGCCAGGGCTCAGGACTCAGCCATTTAAACAAGCTCTCCAGGGATTTCCACACACACTCAAGGGTAAAAACCGCTAGACTATAAGCAACTTGAAAAAAGGAATGGTGTGTTGTCCACTGCGGTCTTCGTAGGTACTGGCACAGGATCTGTGACCGGCCAGTGGTTGGCAATCCCTGAATGAATGAAGAAGGAATACCAGAGGTTGCTCCACTGTTGTTTGGGGTGGATGCTGGGGGCTGGTTCACAGAGGTAGGGTCTCCTGTAGGGCTCAGGCCTGCTTAGGCCAGGGAGAGGCCTCCGGGACTCTTGCTTAGGGTCTGGCATCTCTGGCTTTGGCCCTTTCACCTCCCTTTGCCCTGCCTTGGGCTTAGCCACATCTGCACAGCCTCAGCTCTGGTCCAAAGCCCAGCAAGGCCACCCTGTAGTCAGACACTCCTCTCCCCGACAAACTGCCAGACCAACCAAGCTTGGCTCTTAGGACTGGAATTTGCCAGACTAGGAACCAGTCTCAGACTTGCAGACAGCCACACCACCTCTTGCCAGGAGGGTGGTGCTGGGGGCTGGCCCCAAGAGAGGCCACAGGAACTCTTGGCAGTTTAACCCCAATTAAACCACACAAAGCTGCCTCCTGGGCTTCCTAAGAGGACCATCTGCCCTTTCTGTGCTCGCTTTAGTTTGCTAAAGCTCCTGGCCACCCCACACAACCCCTGGACTTGCAGGACTTCCTACTCCTCCCACAATCCCACCTAACCCCTTTCGCCCTAGAACAAGAAGTTCTGAATCTTCCAAGCGAATGAAGTTATCTGATGCAGCCCCCCTGCCTCCCATCTGCAGGGGTGGGTTCACTTTCAACACGCCTTCATTTCTGTTATCTCTTTGACCTCATCTCATTCTCCTGACAGCCTCACATGGAAAATATCATTACCCTTTCTGACAGCACAAAGAGACAGAGCCAGGCCTTAAGATTGCACACCTGAGTGACAGAGCTGGTACCAGGAACAAAGTCTGAGCTGGCACCATTGCTCAGACCTTGGACAGATCTGGGAGAAGGCAGCAGACACTTTATGGTGCTTAACACTCACTCGGGGGCACATGTGCAAAGCAGGTCCCTAGCACCTCCCAGAACATTCTGGGGGTTCAGCATGCCTAGGGATCTGCATTTTAGTAAGCACCTCCGGCTGACATAAACACAGCACAAAAATGAATAATCTTATTGGTGAGAATTCGAAAGCTTTTATTTATTTATATATTTATTTAGAGACAGAGTCTCACTCTGTTTCTCAGGCTAGAGTGCCATGGTGTCAGCCTAGCTCACAGCAACCTCAGACTCCTAGGTTCAAGCCATCCTCTTGCCTCAGCCTCCTGAGCAGTTGGGAATACAGGCACGTGACCCCATACCCAGCAAATTTTTCTATTATTGGTAGTGGTGGGGTCTCACTCTTTTCACTCTTTTTTTTTTTAGAGACAGAGTCTCACTTTGTCACCTTTGGTAGCGTTACAGCTCACAGCCACCTCCAGCTCTTGGGCTTTCGCGATTCTCTTGCCTCAGCCTCCCAAGTAGCTGGGACTACAGGCACCCGCTACAATACCTGGCTATTTTTTGTTGCAGTTTGGCTAGGGCCGGGTTTGAACCCGCCACTCTTGGCATATGGGGCTGGCGCCCTTCTCACTGAGCCACAGGTGCCACCCCCGGGTCTCATTCTTGTTCAGGCTTGTCTTGAACTCTTGAGCTCGAGGGATCCTCCCACTTTAGCCTCTCAGAGTTCTAGGATTATAGGCACACACCACCATGCCTGGCCTTAAAATCCTTTAAAAAGGAAAATTGTACCTGAATCTGTCACACCCTTGGCCTGAGCTGCACTAGGGCCCCCTTCAGAGTAATTGACCTGCTAAAAGGAGACAAATATGCCCTAAAACCCTCAGCCTACTGCCTGGCAAATTGGTGATACCCTACAAGCGTTGGCTTCCTCCTTCTCTTCAATGCCAGCAACCTTTGGCTGTATATTCCTTTGCTAATTTTGAGTTTTGCTTCATTTTTGCTTTTAGCCATTTTTAAAAAACACTTTTAGTTGTCACATTTTTTTTTCCTATCTTTTAAATTCCTGGAGGCTTGACCCTTTCTTTCTCACTTTGAAAAATGTCTGGGAGCTCAAATTGGAACGATCAGTTTATTTCCTCCTACGTCCCATCCCACTTGGATGGTGTTGTCATTCCACAGCCAAACCTTGGGGCCCAAGCCAGCTCTGCCACCCACACCACCCAGGCCATTGGGGGTATTTATATACACTGTGTCCCTGGCCTTGAATGCACTCTAGGTGGGGAAGGTGCAGAATGGTGCCCCCAAGCTTCCCCTCAGGGCTGTTCCTACATAAGATGCTCCTCAGATGAGTGTGGCAAGATGCTAGTTATGGAAAATAAAGGAAAATGTAAGTTGGCTCTGACCATGTCTCCTAAGACCTCATGGATCTAGAAAGATGCTGATGCATCTGAAATTGCCGTTATTTATTTATTTTTTTAGAAACAAGGTCTCATTCTCTTGCCAAGGCTAGAGTGCAGTGGAACAATCATAGCTTGCTGCAGCCATTCCTGGATTCAAGCGATCCTCCTGCCTCAGCTTCCAAAGTGGCTAGAACTACAGGTATGCACCACCATGCCTGGCCAATTTTTTAAAATATTTCATAAAGATAAAAGTCTCACTATGTTGTTCAGGCTGGTCACGAACTCTTGGCCTCAACCAATGCCTCCCCCCCCCCAGCCTCTCAATGTGCTGAGATTAAAGATGTGAACCATCATGCACAGCCTGAGGTTTTAATGATGTGATGTGCCACCAGTTTCCTCCTTCAACATCCCTATGACTCTACCGCCCAGAGTCCTATTAACATTCTCCTGTCTGCATTTCCATTTTTTATATACATAGAATTTTTAAAAACAGATCTGGGATCACACTATTTCATGCATTGATATTTTTCACTTAATATATCATAATAATTTCCTCAGTTCATTGTGTCTCTCAGTGAATGATTTTTCACAGATTCCTGTAGTATCACATTGGGATATAGTGTCTGTTCCATTTGCTTAGTAGTCTGCTGAGGTTTGAACACCGTAGTAGATGTTTGTCATTCTTACAGCCCAATTGATACCCCTTGTATTTGAACCCTATTCCTGCATTTAGAGACTACCTTGCCCAGTGAGACAGAACTTACCTCCTCCCACAATGTAGATAGAATAATTCTCACTTTCCCTGACTCCTTTGCAGCTATAGTGTGATCATACTTCTCAGTCTTTGCCAGTGAGATGAATCTGCCTCAACTTTGAACTAGAAGTTAGAGAGCGAAGAAGCAGAGGTCTGAGGATGGGGCAGGAATGGCTACTCCCTCAGGTTCCAGAACTCACCGTTCAGCAACAGTGGTGCCAGTGGTATTAGTGATAGCGTTTGCACCAGGGTTGTTCTTCATTAAATGCTGCAGCTTGGATCTGAGTGTTGTATCTGCTTCAGGCCTGATTTCCTAGAGATTCTGTGAGCTTCCAGTGTCTTTTAATAAGTTTCTTCTTTTTTTTTAAATGTAAAACAGCCAGACTTAGTTTCTGTTACTTGTAACAATGAACCATGATTGATAAAAAATATTTAGGTTGTTTCAACTTTTGCTATTTTAAGTAATGTGGCCAACATCCCCAGACATAATTCTTTGCACATATCTGTTGTATTTCTTTAGTATAAATTCCTACAAGTGGAATTTTTTTTTTGGTAGAGACAGAATCTTACTTTATTACCCTCGATAAGTGCCATGGTGTCACACTGCTCACAGTAACCTCCAACTCCTGGGCTTAGGTGATTCTCTTGCCTCAGCCTCAGGAGTAGCTGGGACTACAGGCACCTGACACAATGCCCGGCTATTTTTTGTTGCAGTTTGGCCGGGGCCGGGTTCAAACTCACCACCCTCAGTATATGGAGTCAGCGCTCTACTCACTGAGCGACAGTGAGTAGAGTATTGACTTTTCATGTTCTTGACAAGTATCACCAAATTATATTTCAAAAAACTAGAGATTTATAGTTTCTTTTTTTTTTGCAGGTTTTTGTAGAGATGATATTTCTTTAGACATGTATATAATTTTCCTAGTTTTCATTTATCCACTCAACAAATACAAACTTCTACTGTGTTTCAGGCACTGTGTAAGGCCCTTAAAAATAAGTATTCAACTAAATATAGTTAAAGTACTTCAGCAGAATAGTTGAGGACTTCTCAAACTTCTTAGGTAAATTAAATGAGCAATAAGATGAAGAAGTAAGACATTTGGGGTTGAACTATCATCTTTATTAAAGTGATATTGGAGGATATATGTGGCTTATATTTATAGGCAAATAAACCTCTGAATTCAGAACCCCAAATCAGGCACGCTTGCCCACCCAGCTGGAAACCAGCATCTAAAAGAAAGTAAAGAGGAAGGAAGAAGCTATGTTTCATTTCCAAAATCACCAACCTGACAGGGTCACTCCTCCTTCCAGTGGAGTAAAGTATGGCATGGGAGACCACCAGGAGCTTATGGCTAGTGGATCTCCTGCCACACAGAAGGCAGCATCAAGAATGAGGACTAAGTATTCCTCAACCAGAGGTCTGACAAGATGAGGGAGTGACGGCCTACGGGGAGGCAGGAAAGCCTCACGATTTCTCCTGGAGGACAGGTAGTGAAACCAGCTGTGTTAGCCCACCCCAGGCATGTGGAGCAGACCTTGAAGCTCATGTGTCTATGAGAAAATGTCTGTGGGCAGATTGGCCAGTGTTCGCCACAGACAAGATGCTATCAGTGTGTATCCAGTTCTGAGGAGGAATCAGCCCTCCTCCTGGAAGTGTGCACTTCCTGGTCCTGGACAAAGACCTTCTTCCATGTGGTAGAGACTGGCAGCTGCTCCCCAAATTGGTTTTCCTATCCTTCTGGGCACAGCTAGATACATTTTCCAGCATCTCCTGTAGTTGAGTATGGCCGTGGGACTCATTGCTGGCCTATAGCAAGTGGGCACACAAGGTGCCCTATCCAGGGGCCCCCTGTGTTGTAGCTCAAACCGTATCCTCTCTGAAATTCATGTCCACTCAGAGCCTCAGGAGGAGACGTTAGTTGGAATAAAGTCATTTGCATACGTAATTAAGGTGAGGCTTTTGAGATGAGATCCTGGATTAGGGTTGGTCCTAAATCCAAAGGCAAATGTCCTTATAAGGAGCAGCAAAGGAGAGAACATAGAGAAGCAAGCAGGAGAGAAGGCCATGTGAAGACTGAGGCAGAGGCCAGACTCAAGGGACACTAAGGATGGCCACTGGCCACCAGGCAAGGACAGTGCCCCTCACAGCCTCCAGGACAATTGGCCCTGCTGCTGCCTGCATGTTGGGCATCTGGCCTACAGAACTGTGGGAGAGTACATTTTTAATATTTTAAGCCGTTTGATTCAACAGCCCTAGGAACTGATACAGGGCCTAAATCTCTCCTGCACACAGTCTTTCCTGCTCTCTCCCCTCTGGCTGGCTGGCATGGGGACAGTCCCCAGGGTGATGTTGGAAGCCACAGGCTGAGGCTGGAGAGCTGCAGATGGAATGGCTTGGATTCCTGAGTCACCCCTGGGAGTGACTCGAGGAGACGGACCTACCCACAGTGTGGGGGCAACGTTAACTAGAGCAAGCAGTAAAAAAACATAAAAAGAATCTGTTTTCTGGATTTATCTGTACTTTATCTGTAAGGTAACCAAAGTTACCTTAACTAATAGCTCCCACATAAATCAATAAATTGTCTTTCTGCCTTGCACATCAGTCTCATGGAATTTGTAATACTAGTTTGTCCCTGAGAGATGGACCCTCTGTGAATACACTGGCAAGTCCTGTTGTCAGAACTAGGAAGCTGAGAACCAGACCCTCCCCCTCCAAAAAACAAAACAAAACAGGAGGCTGGGTCCCTGCTCACACTCAGCCCATATCCTGTGGGTGATGCCCACCAGCCAGCCGTCTCTCTCACCCCACGCAGACCTTGTGGCTTTGCACCAGCAGAGACTTGCGCAGGGAAGGCTTGTGTGGCCACTGGGCTGGACAGGACATGCGGACCCAGACCAGGTTCCCTGAGAAGTACCTGGGCTGGGTCGAAACACACAGTCTGTCACTGAGAGGCGTCCTTGCATCCAGGAGGTGACCCCATGGGTGCTGCGGTGTAGGCTGGGAGGGCAGGAGGAGACATAGCTCTTTTTGAGAAAGGAAGCAGGTGAGAATGAGGCCAAGAAGGGTGGGCAAGGAACAAGAAGATGGGGACTGCAAGCCAGGCTGCACTGCCTGTGTCCCTGCCACCTCCACGCTTGTCACCTAGCATAGCATAAGTGGCCTTTTTAGGGAGCTTGGGTGTTATTACCCTATCTGTGAAGATGCTTCAGGCCTCTGTCCACACTAGCACTGAGCTCCTGAAGGCAGGAACATGACACCCCTGGAGACTGTAGTTCACGGGAGGCTGTGGGTGGTGCTGGAATAGGAGTACCTGAATGCCATGAGAAGTTTGGACTCTGCCCTGTGGGCCATGGAGTGACTCTCTGTAGCAGGTTTTAAGAGCCATAGTAGAGAACACCAATTCTGGAAGCAGTGCCTGCACAGAGTAGACCACAATAACCACTGAGTGGCCGACTGAAAGCAAAAGTCAACGTTCACGCTCATCACGTGACATATTTCAGTTTCTCTCTTACACAAACAGCACAGACCCCATGAGCAAGCACACGCCATGGAGGGCTAGCTCCCCGAGGCCCAGCGCGCTGTGGCACCAGGACCTGTCAGAGGTGGGGGTTGGAAGGGCCATGTCTAATCTCAGAGAAAGGGCTATTCGTTTGTACTCCAGGAGTGAAAGCCCAGGCTTTTGAACACAGATGGCAGCTGGTGGCTCATTCCACGGGCAGCTCTGCCTTCAGCTGATGTGGAGATTTCAGGCCAATGCAGTTTCCCTGGAAAACTTCAGTTTTGTTCTTTTCTTTCCTTCTCTTCCTTCTCTTGTCTGGCCTGAGAAGCCAGTTGATGGTTTTTTGTTATGGGCAGCTCAACAAACTAATACAGACTCCTTCTGGCAGGTTCCAGGATGGGCTCTTCCCTTTCCCTGCCTCAAAATAAGCATTAATAAGGAATAAGATTTGTACGTGGATAGTGGTTACAAGAGAGTCTCTAGGCAAGAGAATTAATAGGGAGCAGAACAGGCACTGACAAGATGCTCGCGCAGTGGGGAGAAAGTTGGGAGTAAGAATAACAGTGCTGGGCGGCACCAGTGGGTAGCTCAGTGGGTAGGGCGCCGGCCACACACTGAGGTTGGCGGGTTCAAATCCAGCCTGGGCCAGCTAAAACAATAATGACAACTGCAACAACAAAAAAGATAGCCAGGCATTGTTGCAGGCACATGTATTCCCAGCTACTTAGGAGGCTAAGGCAAGAGAATTGCTTGAGCCCAAGAGTTTGAGGTTGCTATGAGTTGTGATGCCAGGGCACTCTACCCAGGGTGACAGCTTGAGACTCTGTCTCAAAAAACACACACACACACACAAAAACTCTCAAAAAAACCAGTGCTAACCAATATTTATCAAGTATATCCTGGAAAAATATGGCTCAGAGAAGTTAAACAAGATGTCCAAGATTAGTGAGTGGGGAAGCCAGAGTTTGAACCCAAGATTAGATTGGTTTGTTTTTAACTTTCCAAGCAGAGAATGTAATCGGTGCTTAAGGTTCACTCTGATCATCCCCTGGGAGGGGGAGGGGTTAGCTTGGGCCCGGTTTGATTTCCTCGGAGTAGCCTGACCTAAAGTAGCTCTTGCCTAGTAACCTCCATTCCAGACGTGGCCACTGGGCAGGCCTGGTGCTAAGCCAGCCAAATTGGAGCAGAGAAGTCAGGGCTAGGGCCAAGTGTCTTGCTCTAGTTCTGTCCACAGTGGCTGCTGGCCACTGCAGAGACCACCCAGGGTGCCTGCGCGCTGGCCAAGAGATGCAGAGTGGTTTGGGCACAGCCATTTACTCCTATTAACAAGGATTTGCTACACAGCTACTGAAGAAAGCCTGAAGACAAAACCAAACAATCCCCCTAAAGTGGTCAGATTCCAAGAGAAAGGTTGAAACCTTCTCTCAAACAACAGGCCTGGGGAGAAGGAGCCAACTTGTGGCCACAGCCCCACCCCCGCTGGTCTCAGACAGTCAGGGCCTCCCTCAGCTGTCTTGCCTAACCCTGGGGATTTTATGTTCAAACAGCTCCTACTCCAACAACTGTGCCTATAAAATCTTCCAATAGAACTCCCTTTTTTGCCACTAGAGGCAAAGATCCGAAATAGGTCAATCCTATACCTAGGTAGGGTCCTTGTGGCTACTGAAATGCAGACATCCTCATTCTTATAAACACTTCAGCTGGGCTCACTGTGTGTCGGGGTTCCCAGCGCTTTACGTGTAGTATGTGCTAATTTGTCCTGTCCTCATACATCCTCCTAACTCACCAAAGTCTCATAGCCAATAAGTGGTGGAATTAGGGTTTGAAACCCAATAGTCCAGAACTGCTTTTAACCACCATACATCTCTGCCGTTCTGGATATTTGGGGAGAAGATCAGCATTTTACTTGTTTAGCATTTGTAATATCCTCACCATCAAAACCAGGCATCAGGCAGCAATTGCTGGTCTTGCGATCTTTCTTCCCTACTCTGTAGAGCTGCTAAGTACAAAACTCTGGGCTACCTACCTGCTTGCCCTTCCCTGCTTCCTTCAGCACCTCCCAGAGGGCTTCACCTTCTAGTTATCCTTCCCACATGTAAGATGCTTCCGGCAAGAGGAGTAAATTATCATCCTGAAATACTTGTGAGTCCCCAAATTAAGCCATTAACTCCAGAAGGCCTCATGAGATATGTAGACAGTGTCATTGCAACTGTTAAAACAGTGGTTCATAAGCTTTGCTTGTCTACATCAGCTTAACTGTAGCTCTCTGCTTGGAGCATGATGGGGAGGCTGAAGCAGCATGCGCCTGTGTCTGCTGGACCAGGTGGCCACTCCCACAGCACCTTGCAGCAGAGCTTCTTTGTTCAAGATCCAGTAAACTGAGACTCTGTCTCTCTTAATCGTGCAAATATAGGGTACCCATTGCAGTAGGGGAAGAGTTTTATGGGTCTTTCTGTCCTTAAAAGTTTCCCCTTTCTGGGTTGGGCATGGTGGCTCCTTCCTGTAATCCTAGTACTCTGGGAGGCCAAGGCAGGTGGATTGCCTGAGCTCACAGGTTTGAGACTAGCCTGAGCTAGAGCAAGACCTCATCTCTAAAAGTAGCCAAGCATTGTGGCAGGCACCTGTAGTCCCAGCTCCTTGGGAGGCTCAAGAGAAGCACTTGAGCCCAAGAGTTTGAGGTTGCTTTAAGCCAGGGGTCCTCAAACTTTTAAAACAGGGGGCCAGTTCACTGTCCCTCAGACCATTGGAGGGCCGGACTGCAGGCCCTGGGACGAGTCAGCTGCTAAGCAGGACAGGCAGCGGCAGCAAAAACATCCAGTGGGCCGGATAAATGTCCTAGGCAGGCCTCATATGGCCTGTGGGCCATAGTTTGAGGATGCCTGTGTGAGCTATGAGGCCACAGCACTCCACTGAGGGCGACAAAGTAAGACTCTCTCTAAATAAATAAAGTCACCCTTTTCTATATCTCTTGATATGCAGAAGTGATCCCTGGTAGGAGGAAATAAATTCACTTGGAGCAAAGCAGCCTCACTGGACAAAAGGGATTATGTTAGTCTGAAAAAGTCACGTAAGTCAAAGTAATGCTGCGGTAACAAAACAATCTCTCCAATCACGTCTTAAAACCACTAAGGTTTAGCTCTCTCATCATTCCTTGTCATACTTGCTGCAGAACTAAAGCTGACTAGCCAGAATATTGCTGGTCACCACAGTAAAGGGAAACAAAGCTGAGGAGGGTTTAATGCTGGCAGTTACATACGGTGGCCCAGGAGTGAACGTGTTACTAATATTTCCACCCACAGCCCCTTGGCCAGACCTGAATGCATGACCACCCTCTTCTGCCCAGCCACAAGGGGGAAGTGCAATGCTGCCATGTGTCTGAAAAGCAGAGTCTGAAACACTAGATAGACTCAGCCTTATGACCTTTATAGGGGTGGGGATCCAGGTCCCCTTTCCACTTGAAAGTTACTATTACAACCACACTAAGAACAGAATGGATGTGATGAGTGGTGCCAAAAGTCATCATGGCCAGGTGTAACTCTAACCAGCAAGGCTGACTACGGCCTTGGCTGAATTGTCCTGGTTGAACTAAATTAAAATGTGGAAAGGGAATATATAAGCTCTTGGAAAAAGCAAACTGAACAAATCTAAATATGGATAACAGAAGACTATTGTGATGGCTATTCCACTAATAATACTATTGGGATCAGAGGGAAGATTCTGGATCTGATTTATGTCTAAGTCAGGACAAGCTTATCATGTGGGATAATTAGAGAAAAAAAGGGGGACTGTCACAAATAAAACTTGTAAGTGTGTAATGAAAGAAAACTTTGTTGAGGAAAAGGAACATTCCTCTATTCCTTAAGAAATACCTGAGTGCATAATTAAAAAGTATGTCCCCCTATTGGCTAAGAATTACACATTGTGCTGGGTATAAATGTTACTTCATGACATGGGATAAAGGGGTGGGGGCACTTAGCTCTCACAGGAAGTTTACCAGATGCTAGAAATGAGTACTTCAGACCAGTTTAGATAACAGTGCTATTGGTGTATTAAGATGGAACAATATAGACAGATATATGTTGACTAATGTTACAGGCTAAACCTCCCTCCACCCCCCAAATCATACGTATGTTAAAGTCCCAACCTCCAGTGCCTTAGAATGTGAGTGTATTTGGAAAGAGGGTCTTTAAGGAATTCATTAAGGTTAAATGAATTAACTGAGACAGGCCCTAATTCAATATGACTGGCATTGTTAAGGAGCAGATTAGGGCACATTCAGACACAGAAGGAAGACCACATGAAGATACGGGGAGAAGATGGCCATATACTAGCCAAAGGGAGAGGTCTCAGAAGACATCCACCCTACCAACACCTTCATCTTGGGCTTCGAGCCTCCAGTATTTTGACCAAATATCTTTCTGTAGTTTGACTTGTGGTTGTTTATTATGGCAGCGTTAGCAAACTAATACAACCTGTCTATTAGACACTCTTTCTTCTATTTTTAAAAAAGTAATCAAATCTTAGAAGTTTCGATACTATTATCTCAATTAGTAGACATTCCTAAAACTTATATGTTCACCATTTCTTTATCTTGCCTCTCCCCAAAATATATTGTCCAGTCAGAGAGCTAAAGCCAGCATGGAAACTGAACAAAATTGAACATGGCCTTTATTTCATGACTTGGGGCCTTACTGCCTACTCTGTAGGGATACTTCACTGTTTGTATTACCTATCGTTAAATTTGTATCAGAAAATTATTCTGAAATGTAGTAGCTTAAAATAATTATATACACTTAATATCTCTCAGTTTCTGTAGGTTGAAAATCTGGGGTGGCTCTGGTAGCTCAGTGGGTAGGGCGCCAGCCACATACACCAGGGCTGGTGGGTTCACACTCAGCCAGGGCCAGCTAAACAACAATGACAACTGCAACAACAAAAAATAGCCAGGCATTGTGGTGGGCACCTGTAGTCCCAACTACTTGGGAAGCTGAGGCAAGAGAATCACTTAAGCCCAAGAATTTGAGGTAATAAATTTTGTATGAACTGTGATGCCACAGTACTCTACTGAGGGTGACATAGTGAGAATCTGTCTCAAAAAAAAAAAAAAAAGAAGAAGAAGAAGAAGAAGAAGAAGAAGAAGAAGAAAAGAAAGAAAGAAAAGAAAAGAAAAAAGAAAATCTGGGCTGGCAGGTTCAAATCCAGCCCAGGCCTGCTAAACAACAATAACAAATAAGTATCCAGGTGTTGTGGTGGGTACCTATAGTCCCAGCTACTTGGGAGGCAAGAAAATTGCTTAAGCCCAAGAGTTTGAGGTTGCTGTGAGCTGTGATGCCACAGCACTCTACCAAGGGTGACATAATGAGACTCTGTCTCAAAAAAAAAAAAAAGAAAAGAAAAGAAAAAAGAAAATCTGGAGGTGGCTTAGCTGGATGGTTTGAGTAAAGTTGCAGTGAAGATATCAGCTCGAGGCTCGGCGCATATAGCTCAACTGGCTAAGGCGCCAGCCACATACACCTAAGGTGGCGGGTTCGAATCCAGCCTGGCTCGCCAAAACAACAATGATGGCTACAACCAAAAAACAGCCGGGCGTTGTGGCGGGCGCCTGTGGTCCCAGCTACTTGGGAGGCGGAGGCAGGAGACTCGCTTGAGCCCAGGAGTTGGAGGTTGCTGTGAGCTGTAATGCCACGGCACTCTACCCAGGGGGACAGCTTGAGGCTCTGTCTAAAAAAAAAAAAAAAAAAAAAAAGATATCAGCTCGAGTTGTAGTCATCTGAAGGCTGAGGGAGCTGCTTCCAAGGTGGCTTCCTCACGTGGTTGGCGTGTGGCATGTAGACCTCCTCATAGAGCTGCTTGAGTGTCCCTACAGCATGGCAGCCGGCTTCCCCCAGAGTGAGAAACCCAAGAGGGAACATACCAAAGACCACACTGTCTTCTATGAAGACTCTAAGAAATTATACACCATCATTTCTGCAGCATCATATTGGTTACGTAGATCAGCCCTAGTCAACATAGGCAGAGACTGTACAAGGGCATGAATGCTGGAGAGCAAACTTCATTTTGGAAGTGTCTACTATATTGCTCCATCCCAATTTTGTGAATATTTGAAATCTGACCTTTCTTCCTAACAAGGACCATGCCATCACAATTTCCATAGGGACATCCAGGGACCATGCTATCACAATTTCCATAGGGACATCAGATTGCTTGCCCACTCATAGGGGCCTTTTCTGTCTTAATATTTCATCTGAGTTGTGACAATGCAATCCCCACTACTGGTATATTTGGGTGGCCTTCTCAGTGTTCCCTCCCCACCACCACCACTTTCAATTTTTTTTTTTTTGAGATAGAGTCTCAAGCTATTGCCCTGGGTAGAGTGCCATGGCATCACAGCTCACAGCAACCTTAAATTCTTGGGCTTAAGTGATTCCCTTGCTTCAGCCTCCCAAGTAGCTGGGAGTACAGGCACCCACCACAACACCTGGCTATTTTTTGGTCGTAGTTGTCATTGTTGTTTGGAGAGCCCGGGCTGGATTCAAACATCCCAGCTCCAGTATATGTGGCTGGCACCCTAGCTGCTTGAGCTACAGGCGCCGAACCACCACTTTCAAATTTAATTCTATCTTGAAAACCAGGTTAGATAAGCATTATAATCCCCATCTTACAGATAATGAAACAGAGCCATGAAATAGTTAAACTTCTCACTTAGCTCACAATTACAGCCAGCACAGAGCTAATACCAGCACACAGGCCCATGACCCCAAGAGAAGGTTCCTTTCACAAGGCCACACTGTTTTACTTTGTCTAGTGGTAATAAACACTCAGTACTTGTATTTATCTTTTCAATGAGGCTGTGCAAACTAAAAGGGTGCCTTTTTGAAACCCATAGTCAAGGTGCAGATAATCTAATCAGTGAAATAGGAACCTGCTTCTATCAAAGCTCACCACTGGGTCATCATTTATTCATTTCATGTTATTTCTTAACTTTTTTATTTTCTTCTCAGAATTTCATATGGATTTTTCCAAACCCAGGCTGTGCATTTGCTGACCAGTGATTGAGCTTAGAATTAACAAATTCTTCCAAGAAAATTAAAGAAAGATAAGGTTTCCCTTTTTAATATTTTGGGGTGCTTTCCTCCTTTCAGCCACGCAGGTCAATCAAGGTCAAACTGGGACTGTTGGCATCTACTGAGTAGAGAGCTAAAATGTCTCTAACCTCTGTCAGGATCAGGACGCCAATTGGCAGAGGAAGCTTCTAACAGCAGATGACCCCGTTTGGTTTTATTCTTTCCATTAGAACAAGCCAAAGATGAGAGAGAGCTGTGCTCTGTGGAATTTTGTGTCTGTCAATGTGAGGCCACACTATTTGGGCAGAGTTGGCATGAGAGTGGTCTGAACATTTCCTGGGGGCAAATGTGTTTTTATCACTCATGCTGACCCTCATCCTCCTGGATTTTGACCCCTAAAGCTCTGGCATAATTTTATACCATTGTTAGCCCATGCTTGACAGAACATTTGGGATTGGGCACTTTTTCATGAATTAGCTAAATTTAGGCTTGGAGAATTCACTCAAGCTGGGGACATTACAAGGAGAACAAAGGGAACTCGGTAAACTGACAAACTCAGTTTATATATTGGATGCTTCTATTGTAACTCTGCTCACACCTGTGCTTTCTCCCTCTGTCTTTTAGGAGACTGGGTTTTGGTGGGGTGCCTGTAGTGTAGTGGTTAGTGCACAGACACTAGAAAGTGGCAGGTTTGAACCTGACCCGGGCCTGGGTTGTGCTCTTTCACCCGGGCTGGAGTGCAGTGGTACAATTATAGCTCAGTGCAGCCTTGAACTCCTGGGCTCAAGTGATCTTCCTGCCTCAGCCTCCCGAAACCTGTGCTTTTGATCAAATGTTAAGTACCTATGCTTTAGCTCTGCCCAGCAAATGGCCATGGCCATGGCTTTATGCTTTTCTTCCCATCAGACTGGCCTCGTTGCCATGAGATTTTTATAAACGGGCTACCCAAATAATTAGATAAGTAGAAGTTTGGGAGCCTGGGGTATTGAACTTCTCTGGTTACACAATTCTGGGTCACTTCCCTTTTTCAGAATAGGTGGCCACCCCAGGTGGGCTTTCTAAAGCATTCACTGCCATGTGTGTGTTCTCAGACACGACTGCTGTAACTATGCCAAGAAACGCAGAATGCGGATGGGTGGTGGCTTTCATGCCTGTAATCCCAGCACTTTGGGAGGCAGAAGTAAGAGGATAGCTTGAGGCTAGGAGTTCAAGACCAGCCTGAGCAATGTAGTGAGACCCCCATCTCTATAAAAAATGAAAAAAGTGGCTCGGCGCCTGTGGCTCAAGTGGCTAAGGCGCCAGCCACATACACCTAAGGTGGCGGGTTCAAATCCCCAGCCCAGGCCCGCCAAACAACAATGATGGCTGCAACCAAAAAATGGCTGGCGCTGTGGTGGGCGCCTGTGGTCCCAGCTACTTGGGAGGTGGAGGCAGGAGACTCGCTTGAGCCCAGGAATTGGAGGTTGCTGTAAGCTGTGAGGCCATGGCACTCTACCCAGGGGGATAGCTTGAGGCTCCGTCTCAAAAAAAAAAAAAAAAAATGAAAAAAGTTAGCTAGGTGATGATGTTTCCTTAGAAGGCTGAGGTGACAGGATCACGTGAGCTCAGGAGGCTGCAGTGAGCTATGATGATGCCACTGTGATCTTGCCTAAGTAGCAGTGCAAGACTCTGTCTCTAAAAACCAAACAAAAAACATAGAATGTACTTTACTTTCAAAGGACTTTTGTGTATGTAACCTTATTTGAGTTTGACAGTAGCTCTATGAGCTAAATAAAGGCAGATGTGGTTAGCCCCATTTTTAAAGGTGGACACTGAAACCAGAATGATAAAGTAACTTTCCCAAGAAATAAACCAGTTATCAGTGTAACTGGAACTAGACCCAGGGAGCGATGGTTAATTTTATGTGTCAATTTGATTGGGCTACAGGTGCCCATCTACTTGGTTAAACATTCTAGGTGTGTCTGGGAGGGAGTTTCTGGATGAGAGTAACTTTTGAGTGGGGGGACTGAATGCTGCAGATTGCCTCCCTAACGTGGGTGGGACTCTTCCACACCCAGGGAGCCTGCTGGGCTGCCATCAGGCTGGGATATTATTGTTTTCCCTTCTTATACATTGACTTTTCCTGAGTCTTGAGTCTGCTGGCATTTGAACTAGAACTATATCCTTAGCTCTCCTGGATCTCCAACTTTTAACTGCAGGTCTTGGAGTTTGTAAGTCCCCATAATCTCGTGAGACATTTCCTCATAAAATCTCTCTCTCATACATGCATACATACATATATATGCACACATGTTCCCATACACATACCAGTATATATGGTGTATATATTCTGGCCTCTCTGTTGGCTCTATTTCTCTGGAGAACCCTAATACACCAGGCCATTTAATTCAATCAGTGTTCTTTCCCTGATACTGACACTTCTCTCCAAGGCACAGCTACCAGGGTAGAAAATTAGACGCAGTGCAATTTGAGAACCAACTCAGTCATTTCTCAAGTTGGTCTTAAGCTGGTCAGGAAAATGCTAGGACCGAATTAAGGCATTAGATCAAAGTCAGTGGGACATCTCCAGAAGAAATATTTCCCCAAAGGTCTCCCTTGATGTCATCTCCCAAAAGATCTTTCCTAACTCCAACGTGTCACTGACTGCCCAGTGCCCTTGAAGAAAGTCTCCATGTCTGTCCCTGCCTCATTCTGAAAGTCTTCCAGAAAGAAAGAGCAACATTTCTCAGCCATTCCAGCATTAGACGCACATGAAGGGCCTTGGTGAGCCTCATGTATGTTTTTCTTGATCAGATTTCTTCCCTGCCCTCTTGAAGATGTGATGAAGGGAGCCTACATGCCATGAGACCCTGTAAGAGTTTGGAAGGTGGAATAAGTAAATGGTCCTTCCAGCACTAGCATAGAATTATGGGAATAAGGAAAAGGCAGTCTTTGGCTTCTCATCACCTGTGCATCCTCTATGTTATGGAGCAACTTCCTAATTGTTCTCCCTTCCCCAAATCACGCAGGACTCCTCTTGGTTCAATTGGCAGTTTGACAAAATACGTTAAACCCCTGCTCTAGCACAGGGCTAGATGCCAGTGATGGAGCAGTGAGCAAGGTCCACAGCATCTTTGTCCTTGAGGAGTTTTACAGTCAAGGGTAAAAGACAAGAAGCAATTTCATTAAAGGGTAATGATTGTTATGACAGTGGAAATGTCAAGGTAAAAGGGCAGGGGAAACCTTCCCAGCAGAAGATAGAGCGTGCATAAAGGCTCAGTGCTTGGACACAGCATAGAGGGTAAGATGGAAGTGCCACCGTGGGCTGGTGGGATCCTGATGGTGCACGTGGGCCGGCTCAGCACCTGGCAGCAGCCATTAGCCACCGGTGGCTGCTGATCACCTAGAATGAGGCTGGTCCCATGGAGATGCACTGTGAGCGTATAACACAGACTGGACTTCAAAGACTAGGACCAGAAAAAGGTATAATCTGTCTCATTAACAATTTTAGATGACATGCTGAAATGACAATATTTTGGATATTTTGGGTTGTATAAAAATGTTAGAAAAATTTTTTTGACATGGCTACTAGAAAAGTTCAAATTATGTATGGGATTCACATTATCTTTCTACGAGACAGCGCTGCCCTAGATCTTGTTATGGAACCTAGTTTTATCCTGATAGCTTTGGGAAGTTTCTGAAGTATTTAAACAGAGGAAGTGACATGGTCAGATACACATTTCAAAACACTCTGTAGTGAGGAGACTGGATAGTTAGAAGACTAGCCCATAGGCAGGGAGACCAGTTAGGGGCAGCTGCACAGCTCGGGTGAGAGATGGTGGATTAGATGAGGTTTTGTTTTTTCGGTTTTTTTTTTTTTGAGACAGAGTCTCACTTTGTCACCCTTGGTAGGATGCTGTGGCATCACAGTTTGTAGCAGCCTCAAATCTTGGGCTTAAGCGCTTCTCTTGCTTCAGCCTCCCAAGTAGCTGGGACTACAGGCACCCGCTACAACGTCCGGCTATTTTTAGAGATGGGGTCTTGCTCTGGCTTAGGCTTATCTTGAACCTGTGAGCTCAGAGAATCCACTCGCCTCAGCCTACCAGAGTGCTAGGATTACAGGTGTGAGCCACCGTGCCAGCCAATGCAGGTACTTTTATTTTTACTTTTTTTATTGATTAAATTATTAGCACAGTTCATCTGAAAATCCACATTCAGATAAACTTTGTGGTCTCTCTTTACTTAATCCTGAATGCAGGAGATTTCTTTTAGACAATTTCACTGGCCAAAGGGGTATTAAATGTTCTGAGCACAATTCCTCTAGCATCCAAATTCAGACAGACTTTGGAGACTCTACATAATCCTCAGAGAGGAATTTTTTTTTAGACAATTCCAGTGGCTGAAGAGGAAATTTGTCCCCAAAGTGCTATGAAATTTTTGCACCTATAATTTGATCTACAATAGTAAGACCTACCAACACAGCATCAATGTCACACTGAGTTTCTAAGGTCATTGTGAGTTTAACAGAGGAGAAGAGTGCTCAGACAATGGTAACTGAATAGTCACTGTGGCCGTTGCTGTGCTCCCTGCTGGATTTAACACCTTAGTCATTGTTTTCTACAGTTCAAGAGCAGGAACTGGGTGACCACTAATAGAGAATAACTGCAGGGGAAGTTGAGTGTGAGCAGACCCTGTTGTGTTGTGTGTTGTTATCAACATTTGTGTCCCGTGGACTAGTCCTCATCACAGGAATATACATACTCCACAAGGCACTGAACACCCAGCAGGTGCCACAGACAGGATCAGTGGCCTTGAGGGCTCTTCTGAGCATTGCTGTCCCGGGGCTCCTAGGGACAAGAGTGAGATGCTGATAGGTGCTCAGGACACAGGTGGAGCACGGCATGGTGCTTTGAGCCACTAGGCAAACAAATAGATTAATTTATACTCAGAGAAGGACAAAGATTTCCTCAGGACAAAGGTCACCATTATGTGAGGGATCCCAGTGGAGAGGAGGACCCGGAAGTTGGCCACGGCCAGATGGACAAGAATCATGTGTAGGGACCTCATCCTAACACTGGTCAGGATTGGAGAGACATTATGAAAGAACAGAAGGACATTGGCCAGGTCCCAACCCTAATCGGAGGAGGAAAGATGGTTTTCACAGCCACTTCCCCTACGGTGTTTAAGATATTGTACTGAAAATGCATGGCAGGGACTGCAGAGCCAGCCATGCTAGTGAGGTCCACACCACTGTTACATTCCCATTTCAGAAGAGTGTCCTGGATTCTTCTCTATAAAAACAGAGACATTGACATAGTCCACAGAACAGGCTAACCCTGGAGAATTATCCCTGTCCTGATTTCACATTTCATCATAATTTATTCTATTCTCACCCCATCAAAACCTACAATTGAGGAGCCACCTGTGTCTTGTTCCACAGTGAGGTGACATGAGAAGTGTTGACTGAACGTGCACTTTCTACCTGTGTAGTGAGGGGACTGGAATGAGCACGTAGAGCTGTGTATTAACAGTTTATAACCTTCCTGAGCACCATATTAATCTCTCTCCTGGGCCACACCTGTGGCTCAGTGAGTAGGGCGCCAGCCCCATAAACTGAGAGTGGTGGGTTCTAAACCCAGCCAAACTGCAACGAAAAATAGCCCGGTATTGTGGCAGGTGCCTGTAGCCCCAGCTGCTTGGGAGGCTGAGACAAGAGAATCATCTAAGCCCAGGAGTTGGAGGTTGCTGTGAGCTGTGATGCCATAGCACTCTACCCAGGGTGACATAGTGAGATGCTGTCTCTAAAAAAAAAAGAAGAAAGAAAAAAATATCTCTCCTGCAGTAGGTTCTCTCCTGGCTTCTGGCTGCTTCCAGGGACTGCTGAGATCTGGAGTGAGACCTACCTGCCAGGGGCTTTATAGGAGAGGGTCTCTCCACCCAGCTTGTTTATACCCTGCCCCTCCTCTGTAACCCAATCAGATTTTGATTGAATTTTGGCAGAAGCAAGCTTTTTGTACTTGAATAGCAAGTGTTATGGCGGATGCCTGTAGTCCCAGCTACTGAGAGGCTGAGGCAAAAGAATCGCCTAAGCCTAGGAGTTGGAGGTTGTGGTGAGTTGTGATGCCATGGCACTCTACTGAAGGCGGTAAAGTGAGACTCTGTCTCTACAAAAAAAAAAAAAAAAGATTCCAAGAAAAGTAGCAACAGGTGCACAGATGATGGCGACACTTGTCCTATACTAGTGTCAAGTCAGTATACTGTCCCTTACCATGATGGTCAACAGTGAGCCAGCCTCTAGGTCAACAGTTAAATCAGGCATTGTGAAAGATGTTCTCATGATCGATCACAGGGTATTTCAGTGCAAACTAAAATAGTAATCTACAGAGTATACTCCATACATCAAGTAGCATCTACAGCCCCTACTTCTCTCTATAGAGTGACTAACAGCATTCATGGTTATAAACAATTTACTTTTGTCTTACCATTGTATCATCTGCTACATATTCCTCTTCACAGGTGGATTGCCTTTCATGCAGCTTAAATACGAATACATTTACTGTATTTATCACTTAACAGTGGGAGTTAATTCAACTTCTAGAGGTGAGCAATTTACTCTTATTTAAATAAAGTCAGCATTATTTCATTTGCCACAGCAGTTTCACGATGTCCCCTTTAACTTCAATGCTACTTAAGATTTTGCTGAGCCAGAGCTATATTTCAACATCAAATCATCAATATATAGAAGAATGTCTTAAAAGTTAAAATGTAGTTTCTCAGAACTGACTGGCTCACACATTACCTTACCAAATATATAGATATCTGGCCTTACATTGTATCCTCTCAGAATTGATTCATGTTACAGACAAATTTCTGTAGTTCTAAAGTTGAATGAGACTCTTCAGAAAAATTCAGGCACTAAGTCCTTGGAGAGTATAAATAAGCAAGGTCAAGGTGAGAATGATAATGGTTTTTAACAAACACAATGAGACAATTATATATATCAAAGGAAATTCTTTATTGTAAACAAGATATAAAGTACAACAAAAGAAATATTGTGCAAATTTTAAGTCACAAGGATCTTTTTTTAATTAAGAGAACTCCTTTTTGTTTTCCAAGGGTCCAAGTTTTGATGTCAGAAATCTACACTCAATATACAGAAAAATGTTAAATGGGAAGATTATAGTGACACTTTTCACTATATATTTTAAACAATTTACTTTTGTTTTACCATTGTGTATATCATCCACTATATAACAGAACGTAAGAGAAATACTGTTAACAAAAGTGAATGCTCTAATTTTTCTACCTACCTCCACATCCCCCAGAACTCCTATAAATTGACAGAACATTTGTCCACCTGTGAATAATGGTCACTAACTTCCTAATTCAATAAAGCACACATTATATCCTCATAACACAAGGGTACTTTACTGATGACATAAGCCATCTTTTTCAAGGAGTTATCTAAAATTCTTGATATCCCTTCTTTACAAGATATATTTTCATCCTCAGATTTTTGTCCTAAACAAAGTGCAATGTATCTTAGAGTCTACAGAAAACACATTTGTATACAATTTTCAAATCTACACAAGAAATGCAGGCAAACTAAAGTTCAAAGCATAATAAAATACCTAGATATAGTCATTTATTAAACTTTCAAAATAAAATTGCAAAAGAAAAAATTGTGGCTATACTTCAAAGCAATTAAATTAAGGAGGATTCCAATTCTTTGGGCCCTCATAGCAATATACAGCCTTTCAATTCCAAATATTAACAATAATGTAAAAATGACAGTTCTAGATATATTTAATAACTACATCCACAAAGCTGACTGGAAAGACCAGGAATAGTAAACAAGATAACTCTAGAAAAAGATGATAATATTTGTAATAATGCAAACTGATTTTACATCTCCATCTCTGTACCGTAATGTTTCTTTCCAGTCTCTATATTCTTGAAACCAGTGCTTTACAAGAATCACATTTAAAAGTTGGTCTCAAGTATAAACAGCAAGAGTAAAGTAACAAATGGGCACACAAATTCAAAATCTGTGCTACCTGTGTTGACCTCATCTGAAACCTTCAAAAAATATTCAAAGGAATAAAATCTTTCTCATCTCTCTTATGTGATAAGAAATGAAACCTGCCATTCTGTGACCTGCCTGTGGCCAAAGCCCTTCTTGTCATCTAACCCAGGCTGGGCCTTCACACCAGGCTGTGAGGCTTCTGCTTTAAGCCCTCACTGGAGGGCCACAGACTTGCAGTGGAAACGTTTTTAATATCACCACTGGCTCCCAGCTGTGACCAAAGTTAGTTCTGATTCTTTGCTTTCTTTCTGTGCTGTCACTGTGTGGGAGCAGGGGTTGGAGGTAGAGCAATGTCGTTTAACTTGCTCACTTCCATTTGCCAGTTTGGTAGCTTCTTGGCTGACAGATGGCGCCGGGCATGCTTGGTTAAATGGTCACTCCTCATGAACCGCCGGTCACACATGGGACAGGCAAATTTCTTCTCGCCTGTGTGGGTTCGCCTGTGTCTGGACAGTTCATCAGAACGGGCAAACCTCCTTTCACAACCTTTCCAGCTACAGCTGAAAGGTTTTTCCCCTGAAAGGAAGAAATTCAGATCATTCAGCATTTATTAAATTGATGGATATGACATCTTCAATTAATTAGATCTAAAGATATATGAGATATTTTAAAATAAAAATTAATAAACTGTCAAATGAGTATTAGATGTGTGTTGCTCCAATTTAAACTTGTCACTCTATCACATTTATAAACACCCCCACCCCCCCATAAAAACCAGACAGGCTTGGTGGCTCAAGCCTTTAGTTCCCAGCTATTTGGGAAGGCTTGAACTAAGGAATTCTGTATCAGCCTGCTTGGTTTTTTTTTTTTTTTTTTTTTTTGCAGTTTTTGGCCAGGACTGGGTTTGAACCAGCCACCTCTGGCATATGGGGCCAGCGCCCTACTCCTTTGAGCCACAGATGCTGCCCAACACCCTGTTTAAAAAAAAAAAAAAAAGCCCCAAATGAAAAGATCTTAACCTCAACTGTTTCAAAAGCTTTAAACATATACAGAATCATCATATGAGAAAGTAAAACAAAAAACACCTTGATATAAGTCTTAGACAAAGCACAAAATGGTTGGTACCTGTATGCGTTCTTGTGTGGGCCTTCAGATGGGAACTTTTAAAGTATGTCTTGCCGCATCCTGGGTGGCTACAGATGTGACTTCTTATCCTCGATGAGTCAATCTGAGAAGTGACTTTTGCTGCTGAAGGGGAAAAACCAGGAGCAGGGGCAATGGGAGAGAGTCTGGTGCCATTTGGGCTCACCACTGGAGGCTTTGGGGTCTGCACAACGGGCTGGGGCACCACAAACATGACAGCACCTTTGGGCACCTGAGTGCCCATGAACACCACAGGTGGGCAAACTGGTGGCTGGCTGGGTGGAGTGCTAGGAACGACTGTTGTCACAACAGGGTTGTTTGCAGGGAGGGGAACCATCTGGCAGATGACTGGCATAGGAGGCACGCCCCCTGTGGATACTGCAGGTGGAGAGACCAACACTGATTTCTGTTGGGGGGATGAGGGGGTTGGTTGAGACCTACAGATGACTGTCTCTGAGGAAGGCACGGAAAAGTCATGAAGCGCAGCACTTGCTTTCTCATCAACATCTGCCACTGTGTTTCGCTCACATTTGGACCTATTTGGTGACACAGCAGCACACGGTATGTTTTTTCTTGCAGCCTCAACATTTAGGTAGGTTCTTCTTCGAAAAGAATTGTCCTGGTAGTTGAGGATGCTGGCTGCTTTCACTGGGCAGGATTGGTGGTTACATAGCTGGGCATCCGCTGTATGACGAATCACACTTGTTGCCTGAGCCTTGGGGAGTTTGGGGGCAGACACTGAGCTCTTTTCTTCCTCTTTGAAAGGTGCGGTAATGTG
The DNA here is from genome assembly GCF_000181295.1 of Otolemur garnettii. Classification (NCBI taxonomy): domain Eukaryota; kingdom Metazoa; phylum Chordata; class Mammalia; order Primates; family Galagidae; genus Otolemur; species Otolemur garnettii. The sequence goes on along the minus strand of NW_003852399.1, from coordinate 24,287,544 downwards.
CAGCTTGGCGGTATCTGAAAGTGATTTGAAATGTCCAGTAGATGGCGCTGGTGCCATCAGATTGGATACTTGAGAGGGTTCAAAGTCAGAGGGGCTGTAAGGTGGAGTCAAACACTAAAGAGAAGGGAAATACATAAGCAATAGCATGAGAAATTTAGAGTTCCTTCCTTTATATAAGTTAAATGAAACCTGACAATTTCCCATCATCTTAAAAAACAGTAATACTTACAAATGTTGGGATTGCATGAAAATCGGGTGTCCCAGGAAGCAAATTCTCTTCCTCCGACATATCCGATACTGGGGTAACAGGTCTGTTTTCAATGTATTTCTTAAAATCAGATTTCCAACTGCAGCTCATTGACATAAGTGCTTCAACAGCTTCAAAATCACTTTTCTCTGCAGTTTTGTTCCAGGAATACATATTCTCTTTGGACCTTTCAGAAATCATTTCCATTCTTTCCTCCTATAAAAACAAAAGATCAAAGCTTATAAGCATATTTTTTTGTCATAACACACGGAGGAATATATAAATATTTTTTTCTACAACTTGCACAATTTTCCAAGTTAAAATCTGAAACAAATTTTTCCTCCTCCCTACTCTTATACTTAGTTCAGCTACACTTGTCAGGTGACCCCATACTTTAGAGAGAAACACCTTATTACCATTAAGGGAACCAAGACCGTTGGCAGTCATTAATGCATTTGTGATCCAAAAAAGAGAACATTGGGCTTAGAAGAAAAAAATACATTTTTATAGTTTTTCCAGAGTAGCCACCTGCAGTTGGGTCAGCCAAAATAACTAAGGGAAGGGTCTCCAAAAAAAGTTACCTTTCTTCATTACTATAGGTATGGTATAAGGTCTTTCGCTGTATGAATTTCTAAGAGAGTTAAAAAAGGCCAATATTATAAATACAAAGTGTAGCAGACAGAACTCTGGCCTGTTAATATAGGTTTAGGACCTTTTAGAAAGTCACTTTGCATTGGGGATAAAAATCAAAGGAAAAAGGATCCTTAGAGTCTCTTCCAAGTTAATATTGCATCAGGTTATTTGAAATCTAAAATTACTTGATTATTTGCGGTAAATAAATATCAAGTGAACTATGTAGGAAAAAAAATCCCAAAGCTTTATTTTAGTCAAGTTTCAATCTCTTGTTTGTTCCCTTTTATTGGATCCATTTGACACAACGGTTTGCTGTGCATAAATTATAACTGCTACAGTAACACTAAAAACTGTATAATCAGAACACTTAATATTCTTCTCTAAATCTGAAAAAATCCTGACCATAGTCTGCAATACTAAAAATGGAATCTATTCTAATCTCTTAAAGAATAGCTCGATGTTTAAAAACACACACACACACACACACTCCCTATTTGTTTGTCCGGGTCCTTCTACCTAAGGTTTTATATTAAATTTCTTTGCACTACGCTTCAAAAAGTGCTACCCGCCATCTCTTCCATTTGAAAAAAACAAACTGCCCAGATTGGTTTGATCAAAGTAGAGATTGTATAAGAATACTGAAAAGCCTTCTTTACGTTACAAGGTATTATTCACAAGCCTTGTTTTTAAAAATGCATGACCTCTTCGTGTTGCAGTCCTAAGAAAACGAGCCATTGCTCTTGAAATATCACGAACAATGCAATTGCATAATCGCGCCCCTCTTTATGTAAGCGGCAATGGACAACGCGTGTGTGTGTAAAAAAGCCTCAAGACGCCAAAGCACAGAAAGGAAAAAAGGCAGGCAGACAGGCAGCAGGGAAGGAGAGCGTGAGCCGGAAAGCACAGGAAAGGGAAACGAGGAGGGGAGGAAGGGAGTGGGGCGCAAGGCAGGAAAGGGAAGCGAGGGCGGAGGCGCGGGCGGGGGAGGCAGACGAGGGGCGGAGGCGGATGGCGGGGGAGATCCTCGCTGGCGGGGACAGACGGATGGGGCCGCCCTAACCTCACTGAGGCTCGCGGGTGAGTCACCGGGAACATTCCTCGCCGCTCGCACGTCCCGGAGCCCCTGCCCCCGCCATTGGCCAGCCGGCCCGGCGGCCCGAGCTCGGATTGGCTGGGCGGCACGGGGCGGGGGCGCGGGGGAGGAGGGGGCGAGGCATGTGAACAAAGCGTGATCAGCGGCTGCTCCAGGAGGCTCAGGAAACGTGAACTGGGAATTGCCGCGCCGTCACCTTTCCCCTACTTCCTGAGCCGCGGGCCCCCGCCCGCGCGCCGGCCCCGGGGAGGGGCCGCGGGAGCCGCCGCCAACCGCCCGACAGTGCGCGCCCGGCCCCGTGGAGAGGGGAGGGGAGGAGAGGAGAAGGGAGAGGCGGAGCCGTGGGCCCGGCTCCCGGAGGCGCCCGCCCCTTCCAGCTCGCCGCGAGCCGCTGTTCCCTTAGGAACCGACAGCGGGGCCGGGCCTCGCTCCCGCCCCTGGTGGAGGCCGGGACTGGGTCACTCGGGGACGAGAGCTCCCCGGGCGCACCCGCTCACAACCCACCCCCGGCCTCCTGCTCAGCTGCGAGAGGAGGAGCCGGGTCCCCGCGGAAACCCGGCCGCCGCCCTCCTCCTGCTTGCAACCCCTGGGGACCTGGCCAAGCCCTCGGCGCTTCCCGCCCACGCGGCCCTCGGGACCTCGGACCACCCCGTCTCTCCCAGCAGAAGCGCGCCCCCTCCCCGCGGCTTCCGGCAGCTCTGGTCCCCTCCCGCCGCGCGTCTCCACGGGTTCCCAGACGTGCAGCCCCCACAGGCCCAGCTCCAGACGCGCTCCCCCGCGTCTCGCAGCCCCGGCTCCTCCACCCACCTTCCCGCCCTAGCTCCCGGGTCCTGCTTCCCACCCTCTCGTACCTTCCAAGGGGTCGTCTGAAGGCGGCCACCTGCCCCTGCCCCGAGTCTCCTCCTGACGCCAGGAGAGTGGGGGGCAATTCGTTTCCCCCTTGGCGGCTGCCAGGCCCGCATGTCATCCCCCGCGCCCACGCCAGGCGCCCCCTTCCTCAGCCTCCGCCTAACAGCTGAGTAGCCCCCTCCCTGCGGTCTTCAGCTCCCAGCCCCTGTCTTGCAAGACTCCGTTCAGACCCCTCAAGATATTCTCTTCTGTGGACACCTCGCTTGCGAGCAGCCCCCTCACCCTGAGTCGCATTCTTGATCCAGACTAGGTTATCCCTCCCCAGTGCCAGGTGCAGCGTAACTCCTGTGTCCCTTCCCCCATCTCCCCTTCCACATCTTCCCCCAGCCTCGCAGCCAGAGCACCCCCTCCCCACTGCTCCCGCCCCTCCACAGTCATCCTCCGCTTCACCTGCCTCCTGAAGTCTCCTTGCGGAGCTCCCCTTGCCCGCCTCAGTACACCCAGAATAAGACCCCTCTCTGGTCTTCAAATCTCCATCCTCCTCTAACGACACCCCTGCCCGCCACACACGCCCTCCCTAATGCCCAGTCTGCAGGCAAGAAGCCCCTTTCCTCTCTCTGACTCAGCCGCAGCTCCGCTTCTCAGGCGCGGCTGATGTCAGGGAGTTTGGGTTCGCGCCCCCAATAGCCCCCTAGACACGACGCGGCAAAGAAGGACAGGGGCATCCCCAGGTGACTTACCGCAGTCTGCTGGAGAGAAGCGCCAAAGTTTAGCATGGTTGGCTGCTTGGCCACCGACAACAAGCTGACTGTCTGCTAGGCTGCTGGCTGCCTGGCCACAGACGGGCGCCCAGAGACACTCGACGCCGCTCTCGCTGCTGCCGCGCTCGGCGCTGTCTGCCCCCTCCCCATTCAGGTAGCCGCTCAGCCAGCCTCGCGCCGCGGGCGGGGGCGGGGGCGGAGCAAGTAGCTGGCCAATCAGGGGCAAAGGTGTGTGAGGCGTCGGCCAATGGGCTCGCGGGGCCACGCGTGATCAGCGGCTGCCCGGCAGCGTGAAGCTTGTGTCAGTGGAGCGTGTACACAATCCCCAGCAGCGTGTTCCCTCGGCCTTGCCCGGGGGAACTCCCGCGGCCACCTGATTCATGACGCCCCTCGCCCCTCGCTTGCCCTTTGCCGCCAGTCCTCAACTCAGGCCTAGGGGGCGGTGCCGAGGGCGGGGGCCTAACCGGGAGGCTCAGCAGCGGCGGCGCGCCCAGGCACTGCGGAGGGCTGGCCCCACGTGGGGGGTGGGGAAGGATGCCCGCTCCGCCCATTCCCCTCCGCGCCAGGCCTCGGCTCAGCCCGCCACCGAGTGGGCGGGACGCTGGACGGGCAGGGGAGGCGGTGGCTGCTGGCCAAGGCTCTCCGGCCAGGAGATTTGCATTGCAAGCGCAGTCCTCTTGTGCGTCTGGCGAGAACGCAGAGCCCGGTGACCGACTGAGCTGCATTTCCGAAACATTTGCTAGGTTTTGCCTCGCTTAGCCATGGGGAACACCAAGGCGAGTGGTGGAGGTTGGGGGGTGGGTGGAGGGGAATCCTGTCACAGAGCGAGCACCTGCTCTCGTGCCCTCCACCCAAGTTCAAGCCACTGGCGCTGCCTCGCCCTTCCCGTCCGCCGTGCAAGCTGCAGTGCCCGCCCCTGCCCTCCCCGCCCATCCTTCCTTCTGGGCAACCGAGAGGTGTGAGGACTGCAAGAAGCCGGGAGAATTGAACTAATGGTGTGGGAGGAAGCCATAGACCCGCGTTTTTATCCTTCCTTGTCACTGCGGACTCGAGTTTGAGCTCGGGGTAGGGGTAGTTGGACGTTTCACTTGCTGTGCCTAGGACTGGGTATGGGGCCCTCTGTTCGGGAAAGCCCATGGCTCTGTTTTGGCGCCCTGTTTGCCAGTTCACAGCAGCTGTTGTTGGAGACCGAGGCCGTGATAACGGGACTTTTCTCTCTTTTGAGCAGGCTAAACAGGAGGCAGAAATCACGGCTCCTCCTGGGAGCAGTCTCACTTCTTTGTAACTGAAAAGCTAATAATGCAGTATCCTTCCTTTCCCCAAACCACAGAGTAAGCATAGAAAGGGAATTAATTGTTTTAGAAACTCCCAAATCAGTGATCATCTTCGAATGGTTCCTCCTGGTATGTCTAAGGTCCAGGCCCAGGCTAGCTAACAATAGTAAACGATAATATCACTGGCTAGGGCTAGAGAAGCCCAGGATAGGGTGAAGAGGGAATGGCCTCCTTTTCCTGCCAGTCCTTCATCTGTTGGAGGGGTGCCAGCTTAGCTGCCCTTTAGCTCTTCCTGTCTCCTCCTCCCCACACCCCTGCCTCTGTCTGCAGGGCGTCCCTCCCTGTAGGCTTCCTTCCGTCTAGGCTGTTCCATCCTGTTGACCTGAGCCTGAGGGCTGGAGCAGCTGGCCCTAGGCACCTGTGGCAGCAGAGGACACTCCTGTGTGTGCCCCACCAGCAGTGCCTTCCTTCCTGTCAGGGAGCCACCCCTTGGAGTGGTCACTGCCAAACCCTCCAGGCCTGATCCCTGTCCTTTCCTCAGGAATGTAGGGCCTGTTGGCACCGTGCCCCAGCATGCTGAGAAGCAAAGAGCATTTATGATTTGTGGAAGTGATTCAAAACAGGAAAGAAAAGAGAAAAGGGGTAGGAGGAACAGTGTGGTGGTGGCACAATTCCTAGAGATTCAGAGAAAGATGTTCCCCAGGCACCTCAGACTCAACATACCCCAAACCAAAATTGTTTCTACTCCTTCCCATATGTGCACTGTGTCTTCCTTCCTCAAAGCACAGGTTCCAGCAATTTTGCCTCAGAAATGTCTCTTTCCTCACTTTCTATTTCTACCAGTCAAATGTTGCTCTAGGGTCAATCTGTCATCAACTCTTGCTTGGATTAAACAATCTGCAATCTCCTCACCCAACCTCCACCCACACCCCAGCTGGTTTTCCAGTGCATAGACTCCACACTGTGACCAGAATGGCTTTTTAAAGACATGATCCAATCACAACACTCCCTACTTAAAAATGATCCTTGGCTCCTATTGCCAGGAGATAAAAGGGCATTCCATTCTGAGCTATAAAGTCAGCCTCCAACCACAGTGAGGACCTTATCTCCCTCCCAGACTTACTTTTGCCTACAGCTATAGCAAATGACTTGCCAGTCCTCAAACATATGGTGCATTTCCATGTCTCCATGCCATATCTTCACTTAGAAAACACTCAGTTTCTCATGCCTTTGTTTATCCACTCAATTCAACAACTATTTGTTGAGCATTTACTATATGTTTGAGGCACTGTTCCAGGCACTGGGACAACAGTATTGAGGAAGACTGGCCAAGTTCCGACTTGCAAAAGCTTGGATGAGGAGTCAATACACACACAAAGTATCACTTACAAAGGTAAATTCAGGCGGCCGGGCATGGTAGCTCATGCCGTAACCCCAACCCTCTAGGAGACTGAGGTGAACAAATTGCTTGAGCTCAGGAGTTCAAGACCAGCCTGAGCAAGAGTGAGACCCTATCTCTAAAAAATAGCCAGGTGTTGTGGCAGGCATCTGTAATCCCAGCTACTCAGGAGGCTGAGGCAAGAGATCACTTGAGCCCAAGAGTTTGAAGTTGCTATGAGATATGAGGCCAGGGCACTCAACCCCAGGGACTGAGTGAGACTCTATCTCCAAAAAACAAACAAACAAACAAAAATTAAGTTCACCACAGTGCACAAAGTGTAATAGGGTGATATGAATGGGTCTGGGGAGCTGGTTTGCTGTGGGAGATAGGAGAAGCTTGCTCTGAGGAGGAGACTTCTAAGCTAAACACTCATGAAAGGATAAGAAGGTTTGGGAATGTACATCCAAGTGGAGAAACAGCAAAGGCAGAGCTTGCCCAGTGTGGCCCAGTGTGGCTGGAGGTATAGAGGGTCCTGGGGAAAGGGGGAGGGGATGAGGCTGGAGAGTGAAGCCAGGGAGCCAGACTGCTTAGAAATTTATAGGCCATGATATCGAAATCTTTCTCTTACTAATCTGCTTTAATTGTGAGTTGATTTTTCAGCAAACCAACCAAAGAAAAGGGATGAGTTTCACTACAATCCCTACAGTATGAAATGAGGATTTTCTTTAAGTTGCAAGGGAGGCCATGTTGTCTTGGAAGAAAGGTACTTTTTAAAAACAAAACTAAAGCTCATCTGGCATTTAATTAAATTTTTTTAAAATTATTTTTTATTAAATCATAACTTTGTACATTGATGCATTTACGGGGTTCAAGGTACTGCTTCGATATACAATGTGAAATGTTTACATTGAACCAAGTAACACAACCATCATAATTATACTCATTTCTTAATAGTTTTGAAATGCATCATGCATGATCTTTGCATCATGCACATTAGGTGACGTCCCTCCAAATACTCTCCCTTCTCCCATATCCCCTCTCCCCACCTCTCTCTCTCCTCTTCCCTTCTACTTTATGGACTATAGTTATGTTTTGCCAGTCATATGATTGTGTAGGTGGTTATATATTGATTTCATAGTAGTATCGAGTACTTTGGATACTTTTTTTTCCATTCTTGGGATACTTTACTAAGAAGAATATGTTCCAGCTCCACCCAAGTAAACATAAAAGATGTGAAGTCTCCATCTTTTTTTATGGCTGCATAGTATTCCATGGTGTACATATACCATAATTTGTTAATCCATTCATGGGTCAGTGGGCTGTTGGAATACTTGGACTGTTTCCATGTCTTGGCTATTATGAATTGTGCTGCAATAAACATTCTGGTGCAAATGTCTTTGTTATAAAATAATTTTTGATCATCTGGGTAGTAGAGGAATTGCAGGATCAAATGGTAGGTCTACTTTTAGTTCCTTGAGTGTTCTCCAAACTTCTTTCCAAAAAGGCCATATTAGCTTGCATTCCCACCAGCAGTGTAGAAGGGTTCCTTTGTCTCCACATCCACACCAACATCTGTAGTTTGGGGATTTTGTGATGTGGGCTAATCTTACTGGAGTTAGATATCTCAAAGTGGTTTTGATTTGGATTTCTCTGATGATTAAGGATGATGAGCATTTGTTCATGTATTTGTAGGCCTTGTGCCTGTCTTAATCAGAGAAGTTTCTGTTCATGTCTCTTGCCTGCATAGAAATGGGGTTATTTATTCTTTTCTTATTGATTAGAGTTCTCTGTAGATTCTAGTTATCAGACCTTTGTCAGAAGTGTAAAGTGAAAAACTCTTCTCCCATTCTGAAGGTTGTCTGTTTGCTTTACTTACTGTGCCCTTGGATGTGCAAAAGCTTTTTAGTTTGATCAGATCCCAGTAATGTATTTTTGATGTTGCTTCAGTTGCCCAGGGGGGTCTACCTCATAAAATATTCACCCAGGCAGATTTCTTCAAGTGTTTTCCCTGCACTCTCTTCTATTATTTTTATAGTTTCATGTCTTAAGTTTAAATCTTTTATCCAATGAGAATCAATTTTTGTTAATGGTGAAAGGTGGGGGTCCAATTTCAGTCTTCTACAGGTCTCCAGCCAGTTCACCCAGCACCATTGTTAAATAGAAAGTCTTTCCCCGCTGAATATTTTTGATAGGCTTGTCGAAGATCAAATGACGATAAGCAGCTGGGTACATCTCTTGGTTCTCTGTTCTGTTCCATAAATCTACCGCTCTGTTTTTGTGCCAGTACCATGCTGTTTTGATCACTATAGATTTATAGTATAGCCTGAAGTCTGGTAATGTGATACCTCCTGATTTGTTCTTATTTCTGAGTGATGTATTTGCTATTCAAGTTTTTTTCTGATTCCGTATAAAACAAAGTACTATTTTTTCAAGTTCTTTGAAGTATGACAATGGTGCTTTAATAGAGATTGCATTAAATCTGTAGATTGCTTTGGGTAGTATGGACATTTTATGTTGATTCTAGGGGCAGCACCTGTGGCTCAAAGGAGTACACTGCTGGCCCCATATGCCGGAGCTGGTGGGTTCAAACCCAGCCCCAGCCAAAAACCGCAACAAACAAACAAACAAACAAAAAACATTGTTGATTTTTCCCAGCCATGAACATGGTATGTTTTTCCATTTGTTAACATCTTCAGCTATTTCTTTTCTCAGAGTTTCATAGTTCTCCTTATAGAGATGTTTCATGTCCTTTGTTAGGTAAATTCCCAGATTTTTTTTTTTTTTTAAACGGAGCCTCAAGCTATCCCCCTGGGCAGAGTGCCATGGCATCATGCTCGCAGCAACCTCCAACTCCTGGGCTCAAGCAAGTCTTCTGCCTCAGCCTCCCAAGTAGCTGGGACTACAGGCGCCTGCCACAACGCCCGGCCATTTTTTGGTTGCAGCCATCATTGTTTGGCGGGCCGGTCTGGGGATTTGAACCTGCCACCTTAGGTGTATGTGGCTGGCGCCTTAGCCACTTGAGCCACAGGCACCGAGCCAATTCCCAGATATTTCATCTTCTTTGGCACTATTTTAAAAGGAATAGAGTCCTTGATTGTTTTTTCAGCTTGACTATTGTTGGCGTATATAAAAGCTGCTGACTTGTAAGTATTAATTTTGTATCCTGAGACACTGCTAATCACTTCTAAGAGTTTTGAAGTTGAGTCCCTGATTTTCCAGGTATAAGATCATGTCATCAGTGAAGAGTGAGAGTTTGATCTCCTCTGACCCTATTTGGATACCCTTGATCGCCTTCTTTTGCCTGATTGCGATAGCTAAGACTTCCATTACTGTGTTCAATAGCAGTGGAGACAGTGGGCATCCTTGCCTCATTCCTGATCTGAGTGGAAATGTTTTCAATTTTACACCATTCAATATGATATTGGCTGCTTGACAAATGGGAGTTGGATTTTATTTGTATATATTCCAAGGATCCTGATCTGCTCATGAAATCCTTATCCAGGGAGAAGCTGTGGGGCAGATGTCTGAAGCAATCCTTTGAGAGAACACTTTTCAGGGCAGAGTAATTGCTCGGTTCTGCCTACTTCTTGCCCTTCTGCTTCATGTGTACTACAAAATAGTCATTGCACGTGATGGTGAGGCCCGCAATTAGGGAAAAGGAGCTCTGGAAGCCCACTTTGCCATCTCGGCACTGGTCCAGGTCCTTCATTATTTTGTCTAAGGCCAGAGGGTCTTTTTGATTTTCCAAAAATCCCAGGAACTCCTTCTCCATGAGCACTCTGAGGTCCTCCTTTGTTAAGTAGCCTTTATCCCTGGCAAATTTGTGAAACATAAACATCATGGTTTCCACGGCATGCTCCATCTGAGATGGCATTTTGGTGAGATCTACTGAAGCCTGGGCCGAGAGGTGCAGTGGACGCTAGCTGGCTGGGGCATGGGGCGAAATTTACATTTTTATCTTTGAAGGGCCCCTTGGCCTTCCTGGCCTTCAGGGTCTTTGCTCTACTGCCACCTTGTTGAAGCCTTCCTTAACAAATCAGTATGAATTTGTTGTTCTCCTAGACTTCTGGCCCTTTGTGCATACCTTCATGCTGGGAGTGGAGCACTTATCACTTCTATTGTAAGACACGTTTACAATATTGAATCTTGCCCAAGCTCCACCAAGATCTGAGCTCCTTCAAGATGATGGCCATCATTTTTTTTTTTTTTTTTTGGAGACAGAGTCTCACTTTGTCACCCTTGGTAGGGTGCTATGGCATCACAACTCACAGCAACCTCCAGCTCTTGGGCTTAGGTGATTCTCTTCCCTCAGCCTCCCGAGTAGCTGGTACCACAGGTGTCTGCCACAATACCTGGCTGTTCTTTTTTTGTTGCAGTTTGGCTGGGGCCAGGTTTGAACCCGCCACCCTCAGTATATGGGGCCAGCACCCTACTCACTGAGCCATAGGCACCACCCGGCATAATCATCATTTTTTCAGTCCAGTATTTGTTCTATATGAGGCAGTCAAGATCCATTTTTTTTTTTTTTTTGAGAAAGTCTCACTTGTTCACCCTTGGTAGAGTGCTGTGACATCATAGCCCACAGCAACCTCAAATTCTTTGGGCTCAAGTGATCCTCTTGCCTAAGCTCCCCGAGTAGCTGGGACTACAGGTGCCCGCCACAATACCTGGCTATTTTTAGAGATGAGGTCCCACACTTGCTTAGGTTGATCTTGAACTCCTGAACTCAAACAATCACCCGTCTCAGCTTCCTCGTGCTAGGATTATAGGCGTGTGCCTGGCAAGATTCCTTTTCTTAAGAGAGGAAGTAAAACCTTAGATTGTCTCTGAAGACCCTTAGCTTGTGTCATTGTGGGGCCAGAAGTGGGAAATTGTCATCTTGGGCATGAGTAAAAGAAAGTCATTAGGGGCAGAACCTGTGGCTCAAAGGAGTAGGGCACCAGCCCCATATACCAGAGGTGGTGGGTTCAAACCCAGCCCCAGCCAAAAATTGCAAAAAAAAAAAAAAAAGAAAGTCGTTGGACAGTACTCATAGCAGTACCTGAGATAGATGCTGACCCTTCTTGCTGATGGTGCTGGTTTTTCCTTAGATGAGAATAACGAAGGAAGAAGACTGACACATAAAATATCCCTTGTCATTTATAATGTTCAAACACTTCGTACTCAGTAGCCATCTTCTTTTTGCTCCTTAGTAAGTTTCATCACCATTTATTCATTGCCCCACCATATGCCAGGCATTACTGAACACTAAGGTACAACCGTTAAAAAGAGCACAGTTCCGGGGTGGCACCTGTGGCTCAAAGGAGTAAGGCGCAGGCCCCATATGCCGGAGGTGGTGGGTTCAAACCTAGCCCTGGCCAAAAACTTCAAAAAAAAAAAAAAAAAAAAAGCACAGTTCCAGGAGTGCACATTGAGAGGGGCTGAATCAGCTCTGAGCTCAGAGGCTCCTGCTCAAACCCTGCCAAACTTGGGGATTCCAAGAGGGAACTCTGGTTCCACAGCTGACACAATGCATTTAACTAGACTTGCCACACCAGGTCCTTACCTCTCCCCAACCTTCCTTTATCGGCCACATGGTGGCTGATACCTCAAGATGGTAGCCATGGCATAATCAGTCCAGTATCTCAGTCTACCATCTCAGTCAGCTCTGAGGAGGAGACTTCTAAGCTAAACACTCATGAGAGGATAGGAAGGCCCTATCCCAGGGTAGTGGGAAAAGTGAGTAAGTGAGGCAGCCATTACTACAGAATCCAGTAAGTACTTCTCCGGCTGACCTCTCAGCTGGGGATAGGGAGCAGAGATAGCCCTGGGAATTCAGGATGCTCTAAACTGTCTGGATCACAGATTTGAGAGGCAGGATGAGGAGCTTAGGCTGTTAAGGAAAGCATCCCAGCACATAAAGGGCCTTTGTGGACCATGCTGAGGAATGTACAACAGTTTTGTGGAACTTTTGTCCTCAAAAGTGGGGCCTACTGGCAGGTTTTTAGCAAGGGACAATGGCATAGGAAGCTCATTCTGGCCCAGCATGGAGAGTGGACCAGAGGGAAAGGAGTCTGTCACCAGTGAGAAAGCTTTTGCAGTAATGGGGGCAGCAAAGATGATGTTGGCCTAAACAAAGAAGTGGTGGCAGGCCTGGAGAGGGTGGACTAGAGATTCCAAGAGCAAACAGAATTTGGTCATTGATTGGATGTGAGCGTGAGATAGAGGGAGGCATCAGGGAGGACTGCCAGGTTTCTGGCTTGATTCATTGGATGAAATAGGACAAATATCGGACACCATTGCCTGAGGAAGTGTCACAGAGAAGCTATGGTAGAGGGAATGAAAATGCTACATTTCAGTTCCTAGAGCTCAGGAGAGAAAGATTTAGGCTGGAGACTAAAACTTGGGAGTCATCAGGGTGTTGGTTGCAGTTGAAGTCAGGGAAGTGGATGAAGTCCCCTGGGAAAGGTGCAGGCCGTTCCCAAATTACAAACATCTGACTTATGTACAATTTGTACCTAAGAACCAAGGCTGTTACAGGTAATAGGTAAATATCCCTGTTCCAAATCACCCACAAATTCAACTTTTCAACTTAAGAACAAACCTATAGGACCCATCTCATCTGTAACCTGAGGATGGTTAGGAAAGAACCCCAGAAAAGGAAACGGCTGTGGGTGGGCTTCTGAGGAACCACAGGCGTAGAAACTAGAGGAAATGGGACGTGGTGAAATAATGACAAAGGGTAACAGGGACTTGTCCTATATGCCACAGGCAGGATTTTCTGTCCTACTGTGAATAAAGTGAAGATGAGAGAGAGGCACAGGAAGTCTGGTTCAGAAAGTGAAAGCTGTTAGAGTAGGAGTAAGAATATCTTCTCTGGTGACTTTTTCTTTTCTTTTTTTTGAGACACAGTCTCACTTTTTCACTCCCTGGTAAAGTGTCATGGTGTCATAGCTCACAGCAACCTCAGACTCTCAGGCTCAAACAATTCTCTTGGCCTGAGCTTCCTGAGTAGCTGGGACTACAGGTGCCTGACACAACACCCAATATTTTTTAGAGACGGGGTCTCGCTCTTGCTCAGGCTGGGCTTGAACCCATGACCTCAGGCCAATCTACCTGCCTGGGCCTCCCAGAGTGCTGGGATTACAGGTGTAAGCCACCATGCTTGGTCCAGACTGGTGATTATTAATTATTAACTATTTCATTACACTATTACTAATGGTTTTTTTTTTTTATTTTTTTTAGAGATAGAGTCTCACTTTGTCACCCTTGGTAGAGTGCTGTGGCATCACAGCTCACAGTAACCTCCAACTCCTGGGCTTAGTTGATTCTCTTGCCTCAGCCTCCCAAGTAGCTGGAACTACAGGCACCTGTCACAACGCCTGGCTATTTTTTTGTTGCAGTTTGGCTGGGGCTGGGTTTGAACCCGCCACTCTGGGTACATGGGACTGGCGCCCTACTCACTGAGCCACAGGCACTGCCCTACTAATGGTTTTTAAACCATTAAAAAAAAGTTTTAAATTTTGACCATAGTGCCTCATGCCTGTAATCCTAGCACTCTGGGAAGATGAGGCAGAAGGATCGTGTGAGCCTAGACATTCAAGGTTAAGCTATGATTGCACCACTATACCCTTGCCAGGGTGACAGAGTAAGATCCCTATCTCTTTAAAAACAAAACAAAACAAATTGCAGCCCGGCAGGCATGGTGGCTCACGCCTGTAATCCCACTCTGGGAGGCACAGGCAGGTGGATTGCCTGAGCTCAGGAGTTGGAGACGAGCCTGAGCAAGAGCAAGACCCTGTCTCTAAAAAAAATAGCCAGGTGTTGTGGCGGGAATCTGTAGTCCCAGCTACTCAGGGAGGCTGAGGCAAGAGAATTGCTTGAGCCCAAGAGTTTGATGTTGCTGTGAGCTGTGACGCCATGGCATTCTACCAAGGGTGACCAAGTGAGACTCTGTCTCAAAAAAATAAATAAATAGGGCGGTGCCTGTGGCTCAAAGGAGTAAGGTGCTGGCCCCATATGCAGGAGGTGGAGGGTTCAAAGCCAGCCCCGGCCTAAATAAATAAATAAATAAATAACTCTTGAGTTCTGTATGGTGGGTAAGTTGTTTCTGACGATAAAGTCTGTTTCCCCACCCCTTGATTCTGGGCTGGCCCTCTCTGTGACTTCCTTTTACCAATAGAATCCAAGGTGGTGCTGTGGGATTTCCGTCTCTAAATCTTAAGATTTTGAAGTTAACATTTTCATCCTCTTGGAAACCAGCCAGCCACTAGGCAGAGGCACTCAGGCTAAGATACTAAATAATGAGAGAATATTTTGGAAGGAAAATGGCCACTTGGAACAGACTGAGGCACCCCAACCAACAGCCAGTACTACTACACCAGACACAGCAGGGCCAGCCAGGACCCTCTCCAGCCCATCATACACACCCAGAAGACACCAGAAGGAGCAAGATGAGCCATCCCACCGAGCCCTGACCTATGGAGTCATGAACAATAAATAGGAGAGCCGCCCAGGCTGCAGTTCCTGTCTGCCCTCCACCCGGCCTCTACTCCTGCTTCTGTCTGCAGGTGTGTCCCTGGGTTTTAGGGTGGTTTGCTACACTACAAGAGATTACTGAAACACTGGGTGTGTGCTTTTTTCTTCTTTGGACTAACCACCACAATTTTCAAAATTGTCATTTTGTAGGTGTCTTTTTTTTCCCCCCAAGAATCTTAAACCCCTGGGAGAAAGCCCTAGGAAGGAGGACTAGAAAAATTGATAACATATAAAAGAAGAAAAATTGGAGAGAATGAGAAATACATTGTTTGAAAACCTAAAGAAAGGGGAAATATGGGCTCAGCGCCCATAGCTCAGTAAGTAGGGTGCCAGCCACATACATGGAGGCTGGTGGGTTTGAGCTCAGCCTGGGCCTGCTAAACAGCAGTGACAGCTGCACCAAAAAATAGCTGGGCGTTGTGGCGGGCATCTGTAGTCCCAGCTACTTGGGAGGCTGAGGCAAGAGAATCGCTTAAGCCCAAGAGTTTGTGCTGTGAGCTGTGATGCTACAGCACTCTACTGAGGGCAACATAATGAGACTCTGTCTCCAAAAAAAGAAAAAGAAAAGAAAGAAAGGAGAAATATGGATATCTGGAAGAAAAATATCCTATCCTCCGACAAGTACTCCCAGTAGCTCGCTGAGATGGAAATCAATGTGTAAAGGAAGAAAAGGAGTTTACCTTGACTGACTGCCTACCTCGCACCAATTGTTGCTCCTTCACTAAGAATAGGGAGGCCCTAATTTGACCCACTATGTAAATTTCATGGTGTAACACTTTACCTTAGGGATTTTGGGGGGTACAAATAATTAAATTCCTTTACTCTCCATTTGCTCTTTCTATTTGCCCAAGAGGTGAGAATCCAGTTAAGTGGTTAAGTGGCTCTGCAAGGTTCCAAATAGCAGTACGTATAGTTAACATTTTTATTTTTGCAAAACGAAAATAGCCGTACTACTTTTCTTTTTAACAAAAGTAAAATATGCTGATCATAAAAAATACAACGCCAAGCTTAGTGGCTCATGCCTGTAATTCTACCACTCTGGGAGGTGGAAGCAAGAGGATCATTTGAGCTCAGGAGTTTGAGACCAACCTGAACGAAAGTGAGACCCTCCCGCTACTAAAAATAGACAAATTAGCAGGCTGTCATGGTGGGTATCTGTTGTCCCAACTACTCAGGGGCGCTGAGGCAGGAGGATCACTTGGCCCCAGAAGTCTGAGGTACCTGTGAGCTAGACTAACACCACAGATTTCTAGTCTGGGGCAACAGAGGGAGATTGTCTCATAAATAAATAAATAGACCAGTGTGGTGGCTCATGCCTATAATCCTAGCACTCTGGGAGGCCAAGGCGGGTGGATAGCCTGAGCTCGACAGTTAAGAGAACAGCCTGAGCAAGAGCAACTTCCCCGACTCTACCTAAAATAGAAAAAACTAGCCAGGCATGTGGACACCTGTAGTCCCAGCTGCTTGAGTAGCTGGGCAAGAGGATCACTTGAGCCCAAATGTTTGAGGTTGCTATGAGCTATGATGCCATGGCACTCTACCCATGGCAACAGAGTGAGACTTGGTCTAATTAATACGTAAATAAATAAAATATACAGGCTCGCGCCTGTAGTACAGTGGTTATGGCTTAGCCACATGCACCAAGGCTGGTGGGTTTGAACCCTCCCCGGCCAGCTAAACAATAACAATGACAACTGCAACCAAAAATAGCCAGGTGTGTGGCAGCACCTGTGGTCCCAACTACTTGGGAGGCTGAGGCAAGAGAATAGCCCAAGAGAATAGCTTGAGCCCAAGAGTTTGAGGTTGCTGTGAGCTGTGACACAACGGCACTCTACCCAGGGCAACAGCTTGAGACTGTCTCAAAATGAATAAATAAGAAATAAAAAGATGAAAATCTCCTATAATCTCAGTACCCAGAATTAACCTCTGTTAATATTTTGGTGTATATATTTTCAGTCTTTTTCTTCTGTCCTGCCTTCTCACTTCTTTTTCTCTATATATTATAAAATATGCTATTTTGTAACCTGCCCTCTGTTTTCACTTAATCTATAGCAAACATCTCTCTGCACATCAATAATTACAAAAGTAAAGATTTTACTGCTTGGTTTTAGTTTTTGTTTTTAAGAGGGTCTTGCTCTGTCACCCAAGCTAGAGTGCAGTGGTGTGATCAAAGCTCACTGTAAGCTTGGACTCCTGGGCTCAAGTCCACCTCTCACCTTAGCCTCCCAAAGAGCTGGAATTACATGAGCCACTGTGCCTTGCCTTTTTTTTTTTTTTTTTTTAGAGACAGTCTTACTTTGTCACCCTCTGTAAAGTGCTATGGCATCACAGTTCATAGCAGCCTTAGGCTTAGGTGATTCTCTTGCCTCAGCCTCCCAAGTAGCTGGGACTACAGGTGCCCACCACAACACCCGGCTATTTTTTGTTGCAGTTTGGCCGGGGCTGGGTTTGAACTCACCACCCTCAGTATATGGGGCCAGCACCCTACTCACTGAGCCACAGGCACCTCTCTGTGCCTTGCCTTTTATAGCTTCTTAAAAGTATGAGCTTTTCCATTTTTTCTGGACAGTCCCAGTTACTGACTTTTACCAGTTCAGAACTCTGTAATCTTGCTTGATGTCAAGAGTATTAAAGGAGAGTGTTCCTTTTTTTTATTTTGTTTGAGACAGAATCTCACTTTGTTGCCCTCAGTACAGTGCCGTGGCATCACAGCTCACAGCAACCTCAAACTCTTGGGCTCAAGCGATTCTCTTGCCTCAGCGTCCCAAGTAGCTGGGACCACAAACCCTCCACAATGCCCAGCTATTATTTTTAGAGATGAGGTCTCTGGCTTAGGCTAGTCTTAAACTCATGAGCTCAGATGATCCACCCTCCTCGGCCTCCCACAGTGCTGGGATTACAGGCATGAGCCACTGCACCCGGCCCAGGAGAGTGTTCCTTTTTTGAAGACCAAGCATGTCCCAGTTTCTCCGTGGATCGTAATCAAGATTATAACATAAATCCGTATAAGGGCAAAGAAACGTGGAAAGCTGTAAAACACGGAAAGCACACGGCATTGTTTTTCCCTTTTTTCTTTTTGAGAGAGAGTCTTACTTTGTTGCACTGGGTAGAGTGCCGTGGCATCATGGCTCACAGCAATGTTACACTCTTGGGCTCAAGCGATTCTCTTGCCTCAGCCTCCTGAGTAGCTGGGACTACGGGCTCCCACCACAATGCCCAGCTGTTTTTTGAAACGGGGTCTCTCTCCTGCTTACAGTTTCGAACCTGTGAGCTCAGGCAATCCACCCACCTTGGCCTCCCAGAGTGTTAGGATTACAGGCCTGAGCCACCACACCCAACATGGCATTTTTAATAGAAATCTTCTGAAAGTGGAGAAGATCTTCCAACAGTGGAAAAGATCTTCCAGGAGGAGGCAGGGTCACATGTGCTCTCCCCTGAGAGTCTTCAGCTCCCATTCCCACCACACCTGGCTGCTCAGTGGAATGCAGTCTTCTCAGAAAACTCTTTGTATCTCTCCTGAGGACAAGCACGTAGGCCCTTTTGGTTTTAAGTGCTATGTTGCTACTGATCATAGGTACTACTTATAAAACAAATATGAGGGTGATAAAAACCATCCCAAAACAATAACCAGAAACTGACTGGAGGATGTAATAAAGGTTCCAGAATCTGAAATGGCCCTTTTACTGTTTAAAGAAGGAAACCTGTGAACTACTTCTCAAAATAATGCTTTTAAAGTTCATAAAATGAAATTCAGCCAGGCAGAGAAACTCAAGCCTGTAATCCCAGCACTTTGGGAGGCCAAGGTGGGAGATTTATTTGAGGCCAGCAGTCTGAGACCAGCCTGGGCAACACAGTGAGATCTGGTCTGCACAAAAAATAAGAAAAATTAGCCAGGCGTGGTGGTGTGTACTAGCTACTCAGGAGGCTGAGGCAGGAGGTGATATTGCTTGAGCTCAGGAGTTTGAGGCTTCAGTGAGCTGTGACTGTGGCTATGCACTGTATCCAGAATGAGAGTCTGTCTCAAAGAAAAAAAATTCATAAGATTATAAAGGAAACCATTATACTGATAATGTAGTTATTGAAATGTCAAAAAATGATAATTTGCCACTTTAGTGCTCTTCTATTAATATATTTAATAACAAGATCTAGTGTTGGTCTAATAAGAAATAATATTGAAGTTATGAGCATAAATGAGATTTTGAGATATGTAATGATTGTAATACAATTTTTGTTAGTTATAGAGTCATAGGTCCTGGCAATCTTACTGTGGTTTGTTTTCTATAGTTCTAGCCCCCAAAATGCTAAAATTTGGTTAGAGGTTAATGAAATAGGCTGAAGAGCAGTGAGCGTTTCTTGGTCTCAGCAGGCAATTTGCATCCCTGAGGACCCCAAGTCTGAGAGGCTCCAACCTCCAATGGGCCTTTGAATGAGAAAAAATGAGGCATAGGGAGGAGGGGTATAAATGAAATATGCCTATGAGAGTTTGGAAATTGTTATCGTGGGGTTCTTCTGGGTACTCTTAGGCTAGTTACTTTAACTTGCTCAGCTTCAGTTTCCTCAGCTATAACACAGGATTTGCATAAGTATACTCAAGGAAATCAGGGGTGTTGAGAAGATTTTAAATAAGACAATCCATGTGAAACACTTGGCAGAGACTGAAGCAGTGCTTCTCAAACTCTAATGAGAATAGGATCCTTTGGGGATCTTGCTTGTAGCATATTTTGATTCCATAGTTCTGGGCTCAGCCCCAGGCAGCATCCTTTTCTAAAGCAGCATCTCAGGATATACCTGGACTGCTATTCTCGGGACCACCCTTTGAGTAGCAAGGGTCCATTGTACTCTACAAATGTTCGTTGTTATTACTTATTGTCATTTTAATATTCTAACTCTCAGAATGACAGCTGGAGATGGGCAGGGAGACACAGCTCATCTAGGGAGGCCAGCCTTCTGCTCAGCTGGACACTCTGGCCTTGCAGCTCCACTTCCTCTTCCTGTCCCACCGTCCCACCGTCCCACTATCCCACCATTACCAGGCCATGGTGAAAACTGGCCACAGCCAAGTCAAATAATGCTTTAGGCCAAGTCAGTATGAACTAAACAAACATGAAGGATGGGAGCAAAGATCAAATGGGATATTTGTGCAAAATAAAAAGTATATGCAGAAAATATTTTGTATTTGTAATGTTGAATAACTCACAGAATTCCCAGAGACTACATATATGCTCCATCTAAAAGAGGTGAGCCAGATTATTCATTTCTGTATAATTCTTCTAAAGCATCCCCTTTCTCTTTGCTCTCATGATGTGAAGAGCCTTGGATAGCTTCTATTGATTGAATCTACTCTAAACTTTAAGAATGATCAGTATGAGAAGGGAAATGATAGTTATTGTTGCAGTTGAGGATGTGGAAGATGGAACTCTTGGACACTGTTAGAGGGAGAGTCATCTGGAGGTGGTACCACCATTTAGGACAACCATCTGGCTTCACAGAGATTAAGCTGTGCATGCCCTATAACCTTTGAAAAACTCTGGAATATATATTTATTCCAAGTCAATTCTCCCACTACTCAATAAGGTTTTCATCATGGGATTGCTTGGGGGAGGGGATGTTGGAGGCAGCCTAGGTGCTTATTACTAGAGAAAGGGATTAGGAAAATATGGAAGATCTGCACTGTTGAATACTAAAGAGCAGTAAGAAACAACTGACAGGGCGGTGCCTGTGGCTAAGTGGGTAGGGCCCTGGCCCCATATATGGAGGGTGGCCCCGGCCGAACTACAGCAAAAAAATAGCCGGGTGTTGTGGTGGGCACCTATAGTCCCAGCTACTCAGGAGATTGACGCAAGAGAATTGCCTAAGCCCAGGAGTTGGAGGTTGCTGTGAGCAGTGTGACCCCATGGCACTCTACGGAGGACGATTAAAGTGAGACTGTCTCTACAAAAAAAAAAAAAAAAGGAAGAAAGAAAGAAAAAGAAACAACTGACAACTATGTGGCAACACTGACAACTTTTATTAACACTACACTATAAACAACTGAGCTAACCAGGCACTGCATCATTGAGAATTTTTTTTTTTTTT
>NW_003852399.1:24264315-24266649 GCF_000181295.1 Otolemur garnettii | reverse complement strand
ACAGCAACCTCCAACTCCTGGGCTCAAGCAAGTCTCCTGCCTCAGCCTCCCAAGCAGCTGGGACCACAGGCGCCCGCCACAACGCCCGGCTATTTTTTGGTTGTAGCCATCACTGTTGTTTGGCGGGCCCGGGCTGGATTCAAACCCGCCACCCTAGGTGTATGTGGCTGGTGCCCCAGCCGCTTGAGGCACAGGCATTGAGCCGCATCATTGAGAAATTTTAAGAAACCACTGGTAAGGGGGAAAACACAGGAAACAGAAAAGGACATTTAGAACCTTACCATTTCTGTAAAGACACTTTCACATAAAATAATATACCTTTTGCAAGAAAATATGCATGCATAGCTAAAGATATATTAAACATATCAGAGTAAGTGCTGTGAAGTTAAGGGAATATAATTAAGGTTTGGAAGTAAAAAAAAAAAAGGAAAAATAAATAAAATAAGAGAAGAACATGGCATGAATTAATGATGAGGTGCTTTAAAACTCAGGTTTTTAATTTGGATTTCTTCAGGTAATTTGATTGGTAAGAGCAAAACCAACCCCCAGCCCCCAAACCATCTATCAGAGGCAAGGTCCTCTACAGTCCAGCCCAGCATGACATGACCTGGAGCTAACTCCTTATTTCAGGTGCCATCTTCCTCACTGTTACTTCATAACTGGTCTTGGACTTCCTCTGTTGACCTTTTTTTTTTTTCTCCAACGTCTTTTCATCTTGGCTTCTTGCTACATTCACTTTCAGTATGTCTCCACAACAGTGTGACTGGACACTTTCCACAAAGATGTGTTAGAATATGTTAGATCAGGGAGTTTGTTTTCCCCAGCTTTGGTGACACCATTGATTTGACAGAGATCCTTGGGAAGTCACTTAATTGTATTTCTTTCTCCTGTAGCATGCCGTGCAGCATGGTCATCTATAATTCAGGTATCTCTGTTCTCCGTTTGACTGTAAGTTCTTGGGGAGGGTCAGTGCCTGTGTCCACTGCCCAGACCTAATCACATTAGAGGCCCGTTTCTAATAACATTTGAGAAATGAATGGATTCCCCAATCCCTGAATCCAAATGGTGGAACAATCTGGCCTCCAACTAACACAATCTAATCTCCTTATGGTCCTGGACTGTGCCACCCTGTACAATAATGAGAGGGTTGTCAAAGTTCTTGTGTTCTGAGGCATCAGATATCATGCCTATTTCCTTTCCTCCAAGACACTGCCGCATGTGTGCTCCAGGAGCGATTCCATAAAATTAAAAAGGAGTCTGGATACCAGAAAGCGTTTGACTCTTGGATTCCCACGATTTGGAATAGAGAGCAGAAACGGGTGAAACTGTGGAGTTGAACAACCGTGCAGGCAAACAGTGGGCGTACATTGCTGAGACCTCTCATCTTTCAGAAAAATCAAAGGTACCTTGTGTGCAGTCAGATCTGGCATGCACTTTACCAGCAGGTCAACCATGGCCCTGGTTGGTTGTTTACGGGAAAGTCTGCATTTCTTCCGCCTTCGGGTGATGGAAACAGACAGTAGAGCCGCACCCACCTCTGCAGGCACTGTCAAGAGACAGAAGATCACCGGAATCTGCGCCTAGTTGGGACTGCAAGTGGGCCTGTCCTGATTGGCACCTGCCTCAGGAGGCGGGGCCAGAGCCTCCGGCAACATCGGGGGGTGTGTGGCCTGATGGAGGACGGGGAGCAGGCTGCCACGCCCGCAGAGGGCAGGGTCTCTCTGTTATGACCGCTGTGGACTAACAACTCCGAACAGGCCTTTGGTTTTTGGGATAGGCTTTTCTTGTACTGATATCGTTTCTCAGAAGGAAAGGTTAATTTTTAAATTTGCTTTTTCTTTTCTTTTCTTAAATTATTTTTTATTAAATCATAACTTTATACATTGATGCATTTATGGGGTTCAGGGTACTGCTTTGATATACAATGTGAAATGCTTACATTGAAACTAAGTAACACATCCATCACAATTTAAATTTGCTTTTTCACCATTGCCGTTCTCGGCCTGGGAGCCAACACTCATTTTTACGCACTCCTTTGGGTGGAACGTGAAGACTCTCACAGCCAAGGGAAGAGCAATCCGGCGGTGAAACGGGTTGGTATGGCCTGGCTCTAAGGTTCCCACCAGCACAGCAGTGGGTGTTTTACCTCCAGAAGTCATTTGTGGTCTGCTAGGACTCGGAGAAGTTAGCTTCTACTGCCGGCTGCTCCGGGATTGAATCCAAACCTCAAGCATATGCAGAATATTTATATTTAAACTTGAGTATAAGGCTGCTGCAGGAGCAACATTGGTTCACTGGGGCACTGAGTTTTTTTTTTTTTTTTTTTTTTTTTTT
>NW_003852399.1:24263159-24264164 GCF_000181295.1 Otolemur garnettii | reverse complement strand
ATTGTTGTTTGGCGGGTCCAGGCTGGGGATCCGAACCCGCCACCTTAGGTGTACGTGGCTGGCGCCTTAGCCGGTTGAGCTATAGGCGCCGAGCCGGGGCACTGAGTTTTGAAGTCCCTGGTCTACCCTGTCTGTTCTGTCTGTCCAGTAGGAAGCGGATCAAGGACTTGGAGCGGCATTCTACCCTCCCTTCCACGGCGTTCCCGAGTTCCCAGCCCTCCCACCCTCCTGGGCCCATTGCCTGCTGTCCGAATTCGCACAGCTCCGTCTTTGTGGGCATTGGACGTTAATAATTGTTGGGACATAGCAGCACTAGAAAAGGAATAGAATTAATTGGGAGGGAAAAAATGGAAAGGTAGGGAGAAAGGCTGTAGTGAAAAATGATACAGGTCCTTTTGCAAAAGCAAAAGCAAGGAGCTCGGCGCTCATAACACAGTGGTTACAGCGCCAGCCACATACATTGAGGGTGGCAGGTTCGAACCCTGCCCAGGCCAGCTAAACAACAATGTCAACTGCAGCAAAAAAATAGCTGGGTGTTGTGGCCGGTGCCTGTAGTCCCAGCTACTGGGGAGGATGAGGCTTCGCTTAAGCCCAAGAGTTGGAGGTTGCTGTGAGCTGTGATGCCACGGCACTCTAACACGGGCGGCATAGTGAGACTCTCTCAAAAAAGAAAAAAGCAAAAGTTTGTATCGCAACCTTGGCTGCATAGTAGAATCACCTGGGCGGCTTTTATACAGCCCCAGTTCAGCCGCACCTAAGACCAATTTAATCAGCATCTCTGGTGGTGAGACCCTGACGTCATAGTTTTTAAAGCTCCCCAGATGATTCCAGTGTGCAGCTAAGGCTGAGAACCCCAGCTCTAGATTCAGGAGACTTGGATCTAGTTAAGTTATTAATAGTCAGTGTTGGCTCGGCGCCTATAGCTCAACCGGCTAAGGCGCCAGCCACCTAGACCTAAGGTGGCGGGTTCGAATCCCCAGCCCGGACCCGCCAAACAACAATGAC
>NW_003852399.1:24211431-24262749 GCF_000181295.1 Otolemur garnettii | reverse complement strand
GTGCTGTGATGTCACAGCTCACAGCAACCTCCAGCTCTTGGGCTCATGCAATTCTCTTGCCTCAGCCTCCCCAGTAGCTGGGACTACAGGCACCCGCCACAACACTCAGCTATTTTTTTGTTGCAGTTTGGAAGGGGTTGGGTTTGAACCCACCACCCTCGGTATATGGGGCCCTACTCACTGAGCCACAGGTGCCGCTCTAAATTCTGTAGCTTTTTAAAAGTATTTGATCTGAGAGTTCCTCTCTATTTCAACGTCACCAACAAACCTTTCCACTAGGTCAGATAAAAGAACCGGGTAACTTCTAGGGCTTTCTCTAATAAGAGGAAATGTCTTTCTGTCTGCGTTTCACAAGACTTTAAGGAAAAAACAATGGGTCTGTTTGTCCCTGTCTCTTATTGCTAGTTAGCTGAAGACTTGGGTAACTGTGGAGACAATGTCTGGTGCTTGCTCATACTCTTTCTAAGTACATCTGATGATAGTTGCTGCCAGGCAAAGATATTTAAAATAAATCCACTTACAAAGAGAATCATGGTTTTGTAATCACTGGGAGAAAAGTTTGATTGGAACTTCCTATTGAGAGCGAAACTAAAAGATATTAGAATATATTTTCTTAGGTTTAACAAATCTAGGTTATAATTCTAACTGCACACTGTTAAAAAATGAATTATGTATTAGTTACTTTTCTCAATATAATTTTCTGACAATAACACATATCATAACTTCACTTAATTAACTTTTGTTTTTGTTTGTTTTGTAAATATTTAAGAGTGTATCAGCTTTCCTCAAAGCTGCTCTTCATCCTTTGATATCTCAATCTAAATCATCATC
The DNA here is from genome assembly GCF_000181295.1 of Otolemur garnettii. NCBI lineage: Eukaryota > Metazoa > Chordata > Mammalia > Primates > Galagidae > Otolemur > Otolemur garnettii. Next base: position 24,261,918 of record NW_003852399.1, on the reverse strand, counting down.
TTCTGAAGGACTTGTATGGCACCAGTGTTCCCGTCATTCTGTTCTTTGCAAACCAATCTAAATACACCAAATCTTTGTTTGGCAATGTCTTTGCTTGAGATTCAAGCAATTTTCCAATATCACCTTTGTCAACTTCATGAAATCCTTTAACTTTTGCAAGTTTTGCAGCTCCATTCTGCAGGCAAGGTGCATATTTATATTATATTTGCTGAATTTTTATGATGGCAAGAGACCGACCCATACTGACCTCATCAGTGAAGTAGCAGTGTTAGCTAAGAGTGATGTTTTAGTAGGGATCAATTTTATAAACAACTGATTTATTAATGAATATTTTCACTACTCAACTTCCTAACTTTAAGGAATTGGAGAATGAATCCTTGAGTAATTATAAATATACATATACTTATGCATATTGTCCCCGTATATATGAAATATGCTTTTTTTTTTTTTGAGACAGAGTCTCATATATCACCCATGGTGGAGTGCTATGGCATCACAGCTCACAACAACCTTAAACTCTTGGGCTTAAGTGATTCTTTTGCTCAGCCTCCCAAGTAGCTGGGACTACAGGCACCTGCCACAATGCCTGGCTATTTTTTTTGGTTGTTGTTGTTGTCATCATTGGTTGTTTAGCAGGCACAGGCCAGTGCATGTGGCTAGCTCTCTAAGCACTGCGCTACGGGCACTGAACCTAAATATGCATTCTTAAGTATGCTAGTGAACATGAATTATTGTACCTTGTACTTGAATGTGGCATTATAGACAGTGTTACCACAGATATTTCCTATACCTGGGGAAGTGAGTAGTTAACTGAGTTTTAGTGACTGTGTCCTTAGAAAGTAACCACTAAGTTTTGTGTATTTAATACTACATAATTATTAATTTTCTAATTTCATTTTTTTGAGAGAGAGTCTTTCTTTGTCCCCCGGGCTAGAATGCAGTGGTGTCTTCGTAGCTCATTGGGACTACAAACACCTGTGCTCAAGTGATCTTCCTGCCTCCGCCTCCTGAGTAACTGCGACTACAGCAATGCCCAGCTAATTGTTTCTATTTTTTGTAGAAACAGGGGTCTTACGCTTGCTCAGGCTAGTCTCAAACTCCTGGCCTCAAGTGATACCCCCCCCCAGCAGACCTCCCAGTGTGTTATGAACCACCTTGCCCTGTCAAAACTTTTTAAAGTTTTTTTGATTTTGTTTTTTTCAGTTTTTGGCTGGGGCTGGGTTTGAACTCACCACCTCTGGTATATGGGGCCGGCACCCTACTCCTTGAGCCATAGGTGCTGCCCAAAACTTTTTAATTTTTAAACAATTTTAATCGTTAAATGTTTTTCCTATGCCAAGAGGGTATCATCCTCCCTGTAGCTCCCACCCCACCAATCCCAGTTCTGCCGTTGGGGAATTACTATCCCAAACAAATAGCATTTCTTTTCTGAGTGGACACTCTTCCTACAGTGGAAGGCCCCATCCCCTGGACTGTGACAAGAACAGCCCTGCTGTGGGTTTACACAGCTTAATCACTTTTTCAGCAGGCTGTAAACCTAGGACCAGAGATTTTAGTGGAATTGAGCAATTAGTAAATTAGGACCAATTAAGTAAAAGCTAAACATAGGCCAATAAATCACTTGCATAATCCTCCAAAACAAAGAGTAGGTTTCCTCCCCCAGACACCTGTGTAAAAGGTACTCAAACCTACTAACAAGAATGTGGTGTAGAAAGGCCACGAGGTTGATGGTCCACCTCCAGGACCTGTCTGCTCAGGGTTTGAGACTTCCTAGGGCTAGCGCTTCTGAGTCAGTTTTGATAGCCAATCTCTGGAAGCAGAGGTTCTCTAAGAGATGGCCTTTGAGTTACAGTGGCTACCATCTGGCTGACGCCTCCCTTTAGGATAGGGTGACCAGACGTCCCGCTTTTGAACAATTTGTCCCGCGTCCTGCAGCATTTTTAAAAAGTCCCGATTTTTGGAAAGAATGCACGAACAGGTGGGAGAACAAGAAGGGAATATACAGTTTTCAGCTGCCATGTGGCTATTTCGCCAGAATACGAGTTTTATATTATTTTTGTTAATTTTATAATGTTGAACCGTAATAATAACAAATAATTGCTGAGAAGTGATTATCGAGAACGGCTTATCAAAGTCTGCATTGCTGTCAGGCCCTGCCCTGCCCCATCCCCTGCCCGCCCCCCCCCATGTTGTCCTGCCTTACCGATGTTAAAATCTGGTCACCCTACTTTAGGAGTATAAGAAGCTTGGTATGCAGAAGAAGCAGGCTCTCAGGAACTTTCTTTCCTGGGCAGATGAGAAAGGGGTGCATGGCGCTCAGAGGGGAGAAGGCCTTCTTTTCTATGAGAAAGGGTTCTCCTTGTCTATGATGAAGGGTGCTTCTGAGTTTGGGAGTTTAGGGGCTTTCCTTTGTCCTGCCGTTTCCTCATCATTTACTTGGGGGAAGGACTCTACCTACAAGAGCAATGTGAAGGGGGCGGCGCCTGTGGCTCAGGGGGTAGGGTGCCGGACCATTATATACTGAGGGTGGTGGGTTCAAACCCAGCCCCGGCCAAACTGCAACAAAAAATGGCTGGACGTTGTGGTGGGTGCCTGTAGTCCCAGCTACTCTGGAGGCTGAGGCAAGAGAATCGCTTAGGCCCAGGAGTTGGAGGTGGTTGTGAGCAGCGTGATGCCAGGGCACTCTACTGAGGGCGATAAAGTGAGACTCTGTCTCTACTAAAAAAAAAAAAAGAGCAATGTGAAGGATGGCACCTCTCTCCTTATACAGGGAACGGAGCCCTGCTGAGGGCACCCCATGGTGCCCATCCCTCTGGGGGGGCCCATCTCAACTGAGCTGGCACCCTAGCTGAAGGCAGAAAAGCAGGGGTGCTGGAAGAGGATTCAGAAAGTATCCAGGGGAGGTGGGGGTGGGTAAAGGCTGTGTTTGAGAGATATCCGTAAGCAGTAGGACGGTACTCCCCAGAGTCGGGTTCTGACCACTGCTGGGCCCAGAGCGAAGCTTCCTCTCCTGGCTTCACAACTCCACCAGAGTCTCCTGAACACCAGGGTGATGGCTTGCACCACAGGCATCCAGTCCTTTGATGCCACATCTACTTTGGTAGAGGTATCCTTTGTGTGTGATCTGCCTTTTCAGCTGGACTGTGAAGTCTTATTCTGGTCTGTCTCTCTTTCCCCTCCCTCCCCCACCTCCACAAGGATTCTGCCTCATGCAGGTTTTCTGGAATCTTGTCCCTGACCATCTGCCTGGATAGCCCTGATAGTACCCGTAGTCTCCTGAGTCCCACCTATTTATTGAGTCAGGTTCTTTGAGGGTGGAATCTGCGTGACTGACAAGCTCCCTGGGTGGGTGAGGCACTTAGAGGACCCCTGGTCCCCTGGCTTTTTCAGCCTGTCAGTAGTGCCAACCTGACCCATACTAGGAGAAGAGGGTGGGGGAGGAAGGGGGGCTTTTAATGAGCATCAGTCCCTTTATGGTTCTGTTCACAAAGGCAGGAGAGGAAGGCCGTCTAAGAGGTGAGCACACTGGCCTGGACTTTGACCCTGTGCACTCTGCAGAGAGGCCTGCTCAGCTCAGCCCTGCACCTCAGCCCAGCCACTCTGGGCCCTACCCCATCCTCCATGGACCAAGGAGCTAGACGCTGGCACTGTCAGTTGCTTTGGCAGCTAAGTAGAACATTTCTATGTTGGTGAGTAGGACCTCTAAGGCAGGTACCTATTCTTTTCTCTTCTTTTTTTTTTTTTGAGACAGAGTCTCAAGCTATTGCCCTGGGTAGAGTACTGTGGCGTCACAGCTCACAGCAACCTCAAACTCGAATCTCTTGCCTCAGCCTCCCAAGTAGCTGGGACTACAGGCACCCACCACAATGCCCGGCTATTTGTTATTGTTGTTGTTGTTGCAGTTGTCATGGTTGTTTTAGCTGGCCCGAGCCAGGTTCGAACCAGCAGCCTTGGTGTATGTGGCCAGCACCCTTACCCACTGAGCTATAGGCACCATCCGAGGTACCTATTATTTTCACTTGCTTCACAAAGAACTCTGCATGGATGCCCACACACTTTGGGGTGTCAGAAGCACCCTGTTAAATGGTGAACATCTGAATGAGATAAATCACTTGTGTGAGTTTCCAGTAAACCCAGTTTGCAGGGTGGAGCATACCTTTGGCTTTCCCAATCCATTAGCCCTTGGCGGTATCAGTGTGAAATTCTTCTTGCTGTCAACCCACACCCAGGGGAGTTCAGGTGTGGGTCTTGAAGTTGTGTTGCAGCTTATTTTTAAAAGCAGTGGGTAGGGAGGACCCAAGGTCCGGCTCAATATGGGGTAATGGAGGCATCTGGGTCACCATACCAGTGTCCTCAAATGGTGGGTTATGGATAGAGGGCTTCCAACAGCCGGCAATTAGATCTGAATTAATTAAAAATGGATTTATTTGCTCATAAGGTTGAGGACAGTGGTTTTCAAGCATTTGTGTTTATTAATATCACTTGTTAAGCTTGTTAAAAGGCAGGAAAGGAAGGCATGGGAAGAGGGCGGTCTAAGAGGGGAGCACTTGTTTCAAATGTAGTAGCCACCCTAAACTCTTAAAAGATGAGGTCTGCCAATTTATCTTTTCAACAACTCCTCATACAGTTTTCACACACACAGAGAGAGTCTGAGAACTTTGAACTAGGAACTTCTGCAGCGTTTGTTTCATAATTAAAGCAGGATATTCTACTCCCACCCACTGCCCTTTCTTTCAGCGTGCTGGTTTGTGATCTGTCAGCTCGGTGAATGGAGCTGGCTTTTCCAGATCCCCTTTCCTGTGTGGTTTTGAGTTAGAGTTGGGTAGAAGAGGAATTTCTACAAGATTGGGAAGATGTGAGGCAGTGACCCTTGCTCTTCGAAGGTCGTTAGTGTCAGACATGTTGACAGACCGACACAGCTTCCAGTGGTTCCAGCTTCTCCTTGCTCTCCCTTGTCCCCCATCCAGCTCCTCGTCCTGACCGATGATGCTCAGACTGGCAGCAACCCAGGCCCTCCCTCGGATGCTCAGTGGCATTCCACAGAGGGGGGACTGTGTAGGCTACTGTTTCCCAAAGACCTCCCCACGGGGTTTCCTTTGCAGTCCCTCCACGGTGGCAGGAAGTGCTCCAATTGTACACTTGCTCACCTGGTGGCTCCTTCTCTATCCTCTGATTCTTCCTGGGCCTTCTCCCTGGATCCTGCCACAGTTTCGTAAAGTCTAATTCCGTTAATAAGTCCCTTGTTCCATAACTCACAGGGGTTCTGCTTCCCTGACTGAACTGATCAGTCAAGAAACACTTCCCACATCATAAATAAAGCAAGACTTGGGAATTAGCCTTCCACTTAGATGAAAAGGACTGTCCATGGGATATTATGATGTATAAACACCACAAAGGCAGCTATAAGGTCACCCATCAGTCTTACCTTCCATGGTTATAGGATAATTGAAAAATGTGATTCCTCCCAGTTTTCTGCTGGCAACTACAATACCTTGGGCAAAAGTGGTAAAAGTCACCCCTTTCCTTTAAGCCAGGTGTCCTTGCTCAGGCCACAACCTGTATGGCAGTATATGACAGTCTTGGGCTTCTATCCTTTCACTTATTGCAAAGAGGCCTTGAGTCCAGCCTGTAACTTCTTCCTACAACCATAAAGCATAGACATGTCACAAAATGGCCCCATAAAAATGTTTCCAGGAAGGGTAGGAATTCTTTGGCTCATTGTACAACTTTTCTCTGCCCTAGTGGCATGGCTACCCGTCCTTTTCTGATCACCCACACGAAGAAGCTCTGGTAGGATCCTGTATTTCCCATGTCTTACTCCTCACCATACTGTGGGGTTAGTGAGCACCCTTGGGACAGTGTCTCTGGTTTAGTCACCATTGGATGTCAGTGTCCAGTGCAGCACTGGCACCAAGGAACATGCAGTAAATATTTGTGGAATAAGTGAAGGAACTATGTAGGGCAGTGGTTCTCAACCTTCCTAATGCTGCAAGCCTTTAATACAGTTCCTGTGGGTCGCGACAGGTTGAGAACCACTGATATAGAGGGAACACATAGTTTGGAGCCCGGACTTTCCTACCAGGCTGTATCCTTATTTGAATGAGTCTGGAATGAGGGACCAGATCTTTGTCTCCCATAGAGTGTATGGCATTCTACAACTCAGGCCAGCCACTGGCCACTGTGGACTCGTCGGGTGTTTGGTCAATCTTGGCTGATCACAAGCTACATCTGTGTTGATAAACACAAAAGCCCTCACCTCGTCCTCCAGAGCCCATGGATACTAATCTATTGCAGCCTTCAGACCTGCTCGAGATAACACCCAGATAGCTACTGCTGTGGGATCAGAATTGCCCCTCTGGATGGAAGCCATATTTTGCCCTCGGGTGGCCTGTGATTGCTGTCTTACTATCATCTGTGCCATCTGAGGCATCAATGTTTTCATTTATGGGGAAGTCTTTACCAAAGAATACCAACAAGGGAAGAAGAAATTAAGTTGTTAATAACTTGTACCAAGTGTTTACGACTTAAGCAACCAATAAACCAACCACACGCACACAAAACAAAACATTATATCACCAATCAAATGGAAAAGTAAAAAGATGGCTTTGTTTATATGATGGGGTGCCACTTTAATATGGCGGTTTGTATGGATCCAGGTACCTGTCACCACTGGAGATTGTTTTGTTGGAGAGAAACCTTCCCTCTACACACACACACACACACACACACACTCACACACACACAGGGCTATTAGGTCTCCAGGTCCCGCCTGTCCATCTGCCCTGCAGTTGCCTGGTTTCCCCTGCAGAGCTTGGCATTGGGCAACAGTGAGTTGAACCCCTGGCACACCGTCAGGTGAGGTGAGGAGGGGCAAGGTGCTGTGGTATAATGGAAGGAGGTGACAAGAGACAAGGGCTTGGTTTCTTGCCTCCATTCTGCCACCTACAAACCATGTGACCAGGGACAAGTCAGCATTTTTGAGCCTCCACTTCCTCATGTGTTAAAGGAAGTGGAGGGTAGTAATTATTAATTGCTTGTAGTTATTTCATTGGGATATTGAGAACCCACAACAACTGAAATGGCTAATGTGAAACACTTTAAGTTTGGGAGGGAAAATTTTTTGTATTGTTTGCTACTTTATAGCCTGGTCCATAGTATAGAGGGGCGTTCAATAAAATGTTTGTTGAATGAATAAAAGTGAACACAAAAATCTTACTCCCCTGGGTGTAGAGGGGAATGAGATCAGCAAGGGGCACATAGCGGGCTTCAGAGGTGGAGGTGGAGGTGGTATTCTATGTCTTAGACGGCAGACAGGGTTAAATGCTTTATTGTTACACTGTGTGTTTGTATGTTGAATGTTCTTTTATACATATTTAACATGTAATGAAAAGCACTTTTTAAAAAGTAATGAAAATTCTGTGAGTTCACCAAAGGGCTAATAACCAGAAGCTACAAAGAACTCAAGCAAATCAACAAAAAAAGAAAAAACAGTAAAAACAATCCCATTAAAAATTGGGCAATAGACATGAACAGAATCTTTTCTCATGAGACAGACAAACAGCCAAAAGAATGCATGAAAAAATACTCATTGTCACTGATTATGAGAGAAATGCAAATCAAAACCACTTTGAGATATCAACTGACCCCAGGGAGAATGGCCCACATCACAAGGGCCCAAAACAACAGGTTCTGGCAAGGGTGCAGAGAGAAAGGAACACTCAGGCACTGTTAGTGGAGCTGCAGACGCTTATGGAAAGAGTGTGGAGAGTCCTACAGAACTAAAACCTTTCATTTGATCCTGCAATCCCATCACTGGGTATCTACTCAAAAGCAAAAAGCTCGTTTTGTCATAAGGACATTTGCACTTGAGTGTTTATAGCAGCCCAATTTATAATCACAAAGATGTGGAAACAACCCACGTGCCCTTCAACACATGAATGGATTAATAAACAGTGGTGTATGTATACCATGGAATATGATTTAGCCATTAAAAAGGATGGACATTTTGTATCTTTTTGTATCAACTTGAATGGATTTGGAGAACACTGAGTAAAGTATCATAAGAATGGAAAATCAAACATCACATGTACTCAATACTAATTTGATTTTTTTTTTTTGAGGCCAAGTCTCAAGCTGTTGCCCTGGGTAGAGAGCCATGGTGTCATCATAGCTCACAGCAATCTCCAACTCTTGGGCTCAAGTGATCTTCTTGCCTCAGTTTTTCTTTTTTCTTTTTTTTTTTCTGTTGCTTTTTTTTTTTGGCCGGGGCTGGGTTTGAACCTGCCACCTCCAGCATATGGGGCTGGCGCCCTACTCTGAGCCACAGGTGCCGCCCAGTTGTTCTATTTTTAGTAGAGACAGGGTCTCTCTTGCTCAGGCTGGTTTTTTTTTTTTTTTGAGACAGAGTCTCAAGCTGTCCCCCTGGGTAGAGTGCTATGGCATCATAGCTCACAGCAACCTCCAACTTGGGCTCAAGCAATCCCCTTGCCTCCATTTTTTTTATTTTTAGTAGAAAGAGAGTCTCGCTTTTGCTCAGGCTGGTCTCCAACTCCTGAGCTCAAGCTATCCATCAGCCTCGGCCTCCTAGAGTGCTAGGATTATAGGCATGAGCCACCATGCCCAGCCTCAATAGGAGTTTAAAACTCGAAGATTAACATCAACATGCTCAAATGAGAGAAAAACCTAATTAAATTCAAGAAGAAGGAGGAGGGTGTTCAATGGGTTCCTACTCAGCAGGAATAATGCCAGAGTTATGGCTTACTTCCTGGGTGAAGGGCACAAACGCAATTTGGACTTTACCTTACAGATGCAAACAAGTAACCTAATGGTATGTACCTTCATATTAACCTGAAACTTTTTTAAAAAGTAGAAAAAAATTAACACAAAAAGTAACAAGTAGACAGAGAAAACTCAATTTTTGGCATTGCTTCTGCACTAACACTAAAACTATTGTAAGTCATTTCACTTAGTTCATAAAGGTTCTGTGTTTGGGCCAAGCATTGCTGAAAGCTGGAGGAATTCGTGAAAAGAAGCCTCTATCAGAAAGCCTGTGGCTCAGTGGGTAGGGTTCTGGCCCCACATGCCTAGGGTGGCGGGTTCAAACCCAGCCCCGGCCAAACTGCAACAAAAAAATAGCCGGGCATTGTGGCAGGCACCTGTAGTCCCAGGTACTCGGGAGGCTGAGGAGAGAGAATCACCTAAGCCCAGGAGTTGGAGGTTGCTGTGAGCTGTGATGCCAGGGCACTCTACCGAGGATGATAAAGTGAGACTCTGTCTCAAAAAGAAAGAAAGAAACAAAAACTTGGCAGGGTCTACTTTTTTAGAAGCAAGTATGTTGAGTTTGGGGGTTGAATGCACTGCCTTTCACGTATATATACATATCTGTGCCCTGGTCAACGTGAAGTTCAGGTCAGCCATCATGTCTTTGCTTGTGCAGTGGCCTCTGCCTGTCTTCACCTTGCTAATTCTTACTCATCGTTCGAAATCTACTCTAAGCGTAATTCTTTCTGGGAAGTTTCTCTGAACCACCACGCTCAATTGAGAAGCATCTTGCTGCCTTAGCACGTCTACGGCAGTGCTTCTCAGTTGTTTCTCTGGGAACATTTGGCAATGTCTGGAGACATTTTCATTCTCCTGACTGAGGGCGTAGAGTGGGTGTAGGATGTCCTGCTGTTGTCTAGTGGATAGAGGCCAGAGATGCTGCTGAGCATCCTAAATGCACAGCACAGCCGCCCCTCACAACAAAGAATCATTTCTTCCAAAACGTCAGTAGTGTCACCGTTAAGAGACCCTGCTTGATGGAGTGAAAGTCTCTCCTTTCATCCCCAGCACCCAGCACAGAACCACAGACACACACATACGTGTCTGTAACTAAGTTGCTTCTTCCTTCATGCGTTCCCCTCCCATGTGTGAAGTGCAGTACTCAGCAGGACATGCGCAAAGGGAAAGTCCTTCCTCTCAAGGAGCTGTGTAATAAACTGGAAGAAAAGGTCATGCAAGCCCCTGATCATTGACAAGACGAGGTGAAACAGGGCTGTAGTGAGGACAGGCACGGGTCCTGGGAGACCTGACGATTAGGTTGAACCAAATGAAGTTGCTGACATTCTACTTTTTTGACTGGAAAAACAGCTGCTTTGTATGGTTCACCCCCAAATGTGGTTTAACCCACATACTTTGGACCAGGTTGGGGGTGACATTTAGTCTTCACAGAGGAGAAAAGATGCAGGAAATGTGTTTCTAGTCTCTACCAGGTGGCCGTTCCCTAAAAATAAGGACCATATATATATTTGTGTGTGTAGCACACTCACACACACGCACACACATGTATCTCTTTCTTTGTATTTTCTTCTCCCTCATCACACTTCCTGGAAGAGTATCTCACATTTATGAGGCCTTAGTAATTTTTTGTAGCCCAGGTAGTTATTTGTACTGCAAGTTGGTTTTATCACGGCAACCGCACTTTGACCCCCAGGAACTCTAGTGACCAGTGTTATATACACTCAAAATAGATAATGCTTTCCTGGTGACAACAGGTATAAGAAAACACAGTCCTCCCAGTACTATCCAAAGCCACAGCCTGTCAGAGGAGCCACCGGGGAAACTGACAGGAGCTAACAGCCCAGAAGCATAGCTGGGGCCATCTGTGTGGTCACATGCTCCTGGGGGTGTCAGGCAGCCCCACACATACCTGGCCACATGCCTTGGCCACTTCCTTACCTCGTGCTCTGGAGCAGGTGGTGGAAGATAAACATTTCAAAGCTGGACTCAGAACTTGGCAGAGTTGTGCTTTCAACCACGTGCAGCCAGAAATCTCTGGAAAACTGAACTATTTATAAGGGTCAAACTTCAGTGAGTCTGATAATGTCTGGCTCCGGTGTTGATCTAGTCTCTTGAAAGAATTGCCCAGAAGCTCATTACCGACTGGCTGGACGTTACCAGTGGTGGAATCGGGTAGCTCAGACACCGCCCCTAGCTCTTGATGCAAGTCTAGGCAGCAGCAGGAGGGCTGGCCGCCAAGAAGAAGATAAGCCTGGGACAGCCCTGCAGGCTGTACAGCCATCCGCCAGCTGGATCTACTCCAGGCCACTGGTGACCCCTACAACGACACCAGACACCACTAGCAAGAAAACCTGGGATCCAGTATGCTTTTTCCTTCTCTTTGGGACTGCTAGAGAGTAGAAGTAGCTCTTGTCCTTCTGGATGCAACAGTGACATTAAGGGCATTTGTTTACATGGATTGCAGGTTATGTCTGAACATTGTCCTAACTGGACATTGTGTCACAGCCATAGACTACAATATTTGATTCTAGCCTAAATAAAGCAAGCTGTAGGTATTGAGGATGTTTTTATTACAGTAAAAGAAGATTCAGACCATGCATATGTCTTTAGCTGTTTCACCTAGATATATACAAATTTTTGCAAAGAGGTGGCCAACACATAGAAAATATTTTATAAATATTTTGTAAAATTTTGTAATGAATATTTTGTAAATAAATGTACATCTAGCTATAATTTCTCATTTTCCCTATGTATGGTGACTTTATGAGCAACTTTTGGGTCACTCCATATTTTTTTGTTTTAATACTGGTCCACTGGGAAAGGTTTGTGGAAATTTGACCAGCTGATGTTTGTGTTCTCAGGTTCTTTGGAATTTATCTTCAAGACTTGGTGAGGCAACAGGGCTTCCTCCATATCCCCAGGGAAAAGGTTACTCAACTTCTGAAGCCTTTCCAACATGTGTTATTGTAACCTCACTGTCCTTCAGATTTTAAAATGGTGACTGTGGCAATTACTCTGTGTAGTCAGCCCTTCCTACAGGTACCCCCTTTCCAGTTTGTCCTGAGGAATGTACCCTTGGCAGAGTTTGGTGCTATTTCTTTGTGACCAAGAGGATTCAACTTATGTAAAATTGACTTAAATCATCCATAATGAAGACTTTGTTATAATTTGTGTTGTTGGACCAGGCGGAGTAGCTCACTGCTGTAGTCCTAGCATTGTGGGAGGCTGAGGTGGGAGATCACTTGAGGTCAGCAATTTGAAATCGACCTGAGCAAGAGTAAGAGCCCATGTCTACTAAAAATTAAAAAAAAATTAGCCAAGTACAGTGGCTGTGCACCTGTAGTCCCAGCTACTTAGGAGGCTGAGGCAGGAGGATTGACTGAGCCCAGGAGTTGGAGGCTGCAGTGAGCTGTATCACGCTACTGCACTCTAATCCAGAGTGACAGAGACCCTGACTCAAAAAAAAAAAAATTATTTTTGGAGGGAGAGAAATATTCTTTGTTATGACTATCATAAATCTCAACAACTCACAAATGAAGCTTCATTTCTAGATATTGAATGTTAAAACCACCAATGCTTCAAGGGTAGGGGCCGTATCTGACTTATCTCTTTCTCTGCCATTCCAGAGAGTATGATAAATGTTTGTTGAATGACCAAGTGTTCCTAGGGTCATTTCTTGCATTCGTATTATTTTGCTCCTATCATAAGAATAAGTGTGAAACTTCTAAAGAGTCCATACCCATAGTTTGATACATGAAGCTAAATATCCTTGATGGTTTATAAAGTTTTCTAGCCTGAAAAATGTCTCACCAAGAAACATTTTTTTAAATTATTCTAATTCATCTATATTAGAGGTTCCTGAGACTCCTGTATGATAGTGCCCACAGTTTGTTACAATTAGCATTTCAAGTTTTTTCTCCAAATGTCACAAGGATAATTGCAGAGTTTTGCTGCAGGTGGCCCATACCAACTCTTGGGAGCCAGCTATGTGCCTCTCTTCCTACCTCCTGCTCGGTCTCTTCATGCTGGCAGTTTGGTATCAGCCCTGGTGGAGTATTTACACCAAGGAAATTGGCAGATGCTCTAAATAAGGACTTTTTTTTCCTGGAGAGCTGTTTTTTAAACATTTACTACCAACCCGTTATCTCAAATATCATATACAAGCAGTCTCTGAGTTACAAACACCCAACTGAATGACATATGACTCGCACTTAAGAATAGAGGCTATTACGGGTAATAGGTAAATGTACCTATTCCAACTTACATACAAATTCAACTCTACAGAACTATCTGATTCATAACCCAAGCACTGTCTATAATTGTAGGTTATGATCCTACATCATGGCGTGTTTTTCTAACTAACTAGGTTTTTTTTTAATTGAAAAAGCCATATACACACGTGTGTGTTAGATATAGTAGAAACTTTGGTTAAAAGGGGACCTAAAAACATGTGGTTTAAATAAAATAGACATTTATTTTTCTCTCAGCTAAGCATCCAGAGATGGGCAACCCAGAGATGGCAAGGCAGCTCATCATCCTCAATAACTTCTGTCTCCAGGTCTAAAGTGGCTGCTTCACTTCCCATCATCATGTCTGCATCCCAAGGATACAGAAGGGGTACAAGGCAAGCCTTATCCATTCCTTTTAAGGGCATGACCCAGAAGTTAACACATATCCTTTCTACTCTAATTCCACTGTCTAGAACCTTGTTACTTGGCCACATATAGTGCAAAGAAGGCTGGGAAGTATAATGTCCAGTCAGGCTCCCACATGTCCAACTAAAACTCAGGATGTCTATGATTAAAGGAAGAAAGGGAGACTAGATATTGGTGGCTAGCTACCAGTGTGTGGTCACTCCCCCCCCACTCCAGCTTCTAGTCTTCCTCCCTAAAGGGAATTTCAAAAGTCTTCTGTACATATAATAGCACATATGTATATGTTCTCTCTTGGGAGCCCATGTAGCACCAATGGTTTAAGTGTGGACTTAGGTGTCAGAGTGGCCTGAGTTTTAATCTCAGTTCTGTAGATGACCAGCCATGTGAACTTGGGTGATATATTTAGCCTCTATGCTATAGTTCTCCATATAGAAAATGGAGGTAATAATAGTACCTACCTTTCTGGGTTATTCTGAAGATCAAATGTGATCATATACTTGGTGTTTTTATCAGTCTCTGGCACATAGTAAACACTCAGATATGGGCTGTTAGTATAATGATAACTTAGTGACATTGTATCAACTTAATGATATTGGAAGCTTATTTATTTAAAAATAACAGCATTGACCTAATTTATCTCAACTGTATGGTCTCCTTTGCACTCTCAAAAGTTATCAAGTCTCATCATAGAAGAAACAGATGCATTCCAGAGTCAAAAGACCTGGATTTGAAGCAAGTTCTAATTTGAATTAATCATTCAAACTTCAAACTCTCTGAGCCTGAATTTCCTTTTTTTTTTTAAACTAGGGCAACCTCCATTCTGCAAATAGAATAAAAGCTCCCTTGGATTTCCTAATTTATAAAATAGGAAAAATAATATGTACCTCCCAGAGTTGTGATGAGGCTCTAACAAGACCATGTAGGTGGAAATGTGTCATAACTATTAAATTGCTATTCTATATAAAATCTAAGAATAATTGAGTTGGGAAGAATTTTAGAGGTCATTTGGTCCAACTAGAAAATGGCTGAGACAACCGGATGGATTTCTTGGAACACCTGTGTGGCTCACCCACAGTGGCAGGTGGCCAGCAAGCATTAGTATAGAGAACTCAGGAATACATGTTGAGGCCAGGACAGGCTAAGCAAACACCGGACCACACCAGGAGCACTGCCATGGCCTCTTAAATGGTCCCTTTCTTCAGATTTCACCCCCCAATTAGCCCATTCTCCTGGGCTCAAGTGATCCTCTGGCCTCAGTCTTTCAAGTAGCGGGAACTACAGGCACACACCACCAGGCCAGGCTGATTTTTCTAATTTTTGTAAAGATGCCATCTGGCTATGTTGCTGAGGATGGTCTCAAACTCTGGGGCTCCAGCAGTCCTCCCACCTTCACCTCCCAAATTCTGGCATTACACATTTATCTTTAAAAATCAAAACAAAACATAGGTCTGATGCTATGTGACTCCTCTGCTCAAAAACATTTAGTGGATTTCCATTCACAGTAATATGGTGAGACAGGCTTTAGAATGACTTTCTATGATACAGTATATACTCAAAATCTTAAAGGTATCAAAGGCCTGGCCAAATAATTAAGAATCATCTGATAGGCCCAAATCTAAGCAAATTGGGAACTCAGGAAGGTAAATAGAGGATGGGAGCCACTATTTTTCCTGAGGAGATTTGCTATAACTGGTAATAGGAATACACATTATTGTCTGGGATTGACATTCAAAATGACATCAACAAAATTAAGCCAAGGCCTAATCTAACCTCCAGACTACAAGTAGATTGCAGGGGAAGATGTGGACTGTGGTTGGTGTTCTCTAAAGGCCCTACGTTTATGTTTATTACCACTGCACTTTTAATTTGATAATGACTCTCAGAGATTTCCCCAGGCCCCTGGCTGTATGCCTACTACTTCAGGAGGTTCCTTCTAAATAGGTGAGAGGGTTACGGCAGACAGAGTTACAAGGCTTTTGTCTTCTGTTTTTATTCTCTGGCTTTCTTTTCCCTTCCATGGTTTCTGAGTCATTTCTCATTTGTTAGGCAAGGCACCCAACATATAATAGCTCATAATTCCTCTTCACTTTTCAGGAAGTACAAATCTAGTGTGTAAGGCATATCTTTTAGCTGATGGAGCCCACTTACCAGGGGCAGGCTGCTTGGAGTTGGATGGTGGCAGAGACACGGAGAGCCAGGTGGGCAGCACCAGTGTTGACTGAAAGGCTCCAGGCTTCTAAATCAGGGACTATCAGTATCTTTATATCCCAGCTAAAGAGAGTGCATGGCATATTCTTGGACAAAATAAAAGGACAAAAATCCAAGAAGGAAATAGTGATGGTTGCTGGGAGGCAAAATGGTGCAGTTTAGACAATAACAGCATGGGTAAGAGAGGTCTAAGGGGGGATCCTGACTACCAATTTACAACTGTGTGAACCTTTGCCAGATTATTTAAACCTCTATTCCTTCATCTGTAAACTAAGAATACTATTAGGTGGAATCATATGAAATTGCTTTCATGTAATGGTCAGATTATTGACATATATTGTCAATTTCATATGGGTACAACCTTGTAATGGTGCCTACCCCTTAGGGTTGCCAAGGATGAAATGAGATCATTTATGAAAAGGGCACAGCTCAATTTTTAAGGAGTATCTGAGCAGAGAGCTGAAGGAAGTGAGTGAGCAAGGCAGGCAGAAGGAATGGCCTGTGCAAAGTCTCTGAGGCAGGAGTGTGCTGGACCATGGTCTAGACAGTAAGGAGCCTATGAGGGGCAAAGGGAGGTGGCTCAGAGCTGGATCACATAGCGCTGTGCAGGGCAATATGAGGGCACACCCACGTGTTGTTTGTGTGTAACTCAATGATGGAAAGAAGAGCTAGTATTTTTCATGAATGATAGTCTGGACATTTCTGCAGCACGGAGTAAGTGCTCAATTACCAGATGTGAAAGAAGCCAAGGCCGTAGATGGTGTGTAGATGAATGACACACAGTGAAGACGGGACAGTGGCTCTAAAGGAAGGGGGTGGGCAGCACAAACTGGGACTTTCGGAGGAAAGAGCTTTTCTCAGGCACTGCAAGGAAGGACCGTTGGGCCCCATACAGGCAGGGTTCAGGATGAAGAGGTGCATCAGGATGGCTGGCTCACCATGCACTGAGAGCAGGCCAGGAAGTTATTCTCCAGGAATGTCAAGATAGAAAGTTAGCATCATTAGCCGCTAGGTACATAGGCTCTGGATTTAGCTCTACCAGTTCTACGACACTGGACACCCTACTTAACCACTCTGAGCCTTAGTTTCTGCTTCTGCAACTTGAGGGTAATGATATTATGTACCTTATGGAGTTGCATAAGGATTAAATGAGATAACTTGAGCAGAGCACATGGTAAGCACTCAGTAATTATTAATCTTCTTGGATCAAATATATGGCAGGTTGGTAAAGCATCTCCAAAGATGTTTTGAGCCCATTAACTACTATTTATTTTCAGGGATTTGTGTGAGAACACAAAAATCCTATGCCAGAAGAAACCTGACAAGCATCTCCAAGGCCCAGGAAGTCTTGGATAGGAAACTACAGGCTTCAAGTCAAGTGTTGAGATTAGGGGGAAGAAAAGAGATGTGGGAGGTGCTTGTAGAGCATATAGACTGTTGCAAAATAGGATTAGGTTTATTGATCCATGAGTTAATAAACAAGAACAAATATCTCCTGGCTTGAGACAGAATGAAAGGGGGAGAAGTGGGGTGTGCATAAATATTCTATGAGCCCCACCCTGTGGAAGACCCTCTGTTTAAACCACCTGTCTTTTCACCCAGGTAAGGAAACCCAGGAAGAGATGCAGAGCCAGGACTTGAAATCAACCAGAATAATACTATGGCCTGATATTTATGTGAATAATAAGGAATCCCAAACATGGTCTCTATGACGTAAGAATCTTTTGGTTACAAGAAGCAAATTGGTTGTCAATTATAGTCAGCTTAAGCAAAAAGAAAAAATAAAGAAAATATGGGTGGCGCCTGTAGCTCAGTGAGTAGGGTGCCGGCCCCGTATACCAAGGGTGGTGGGTTCAAAGCTGGCCCTGGCAAAATTGCAACAAAAAATAGTCCGGCATTGTGGTGGGCGCCTGTGGTCCCAACTCGGGAGTCTGAGGCAAGAGAATTGCCTAAGCCCAGGAGTTGGAGGTTGCTGTGAGCTGTGACGCCAAAGCACTCTACCAAAGGTGACAATGTGAAACTCTGTCTTTAAAAAAGTAAGAAAGAAAGAAAAAATAGGCCACGTGTGGTGGGTCACACCTGTAATCCTAGTACTCTGGGAGGCTGAGGGGGGAGGATTGCTTCAGTTCAGGAGTTTGAGATCAGCCTGAGCAAGAGTGAGACCTCATCTCTACTAAAAATAGAAAAGGTTAGCGGGGCACCAGTAATTCCAGCTACTCTGATAGGCACCTGTAATTTCAGCTACTCTGGAGGCTGAGGCGGGAGCCGCACTTGAGCCCTGAAGTTTGAGGTCGCAGTGAGCTATGATGACACGACTGCACTGTAGCCAGAGTGACAGAGTGAGACTCTGTCTAAAATATATATATATATATTATAATGATATATAATGATATATTAATATATAATATTAAATAAAAATATATCATTATAAAATTATATTATATATAATTATACATATATATATATATAATATCATTGTTATTGGGGAGAGGATCTCAGGAAGATTTGAACTTGCAAATTTCAGAAGGAACAGAAATGCTGGAGAGAACCTGATGGGCCTAGCTTGGTTCGATACCCTCCCAGCTGTGCCCAGGGGGTTGGCCTTTAGGACTAACATGATGTCCCCAGGAGGATCCAGAGGAGAGTGGATTTCAGCAAGATTCAAGAATGGGATCAGGCAAGAGGAGAATAAACCTTAATTTTTTATTAAAAATAAGTTTAGTCATTTTTTTCATTTTAATAAACTTCATTATATACTTATCAAGTGCCATTCAGATATAACAGACTACAAATGCCATTGACTAGGAGAGGAAGGGGCAGTCTCTAGGGACACCATCTAAAAATACACTTTCTGAGACTCAGAAGAGGGAGATGGCAGGCCCAGGACAGCCTGGTGCAGGGGCACTGCAGAGGGCTGAAATGGGCCCATTGAACCAGCAGGTATGCAGCAGGTAGGTATCCAACATTCAGGGATGTTGGCTTGAGCATAAGAAAAGGAGAAAGGTAATCCAAAGTGTGACATCTGGCTGAAGACAGGCCAGAGAGCACAGGGGCACAGAGGGGGCTTGGGGAACAGGGAAAGCGGACCCCAAATGGCCCTTCTGAGTCCCATGTCCTTCCTCTGCTCTCCTCCTATCCTCTGCCCTTGGCATTGTCAGGAGGGTTGCACTGGTTTTATGAGATCATGGGTGCTTTGGCTCCCCTGGGTCTCCCCTTTGCAACAGGCCATGGTTTTCTTCTTCAGACAGCCTGTGCATTGGGACCCACCTATACCACCCCTGGAGCCTGTGCTGAGGGTTGAAGCACCCATGTGTGATTTTCCCTGGTGACTTTGATCTATCACATTTCACTGTCTCTTTGTGAGCCATTTTTTTCTTCCCAAAACTTCAAGTGAGCTGGAAAGATAAGTGATATGCAATAATTGTTTTTGCTTCTACAAATAGTACAGAAGAAGAAAAGAGAGAAGGTTACAATAAAAAAAAAAAAAAAACACTGTGTGGGAAGGTAGATACTGGAAAAGTGAGAAAATAGGGGGTTGAGGAAAAGGGACCAAAGTGAAGCAAGCAGTGGAAGAAAAACAAGGTGTCCCCAATGTGGCCTTGGAGGAATGAGGCTCAGTCAAAACCAGGGCTTCAGACTCGGCAACCATAGCACAGTGGTTACAGCAATGGCCACATACACTGAGGCTGGCAGGTTCGAACCCAGCCCGGGCCTGCTGAACAACGACAACTGCAACAACCTCAACAAAAAAATAGCTGGGCATTGTGGCAAGTGCTGTAGTCCCAGCTACTTGGGAGGCTGAGGCAAGAGAGTCACTTCAGCCCAAAAGTTTGGGGTTGCTTGGAACTGTGACGCCACGGCACTCTATTGAGGGTGACATAGTGAGACTCTGTCTCCAAAAAAAAAAAAAAAAAAACAGGGCTTCACCATGCACTCCTAAGACATGGGGTGCAGGGGGGACACAGAAGGAGCTTGGCCTGGGGAGCCTATTGGGTTTTGCCTTAGCCTGGGGCTGTCTAAGCTATGAAACTTCAAATCATGTAGTGTGGGTGGGAAGCATTCTAGAGACTTTCAATAATTCTTTAACATTGTTGGAAAATTTATGTGTGTTGGTAATTTCATTTTTCTGTAGAGAGGGAATGGAGCGACCTGCCTTACTCCCTTTGTGTTGCTATAACAAAATACCCAAGACTGGGTCATTTACAAGGACCAGAAATTTATTTCTCACAGTTCTAGAGGCTGGGAAGTCCAAGATCAAGGTGTCTGGCAAGGGCTGTTCTCCTCATTCAAGATGGCACTTCATTGCTGCGCCTTCCTGTGGGGAGGAATGCCGTGTCCTCATATGGGTGAAGGTGAAAGAGCAAATGAAGAGGGCTGAACGCTGCCTGAAGTTTCTCTTATAAGCACCTTAATTGCATTCATGAGGGCAGAAACCCTTGGGTCCTAATCTTCTGTTAAAGGCCCACCTTGTAATACCATCACATTGGCAATTAAGTTTCAATTTCTGATTTTGGAGGGGACATATTCAAGCCGTTAAACCACCTTAGCAAGCATCTGTCTGAAGAAGGCTAGACCATGGGAGCAGCTAGACGTCTAGACTGATAGAACAGTCAGCACAGAAGTGGTGGGGGAAGGCCTGTCTGGGTGGATGGTCCAGGAACAAGGCCTCAGATGGCCCCTGGTAAACAAATAATAGGCCCAAAGTGAAAAAGCACCCAGAAAGAGCTAAAAAGGTGGTATGTGTGGAGGGAGGCTAGAGGTAAACTAAGAATGTGTGTTTTATAGCAACCAAGAGAAAAGGGGATTTCATAAATACAGAGTGAGTAACAGATCAGATCAGGTAAGATAAAGGCCTAAAAGTGTGCCCTGAATATTAGTAACTCTGAGGTCATTGGTGTCATGGGAGTTGTTTCCATAAACTGTTGTGGCTGGAACCAGGTGGGGCATGAGGGCAAATGCCAGAAGAGTGGAGAGACAAGTCCCAGCTGCTCTTTGAGAAATTTAGCTTCAAAAAGAAGAACTACATAAAATAAATGAATGAATGAAAGAGGGAAGGATGAAAGGAAGGAAGGAAGGCAAGCAGGCAAGCAGACCTACCGTACTTCCTGAGAGCTGGATGAAGGAATAAATAGTTAGCTTTTCCTTGGGTTGTTTTTAAAAAAGTACTGATTCTTGAGCGTGGTTATAGATCCATGCAAAGGATTCAGGACAGGTCAGGGGAGAAAGGTTCAGGAAAGAGAGTGGATGGTGTTGGAACAAAGACCCCCGTGGTCACATGAGATGAATTCCAGGCCCACAGTGGGGGTGGTTGTTCAACTTGTTGGGGAGGTGGGAGTGCCAGGTTCTCTCCGGAGGAGGCAGGAATTGCCTACAGGAGCAACAGTTCTTCAGCAGAGGCTGGCAGTGCAGGCCATTCATGCTCAGTGGGTTCCCTTTTCCCTGTGAAGGAGATAGCTGACAAGATTGGGCCAGGGACAGCACTGAGCAAGCAGCAGGGGGCTGGGGGGGGGGCAGTATCTTACTTGGTTGTTGTCCCCAGCAGTGAATACCCCACTGGGACAGGGATACCCCATTCTCCTTCCCAGCCTCCCAGGACCCACATCTTACCTTCCACCCATTGCCCCTTCAGGAAAATGAAATTTTCCCACCCTTTCAGGCTGAGCAGGGTGTGTGAATGTGTGTGTGTGTGTGTGAGAGAGACAGAGAGAGAGAGAGAGAGAGAGAGGAGATACTCCACTGTCTATAGTCTCCTTTGGAAGTTCTTAACATACCCAAAACTTCCTTCCTGGACAGTCTGCGTTTTGGGGTCCTAAAAACTTGCATAAAACAGTTCTAATTCTACCTTCCAAAGTCAGACTAATTGTTTGAATCTCATTTCTACCCCTCAGTAACTGTATATCCTTGGGGAGGATTTGACCTGTTCTCTGCCTCAATTTCCTCAACTATAAAATCAGAATAATAACACTGTCTTATGAGGTTGTTGAAAGATTAAAGACGAAGGCATGTAAAGCATTTTGTTCCGTGTCCAGCTTACAGCATGAAATCAATAAACAATCCCACAACAAAATATCATCACCAATGCCTAATGTTAATTGTATTAACAATAATTATAATCACAATCAGCTAAGTTGCCTTGTAACTCTTTTTACAGTTTAAAGGGCCTGCAGTTTTTTGTTGTTTTTTTTTTTTTTTAACATTTTCTGCTAGGACAGGTTTCAAATAGCTCTGTCAGAGGATATTAAGTCCCATGTCCCTGGAGGAATTCAAGTAGAATGTGGAGGGTCACTCAGCAGTGATGTTGTAGAGGAACTTGAAATTCTGACTGAGGCTTGGGCTGAAAATCCTAGGGGTCCTTTACAACTCCATATCTTTCCAACCCCCTTTTTTCCCCAGAATTATAAACATATGCAAAGACCTTCTTTATGGATGAATAATTATGCACATCGTTGGTTACTTTAAAAATACTTTGATACGTATTGCGTTATTTTTTGTTTTGTAGGGACAGGGTTTTAATAGTACAAACTTTCTTCTAAACTAATGGACAGAGGTCTCATTAATTTGCAAAACCTCGACAGCAGCATGCTTGATTTCAAGGGCTATAAAGGTGTGTGGAGTGTTGCTTTTCTTGGTAAAACCGACAGCAATGCTGACATGGTACTGATCCTTTAGGTTCTATGTGTTTCACCTGTGTTAATTTCCCTAGTCTTCAGGAAAGTTGGGAAGAAAATACTGCTATTGTCCCATCCTCCTCTTATGGAAAGGGAACCCAAGAGGCTCAGAGACGTGCTCAAGCTGGCTCAGCTGGAGCAGCACTTGGACCCAACGCTGGCCTCAGAGCCCTTTCTCCTGCTCCTCCTCCCTTCTCTTCTTTTCTATTTTATTTTATTTTATTTTACTTTCTGAGATAGGGTCTCTTTCTGTTGCTGGGGCTAGAGTGCAGTGGCTCATCGTAGCTCACTGCAACCCCACAACTTCAAATCCTGGATTCTAGACATCCTCCTGCATAGCTGGGACTACCGACGTGTGCCACCACGCCCAGCTCATTTTTCTAATTTTTGTAGAGACAGAGTCTGGCATTTTCTCAGACTGGTCTCAAACTTGGTCTCAAGCAGTCTTCCCACCTGGACCTCCCAAAGTGCTGGAACTACAGTTGTGAGCCGCCCTCACCCCCACAAGAGTCCTTTCTTGGCCAACTGTACTGCCTCTGTGGTGAGGGCAGAAACTTCACACATGTCACTTTGCATTTTGGCACCTTTTCCCAGAAGAACTCAAGCCACTTCCCCTCAGTTCCTAGCTGGACAGGAATCTTTAAAACCACTTTTCCCAGCCCCGCTCTTATGATTATGACACTAAGACCCACATGAGTTTGGGGCTTTGCCCTGAGCACAGGCCTGTGGTTCTCAGCAAACTAGCTTCTCACCCACCACCTATCTATCCACAAGGCCGCTGCACCCGTGCACCTGGCAGGCAGTGAGGCCTCTTTGACCTTGCCAGTTGCTGGCAGAGAATGAGGAGACACAGTTTCCTCTTTATAGGAACTGAGGCTCTGTAGGCCGTGGTCAGCAGACCTCATCAGAGCCTTTCCAGAGGAATAAACTCAGTCCCTCTTAGTCTAACAGGGCCCCTCTACGTGGATACTAAGACTCAAAACACAGGGCCTCCCAGGCGGCCCCGCCCCTGCCTATGTGTGCTGGGATGAGATAAACAACTTCCCCAAGGGAAGGCAGGGAGGACATTGGGAATTGGGAATTCTTCATCAGAAACACGACTTGATTGGGAGCGACTCCGGATGAGTAATTATGACTTCAAGGGGAATTTGGCAAAGCGACTCTTAGCCAGTAAACTGGGCCATCTCACAGCTTTGAGTCTAATAATTTAATTAGCTCCATAGCTAGTTAGACATTATCAAAGCCAGTGAAGCGTATCAAATAGACAGTTTTGCAGTCTCGGTGCACGTGCCTTCCGGTTTGTATTCGTGGGTCGCACACGTCTGCAGCCACCAAGCAGGCTCCCCAGGGCTGGTGTCAGAAACCTGCTCAGAATCTCACCGGGTACCTGTTTTCCATCTGGTTTGAATTTTAAAAATTCTTCAGTTGGGCTCTCAAGATTTTTAAATTGATTTTACTCATCTTGACTCTTTTGGGGACCATTTTAAGTGTGCACAGATGTAGAGAGAAGGGTGGGGCCCGGGGTACTCAGGGCCCAGCTTCAACTGTCTCCCCCACTGTTGTTTCAGTTCACCTTCCCTGGCTTCCCCAGTTCTGTTTGTTTTTGCTGGAGGATTTGCAAGTGAATTCCTGAAGACATATCATTTCACCTGTAAATACTTCAGAATCTAACCCAATGAGTGGTTAAAAAAAAGCATAATGTTGTCACAGCTACCTCATCTACTATATCTGGGTTCAGTCTTCCCCCGTTGTCTAAAAAAAAAGCCTTTTAACAGTTGGTGTATTTGAATAGAATCTAAAGAAGCCCCACACATTGCATTTCTCAAGTCTCCTTAAATCTCCGACGGTTGCCCTTCCTCACCTACCCCTTTATTTATGCCGTTTATTTCTCGAAAAATGAAGTCATTTGTCCTACAGGGTTTCTCGCACTCTGGATTTGCCTGCTTAAATCTCGATGGTGTTATTCAATATATTCTGTCTCCCCCATGTTTCCCATAAAATCGAGAGACTTGATTGGAACCCAGGGCAGTTATTTACTTATTTGCAAGGATTCTTCTTAGGCAGTTGTAAGCTGTTTGCCCTGTGTCATCTCAGAAGGCCCACAGTGTATGGTGGGTTCATCCCGAGTGAGTGGCTTCAGGTGACGGCAACATGATCAGTTCTTGCTGAAGTGGTGGTTATTGTGTAGGTCCATTCTTTTATTAGGGGTTGCCCAGCCAACATGACTTACCAGAACCTTTAAAGAAGAATAAATTTCAGTTCTCATCTGTTGTGTTTTTTATTACTAGCATCAGATTTCTTTTGCTTTATAATTCTGTGTGCCGTTATTAATGCTCTGTGGTCCTGTGCAGAATGTCCCCCTTTGGGGGAGCAACTCTGACCTGTCTCCTTCTCTGTGGTGGATGAGCTGGGATCTCTATCTGGAGCATTTTGCATTAAGCCAAAGCTATCTCCACGGTTCACCACCGATCTCAAAGCAGTTCTGTTGGAAAGTCATACTCTTTGGTTGTTTGATTTCTTTCCCTTCTTTTTCCTTCCCTTCCTCTCTCTGGTGATTTTAGACTGAGACAAAGACTATTTTCTCAGAAAGTCTGAATACTTGTTTCTCTGAGTTCAAGTTGACATTTGTCAATCACACCTCTATGCAAAGCATGTTCTCTGTATGATTTCAATCAGTCTCCACAACATCTTATGTAGGATAGTCTTGCTAGCCCTGATTTTTCAAATGAAATAGCTGAGATTCTGACATATTTAGACGCTTCAGAGCTCATGCTTCTAGTCACCATGTCACTGTCTCCCAGGGTATGCTGGGAGTGCTGTCAAATTGTGTTTGACTGTATTCTGGATGTGTCGACTCTCGGTTATAGGGACCTAACCTGGAGGTCATGTAGTCTGCCCAGCCAATGTGTAGTCAGGCAAAGCACCCCGCACTTAGGCTCTTTGTAATAAAATGTGTTGATTGAATGAAGCCAGTTACTTAGTTGTGCTGATCCTTAATTTATTTTTAAAAATGGAGATTTAAAAAAAAAAAGAAAGACAGCTGGGTGTGGTGCCTCACACCTGTAATTCTAGCACTCCAGGAGGCTGAGGAGGGAGGTTCCCTTGAGCTCAGGAGTGTGGGACCCCACCTCTACTAAAAATAGAAAATTAGCCAGACATAGTGGCCAGTGCCTGTAACCCAGCTACTCAGGAGGCTGAGGCAGGAGGATCACTTGAACCCAGAAATTTGAAGTTACTCTGAGATTAGCTGACATCATGGCACTCTAGCCTAGGGCAACAGAGTGAGATTCTGTCTCCCCCTGAAAAAAGACCTTTTCTAGATTATTATAAGATTCTATGAGATACTAGCACAGCAGTCCACATAAAGTAGGAGCTTGGTAACTGGAGGTTGTCATCATGTGAATAATCGAAAAACCCAGATAATCTCAATTGTCTCTATATTTAGCTTTGGAAATGCATTCCTATGGTCTGAATATATCCAGATTCTTACGTTGAAATGCTAACCCCCAAGAAATCAGGAGGTGGTTAGGTTACAGTGATTGGTGACTGGGATTAGTCCCCTTTATAAAAGAGACTCTAGGCTTGGCGCCTATAGCTCAACCGGCTAAGGCGCCAGCCACGTACACCTAAGGTGGTGGGTTCAAATCCCCAGCCCGGACCCGCCATACAACAATGACTGCTGCAATCAAAAAATAGCCGGGCGTTGTGGCGGGCGCCTGTGGTCTCATCTACTTGGGAGGCGGAGGCAGGAGACTCGCTTGAGCCCAGGAGTTGGAGGTTGCTGTGAGCTGTAATGCCACGACACTCTACCCAGGGGGACAGCTTGAGGCTCTGTCTAAAAAAAAAAAAATAAATAAAAAAAAAAATAAAAGAGACTCTAGAGAGCTAGCTAGCTCTTCCATTACACGAAGTTACAGTAAAAAGGTGGCTATTTAGAACTGGTCCCTCACCAGACAGACATCAAATCTATTAGAGCCTTGATCTTAGATTTCTCATTCTTCAAAACTGTGAGAAGCAAGTTTCTGTTTTGTTTTGTTTTTATCTTTCTCTGTCACCAAGGCTAAAGTGCAGTGGTGTTATCATAGCTCACTGCAACCTTGAATTCTTGGCTCAAGTGATTCTCCTGCCTTAGCCTCCTGGTTAGCTAGGAGTAGGGTCTTGCTATGTTGCCCACACTGGTCTTAAACTCCTGGCTTCAAGCAATCCTCCCATTTCAGCCTCCCAATGTGCTAGTATTATAAGTGTAAGGCCCTGTGCCTGGCATGTCTCTGTTGTTTATAAACCACCCACTCTATGGTATTTTGTTATTTCAGCCCAGATGGATTAAGATGTGCATTTCTCATCTAGGCAAAGTCTCACTCTCCTAATTATGTTTCCTCTAGGCTAGTACCACTGAAAGCCTCGTCCATGTAACTCTTGAGATGATCTGCAAGTGCGTTATTCCAGACAAAAAACCTAATAAATACTTCGAGAAGGTAGGCAGTGAAGAAAACTATTTAAAGTGTCCCACTTAATTATGGAACCACCTTTTCAAGTAATAGTTATTGAAGTCTTACCGAACTATTTTTGTAGACAATCTTTGAGAAATGCTGGTTTAGGCAGATATTAATAGCTTCTGTCCCCTTCATTTCTTCACTAAGGAATGTTATGTACCCCGTCAGAAGCAGGAGAGGCCCTAGAGATGGCCTTATTAAAGGTTGCCACTCACATCCTACAATGTAAGAGAGACAGGGTAAATGTTTATGGAAACATAACAAAGCATGAAGAAAGATGAGCACATTTACAGCACAGCAATCAAGGCTAGATCTTTGTAAAAGCTGTTACCCTCCCAGGAGCAGAAGCCTAATGTTCTAGGACTATCTAATAATAGACTGTCTAATAATTTTAATAATTAATTAAAATTATTTCAATTTATCTATTTGGAATTGACTTTTTTCAATTGGTTGCCTAAATTTCTGGCTTTCATCCATGAGATAAAAATATTAGGAAAGGGTGACACCTGTGGCTGAAGGAGTAGGGTGCCGGCCCCATATACCGGAGGTGGTGGGTTCAAACCCAGCCCCGGCCAAAACCTGAAACAAACAAACAAAACATTAGGAAATATCACAAGAGAAAATGGCAGTCTGCTCCCAATGCAGGCAGCTTTTGCAAAATTACCGCTTTGACACTTTTTCCTTTTTTTTTTTTTTTTGAGACAGAGCCTCAAGCTGTCCCCCTGGGTAGAGTGTCGTGGCATTACAGCTCACAGCAACCTCCAACTCCTGGGCTCAAGCGAGTCTCCTGCCTCCGCCTCCCAAGTAGCTGGGACCACAGGCGCCTGCCACAACGCCCAGCTATTTTTTGGTTGCAGCCGTCATTGTTGTTTGGCGGGTCGGGGCTGGGGATTCGAACCCGCCACCTTAGGTGTATGTGGCTGGCGCCTTAGCCGGTTGAGCTATAGGCGCTGAGCCACTTTTTCCTCTCTTGATTGAGGATCTTGTTGTTGACAATAATTTTCTGTTATAAAAAAAAAACAAAACAAAAATCAAACAAATAATGCTTGCTTGTTTGGTGGGACGGAGCAGCCCAGGCATAGCTCACTCATAATTTGTGTTGTATCACTGTAACATCTATATTATTACTTAGATGTCATAATATTTTTCTTTAAATCATCTTGCCTTTTAAAAATGTTAATAAATATATTTAAATGGAATTTTATAGTATGTGGTAAGTGGAAAGCCAGTATCATTCACCATAAATAAAGAATTTAAAAATTATGATAAAAATTAAAATTTGTTAAATTTTAAAAATTAAAATTATTTTAAAAATGAAAAGGAAAAATATAGCTAATTATTTTTCAGAAATACATACCTAGGAATCAAGAAAGATTTGTTAAATTTGTTAGTTAAACATAAGGTTCTACATTTTTAAAAATTGTCTGGTTGGGGCCAGGCGCTGTGGCTCATGCCTGTAATCCTAGCACTCTGGGAGGCGGAGACAGGTGGATTGCTTGAACTCAGAAGTTCGAGACTAGCCTGAGCAAAAGAGAGATCCCGGCTATACTAAAAATAGAAAAACTGAGACAAGAGGATTGCTTGAGCCCAAGAGTTGGAGGTTGCTGTGAGCTATGATGCCACAGCATTCTACCCAGGGGGAAAGCTTGAGACTCTGTCTCAAAAAAAAAAATGTCTAGTTGGAAAAAGTAAAAGAGGGTAATTTAGCACTGGTGGTCAAAATCACAAAGGCTCCCAGCCTTTAAAAGGAATTACTCACACACTTGCCATATAACGAAGGTTCAAAGCTGTTTGTGACAGCATGGTTTGTCTTGCAAAAGCCTGATAACAACTAAAGGATTGGAGACCCCATAACTGTCCTGTGTGCTGTGTGAGGTTAAATACATTATGATATTATATATATACCCTCACGATGGAATATGACACAGATAAGGACTATGGTCTACAGTGATGTCGTTTTGAGTGGTTTTTATTTTTTTCTTTGTTTGCTTTTTAAATAAACTCTTGCTGTTTCCCAGGCTAGCCTGGACCTCCTGGGCTCAGGTAGTCCTCCTGCCTCAGACTCCCCAGTAGCTGGAATTACAGGAATGTGCCACTGAGATGCAGATCATTATATGCCAACCCAAATGATCTCTGGGACTTATTTTTTAAGTGAAAAAAACAAACTGTAGGAACTGTGTGTTTAGTGAAGGCAAAATAGAAATAAAGCACATTACGCATTTGCTCTTATGTATATAAACTAAATCTAGAAGGACATAACACATGATATCAGTTGCTCCTGGGGAAAGGAATTGCATGACTTAGAGGCAGACATGAAAGAGAGATTTTTTTCACTCTATATCCTATTTCCTTTTTGTAAGTTTTGAATTTTGAACTAGGTAAAATGTGGAGGGCAGAATAATGACCTTTCAGTGATCACCACATACTAATCCCCAAAACATGTGAATATGTTATATTGCATGGCAAGGAGGATTTAAAGTTTTGGATGGAATTAGTGTTGCTAACCAGCTGACCTTAAATAAGGCTACCCTGGGTGGCCCTAATGAGATCACAAGGGTTCTTATGAATAAAGGAGGGAGGCAAGAGAGTCAGTGTCAGAGTCAGTGTCAGAGAGGGAACCGAAGAGGCTACCCTTCTTAAAGATGAAGGAAGGAGCCAGAAGCCAGGGAAGGCTGAGGCCTCTAGAAGCTGGAAAGGCAAGAAAGTGGTTCTCTCCCAGAGCCTCCAGAAGGAATGCAGTCTTGGCTATACATTCATTTTAGGCCACTGCAACCCATTTCAGACTTCTGACCTCCAGAAATCTAAGATAACAAATCGGTATTGTTTTAAGCCACTAAGTTTGCAGTTAATTTATGGCAGCAGCAATAAGGTATCATTTTAAACACACATATGCACCCTTATAAATTTAAAATATATAACATAGCTGGGTGCAGTGGCTCATGCCTATAATCCTCACACTCTGGGAGGCCAAGGCAGGTGGATCCCTTGAGCTCATGAGTTCAAGACCAGCCTGAGCCAGAGCCCTGTCTCTAAAAATAGACAGATGTTGTGGTGGGCGCCTATAGTCCCAGCTATTCAGGAGGCTGAGGCAAGAAGATTGCTTGAGCCCAAGAGTTTGAGGTTGCTCTGAGGCTCTGAGTTTGAGGATGACTGAGTGAGACTCTGTCTAAAAGAGAAAAAAGAAGAAGAAAAAAATATATGTATATATGTGTGTGTGTGTGTATACACCAAAAACATAGTAGTTAAAAGCCTGGTCACAGATGCTAGAATTGTCTGGGTTTTAATCCCAGCTTTCTTTGGGCAAGTTGCCTAACCTTTTGTGTCTAAGTTTCATCATTTATAAAATAGAAACAGTAATATTTATTTAGTTAATAGGTAATACCTACCTCACAGAGTTGTTGGGGTGTAAATGAGTTCATATATGCACTTCCAACAAGGCTGTATGCAAAAGAGGAAGTGCTAGTAAATGTCACTACTACTACAGTTGACCCTCTGATAGATTTAGTTGCTGAGAAATAATTTCAACTTAAAATGATATAAGTGGAACAAAATGATGTAGATGACTGTATTCAAAAACAAACAGACAAAGTAAGAAACAAACCAAAAAAATGTTTCAAGAAACTGTGTGAAGGTGTCTCCTGAATCTGTTCTTATGAAGGTCCGGGGTTATTTGCTGATGTCCTAGAGTGAGGGAATAAAGGTTTCCTTGTACACTAAACCCACTGCCAGTTTGGAGAAGGTACTTATAAATGCCTTTTCATTAAGTCTTTTAAGTATCTCTTCCTGACACATCTGCAGACAAGTTAATAACCAACTCTTTCAGACAGTGGACAGAATCTTAACTCCCCAAATCAGAGTTTCTGCCCCATGGTCTTGAGTAAGTGTGGTAAGCAAATTAATCTATCATATGAACTGCTTATTAAAGTTGCAGAGGTATCAGATACAAACAAAACACTTCCATCCCGTGGTCTTGAGTAAGGAATACTCCCATACGTGCCTCATAGCAATATATGTAGGGGTTTATAGGAGCAAGTAGATGAATTTGTAGAGTCAGACCCATGCAGTCATAATATTTCACAAAGGGAAAGTTTTCTCAAAAAGAAAATAAAGGCTCAGCGCCTGTGGCTCAAGCGGCTAAGGCGCCAGCCACATACACCTAAGGTGGCAGGTTCGAATCCCCAGCCTGGTCCCGCCAAACAACAATGATGGCTGCAACCAAAAAAATGGCCGGGCGTTGTGGCGGGCGCCTGTAGTCCCAGCTACTTGGGAGGCTGAGGCAGGAGACTCGCTTGAGCCCAGGAGTTGGAGGTTGCTGTGAGCTGTGATGCCATGGCACTCTACCCAGGGGGATAGCTTGAGGCTCCGTCTAAAAAAAAAAAAAAAAAGAAAAAAGAAAATAAAGTTCTTATAATTTAAATGAATGAACAATATCTTTTCTGATTAAGACAATGAACTTCCACTTGAAACAGTGGTTCCTGTAGTCATGGCCTCTCTCTTCACAAAGCCAAGAAGAAAGGTTGGGTATTTCATTGCCAGCTTGGGACACAATTGACAATTTTACAGGTTACATTAAGAACTTGTCTTAAATCATCATGCCTTCTCTGGAGGGTGTGGTTTCCCTGCATGGAATGACACCGAAGAGATGCGTCTTTGCTGTAACAGCTTGACTGTAGAGACGGATCATCTCATGTTACCAACCAGAGCCTCAGCCCATCCATCCACGCCTATCCCAAATCCTCACTACTAGGCTATGCCATGAGTGATCAGTGAGTTGTGTCTTTAAGTGGCCAAGTCTGGCAGCATAAAATATCTTCATGGACTTCTTACTAATAAGCTCGTGGCTGAAAACCCTAGCAGAACACAATTATTCAGAAATTCACTGGATTTGTCAGCTTGCAATGATTCAATTCACTTTGTTATGGTTTATATCAGCAGTAAAGTAAATAAATTACCTCTCTGTAATTCAGGGATGAGGCAGTTCCTGGACAGAGGTATCTTGTCAATCATTTCGGCTTATCTTTGCTGTGATCATCACTCACCACATTTATTTGGCACCAAGACTGACAACTTAATAAACTTAGCAGGTCCAGACCTCACAATTAAATATGATTGTATAAATCTGGCGTTTGCAGAGTTTGCATTTTTATCTCCTAACACACCGTGTTCTTGTCCTAACATTAAATTATTGTGATAGTTTTTACATGGTAGTCTATGTACATTTCAAAATGATGCATGAAATTGAATGAATTTATCCCACATCTCTAAAAACATATCATGGGTGATGGTATAGGTTCATTTTCATTGCCAGTCCATTGTTAATCCAGATTTCAAATAATTACCACCGTGTGTGTGTGTGTGTGTGTGTATGATTCTGCTTTGTTGTCATTTGTTTCGTTTGTATCTGATACTTCTGCAACTCTAATGAGCAGTTCATATGATAGATTAATTTGCTTACCACACTTATTCAAAGTTCAAAGCTTTTAAAAATCAAATGCCTAAGAACGTGTCCATCTCCATCACCAGTGTCACCACTGTAACTACTTAGCCACAATGGATTAAATTGAATTAAAAAATATCTGAGCAGAAGACTTATTCCAGTGCATGATTATGCATTTTTATACATTGCAAATGAAAAGATTGTCAACGTCCAAAAGGAATGTTTTGATTTACTGAAAAGAATGCTCAGTGCATACAGGAATTCAATATGTGAGACTCTGTTGTAACAAACGGCTCTAGTTTTTTTTCATGGCACTTTTAACTTTCTAACATATTATTTCTTGTTTATTTTAGTTATTTTTATGTCCCGTCCCTTCTCTCTTTCCCACACAGTAAAGTAAGTTTCATGAGATAGGGAGTTTTGTCTGTCTGTATCTACTGCAATAGCCTCAGCTTGTAAAACAGTGCCTGGCACATAGTAGGTACCAACCAGATATTTGTAGGATGGAGGAATGAATGAACCAGCCACACAGACATGGGGTAGGCTTCTGAATGAGCCCTGTAACTGGCAGCACAGAGGTGGCAGCAGGGACCCAAACTCTGTTTACCTCTCAGCTTTGTCCCACACTGGTTTCCCTTTGTGGTTGCAAGATGGCTGTGCATGCAGTGACACTGTGAAGCTTATCTGTGAGGAACGAGAAGGTGCTTGGTTGGGTCAGCTGGGTCCTATGGCCCCAGTCAGGGAGAGTGATGATAATACATGCAGAGAATGGCTTAAACCAATGAGGAACCACCCTCTCTCTGACAGGCAAGTTGCAGAGTTAAAATCAGCTTCTCCTGAACATGTACAGAGCCACGTGCAGGCTGACAGATGGCTGAAGGGAGAGGAGGCAGAGAACAGTGATGGACAGGAAGCCGACACCACCCACTACCACACTATTGATTGGTTTTTTTGAGACAGAGTCTCACTCTGTTGCCCTAGGGTTGAGTGCCATGGCGTCATAGCTTACAGCAATCTCAAACTCTTGGGCTCACACTATTGATTTTTAAAATATCAAATACAGCCATGCATAGCCAGGGGCCAAGCTGGGCAGATTGTTTGAGCTCAGGAATTTGAGACTAGCCTAAGTAAGAGCGAGACCTGGTCTCTACCAAAAATAGAAAAACTAGCCAGGTGTGGTGGCAGGTGCCTGTATTCAGAGCCAGCTACTTGGGAGGCTGAGGCAGGAGGATCACTTGAGCCCAGGAGTTTGAGGTTGCTGTGAGCTATGATGATGCCACAGCACTCTAGCCTAGGTGACAGAATAAGACTCTGTCTAAAAATTAAAAATAACAAAACAAAAAAATATGTTGAATAGCTCAGAGGGATAAGAGGAGAAGCAGATCTTTCTTGCCCCCTGCCCTGCAGTTTCCCATGCAGAACACCAGGAAGCCTGAGAGTTCAGTTTGATCCTCACCTCCCAGGGCACTGGGAAGCTATGTGTCAAGGTAGGGAGACAAAGTACATGCTGTGTAACATCTCATGGTCTAATGCTTCCTAAAGTCCTGGGCTTGCAGAATGGGAGCCTCCAGTCATGCTTCTGCCCTGGACCCTGCAAATGTTAAGTGCAGGTCAGGTGTGAAGGGTGGAACAACACTTCTGCAGTATTTATGAGTGGACACATCTCAAAAGAAGTGATAAAGAGGTGGTGTAAAAGAAGTTTGTGCAGCAGAAGCGCTCCCTCAGCCCACTCAGAGGCCTGGAAGGAATTTATCTTACACAATGTCGTAAAGTGATAAATACAGTGTGTGGTGCTCCCCCTCCCCCAGGCTTCCTCCTGGTACAGTCCTCCACGGGTGTCCTGTCGGATGTCAAATGGGCTAGACATCAGGACAGAAGTACAACAAGGTGCCCTCACTCCTGACTTAGGAAAATAATCTGACGAAAGGGAATGTATATAAACATACCGTCAAGATGAACATCCCATTTCATTGATTAAATAGTGTGGGTGTTTGGTTCCGTTAGTGAATGGAATCTGTTAAAAGAAGAATCTGGAAAGTTTTTTGTTTAGTGCTTCTGAGAAAGTTTCTAGAGTGGTTTTCTGATTGGCATGGTTCCCCCTCAAAAATGACAGGAGTTGAGACGGCCACCAGTAAGCTCAAAGCGCTGCTGGTGCTGCCTGCAGGCCTGGCCTCCCCGGTAGGGGAGCACTGCACACCCACCAGCCCAGGTGGTGCCTCCAGCCAGCTCCCTGCCCCTCTCTGTCTACCTCCCTGTGCTCACCACTCTTTTGTGGCTGCTGTAACAAGCCACCAAGACTTGGTGGCTTAAAACAACAGAGATTTATCCTGTTGGACATCATCAGGCCTGTGCTCCCTTGGAAGGCTCTAGACAGAGGAAAATGTTCCTTGCCTCTACCAGCTCCTGCTGTCCCTGGTCTCCGCCTCCTTCTCCACATGGCCTTCTCTGTGTGTCTCAGGGTCCCACATCTCCCTCTGTCTTGCTCTTGTAAGAACATCTTCATTTTCTCTTCCTGTTCAAAAAAGCTGTCAGGCCAAATCTGATCACACTTCTCCTGGGCTTAAAAGGCATCAGTTTCCACAGGATCCTCCTGGTCCTTGGCTTGGCATCCCAGACCTGGGTGAACTGTCCTGCTGCCCCCCGACCCCCGCCCTCACCCTACATGCTCCCTCCACCTTCCCCTCTGGTCCAACCTGAGCTCGGCTCTGGCTCTGGCCCTTTGCGCCTGACGTCCTCTCCTCTGATGGCCCCCTCTTTAAGCTCAGGGGTCTGTCTCTGACTCCTCAGTCAAGACCCAGTTACTACATCACAGACTCCGGGAAGCCTTCTTTAACCCTTCCTCTCTGCCTCCCTAGGGCCGCAAGTTTTTTTTTTGTTTGTTTTTGTGCAGTTTTTTTGCCGGGGCTGAGTTTGAATCCGCCACCTCCGGCATATGGGGCCAGTACCCTACTCCTTGAGCCACAGGCGCTGCCCAAGGGCTACAAGTTTTTCTTGTTGGGTCACTTGCCTTCCTGCAGCTTTCTCTATTCAGCTGTGACTCCCTGAGGATCAGCTTGGCATCTTCAGTGTCTAGCATCATGGGCACCCTGGAGCCACCACCCGCCCTCCATCCTCAGTCTGGTGACTGTCCCGCTGGCCTGGTCCCAGCCACTTGCCGTTCAGGGCAGGCTCCGCTCTGGTACCGCATGTTGTATGCTCCTGGGAGCTTCACCAGGCTGCTGTTTGCCTCTGGAAAGGCCTCCTGGCTTGGCCCTCAGGACATGTCTTCTAGAATTGCTTGTCTGGCTTCTGACTCACTGAGGCCGCCTTAATCCCCCGCATTTATGTGGGCTCAGGTTCCGCAGTTTGCAAATCCTTGCCAGCTCCCCTGCACCTGCTGCCAGTGTCTGCACGGAGCCAGAGCAGTAGACACTGAACCAGGGCTGTGGGTGTCCCGAAGCCAAGGAGGGGAGTTTCCAAGCCTGCAGAGAGATGAGGCAAAACGGGTTCTGAGAAGTGTTTATTTAATTTAGCAGCGATGACTTCACAGGTGATCTTGGTGGGAGTCAGGTGGGGTTCAGAGGCACAAGAGAGAGGCCTGATTGGCTGGGGGATGGGGGTCTGAAGACGCACAGGTGGCGGGGTGCTTCAGCTGTGCGAGGTGGAGGGCGAGAGGAGGCTGGAGTGGAGTTTGAGGGAGACAGCAAGGCTGAGAGAATTCTGTTGCTGGTTTTAGACCTGAGTCTTGAGCACCCCAGCAGATGCTCCAGCACCAGCCCCTGCCTTGTTGTCACAGGTGGGGACTCTCAACCTTGGCTATATTGACACTCCAGGCCAAATAATCCTTGGGCGGGGCAGGGGTGGAGCCTGGCCTATGCCTGGTAAGATGCTTAGCAGAGTCCCTAGCTTCTAGCAGCACCCCATACACACCCACACAGTTGGTGGAAAACACACCAAAACGTCTCCAGACATTGGCACGTATTGAAAGATCTGGAGCAGGCATTCTCAAACTACGGCCCACATGCAGCCCCCTAGGACATTTATCCGGTCCACTGGGTGTTTTTGCTGCCACTGCCTGTCCTGCTTAGCAGCGGACTTGCCCCCTGGGGCCTGCAGTCTGGCCCTCCAGCGGTCTGAGGGACAGTGAGCTGGCCCCCTGTTTAAAAAGTTTGAGGACCCCTGATCTGGAGTGTACCCGGCAGAGCAAAGTCACCATGGCTGAGAACCACTTGTTGAAGGGTCTGGAAGCCCCCCTGGCAAGCACAGGCAGGGCAGGAGTGCTTGGGAATTAACACCCACTCCCATTCCCTGCTGCCCTTGACCAACTCCTGACAGGTATGGGGAGGATGTGTTACTTGCTTTTATGTGTCAACTTGACTGATGCCCAGCTTGAGGGATGCCCAGATAGCTGCTAAAACATAATTTGTGGGTGTGTCTGTGAGAGTGTTTCTGGAAGAGATTAGCATTTGAACAGGTGGACTGAGTAAAGATCTGCCCTCACCCATGAGGGCAGGTGTAATCCAACCCTTTGGCAGAGGAAGGGTAAACTAGCTCTTTCGGAGCTGGGACATCCACCTTCTCCTACCCGCAGGTCTGGGCTCCTGGTTCTCAGGCTCAGGCTCATCACCAGCTCCCCTTGGGTGTCAAGCTTGCCAATAGCAGCCCGTGCAACTTCTCAGCCTCCATAATCACATGAACTGATTCCTGCAGCAATTCCCCCATTTCCTATTGGTCTTTTTGTCTGGATGACCCTGATTAACACAGAGAAGTACCCTAGCTCCCTGACCCCTCCCCTGGAACACTTCCAAGGAATGTGTCTGTGATGTTTTCCAGTTTGCCTTGCAGGACTCAGCTCCAGCCACTCACTGTGGCGCCTGGCGTGGGACTGCACCCGTCCTTGGTGACTCTTCCTTCCCTGGATCACCCCCTCCCCACTCTGCCCCCTTCACACCACCCATGAACCTTACACCTACCTCCTTTGCCTCAACGGGAATCTAAACTAAGACAAGAAGAACTGAAAGCAGAGGAGAGGCACATGGAAAGAGAGATGGATGAGGATGCGAATGGGACAAGGACCTGCACTGCGCCAAGAGCACAGGAGAAGGAGTCCCTGAGTCCACACAAATGGGAAGAAGAAATACAAAGCGCTGGGAGAATTTGTGTTGGGAAGGAAGCTGGGCCGGTGGCTTCAACTTCTTCAGTAAATCAGGAGATTCAGTCAGCTGCTCAAGGAGAGGGCAGGGAGGGTAGCAATCCAACCCTGTGTTTCAAAGAATGTTACTATTCTCCAAGATGTAACAGGGCAGGGTTGACAAAGGGATCCCATGACAAGTACATTCAGGAAATTTGTAGTCTGTTAGATGCTTTACGATATTTGTCAGTGAGTTAAAAGTTCTGATAAGCTATACAATCAAAGACCATTTAACTTTTTTTAACTTGGCATTTCCACAAATTTATTTGAGAATCCTTGCCTTCCCTACCCTCCTCTGAAACAAAACAAAACAAAAACGCACACCAAAAAACCCGACCATTTACATCTCAAAGGAAATGTGAAATTTGGGGGGAAATATTCTGGGAACCACTATGTGAGGGGCTCAAGACAAGAATATTCATGGGTCAGCCTAAGGGGAGGGTCTGTTAAGGATACATGTATTTGTTAGTGTGCAGAATTAGCATAATTTCCTGGCTTTGATTTGGTTTTATCCAACCATATTAACAGGCCTACAGGAAACAGACACTAGGAATGCATGCACCCAGCTGCCAGGAGAGGGGCGGGGAAAGAGACAAGGGAGTCGGGTGTCAGTGACAGCAGTTGGGTGTAGGTGGAGATGGCCGGCCCCGGGGAATGTGGCTGAAGCCTTCCTGACTCAAGTCTCTTCTCATTTACCTCCACAGTCTCCAGAGAAAGGTGCTAAGGGAGTGGACAATCCTATGTGAAGTGTCACTGAGGAGGGGACAGTGACACTCTAAGATGCATCTTACAGAATAAACAAGAGTTTGCTAGGCAGGTAAGAAGAGAAGGGACATTCCAGGCAAGTGGAGTAAATGTGTAAAGGGGTGGAGAGGTAAAAGAATGCAGCAGCTTCAAGAACTGTTGAGAAATTCTGTGGCTGGAGCCAATGAAACACGGGGACAGAAATGCAGAGAAGGTAGAGGATGGGCCATACGATACAGGACACAGGACGTTTTCTTTCTTTTTTTTTTTTGTAGAGACAGAGTCTCACTTTATTGCCCTCAGTAGAGTGCAGTGGTGTCAGATAGCTCACAGCAACCTCCGACTCCTGGGCTTAGGTGATTCTCTTGCCTCAGCCTCCTGAGTAGCTGGGACCACAGGCGCCCACCACAACGCCTGGCTATTTTTTTGTTGCAATTTGGTTGGGGCCGAGTTTGAACCTGTCACCCTTGGTATATGGGGGCGGCACCCTACCCACTGAGCCATAGGCGCTGCCCTAGACAGGACATTTTCAACCATGATAAGAGAAAGGGAGCCCTGAGGAAGTGTCTGTGCATTCATTCTTGGTATTTCAAGTGTGTATTATTAGTTTCTAGATAATTGTCAGTTTGTGGTTTGCATTTACTCTGCAACTCGAATTGTTTTAGATAAATTTTTCAAAACTATTTCCAAGAGGTAGTCACTTTTAATCTTCTGATGGTTATTAATTCTAGTTTTATTCCATTGGAGTTAGAGGAGATTGCACTCTGCCTACTGTTTGGAATCTATTAAGGTTTTCTGAATGGACTAAAATATGGCCAATTTTGGTGACTGTTCCACAGGCACTTATGTTATCAGTCTTTAGAGAATAATATCTCTATATAAATTAGTTCTACCTTGTTATTTATGTTATTTAGTTCTGTCATATTTTGGCACAGGTGTGTATGTGGGTATGTATCCACATCAGCTCGTTCTCTCATGAAGCAAGAGTCTGGGATTAAATTCTTCTATCACTAAGGAACTTTTTACTCTTTCTCTTACAGCTTTTTCTTTTTCTTTTCCTTTTTCTTTTTTTCTTTTTTCTTTTTCTTTTTTTTTTTTTTTGTATTTTGAGACAGAGTCTCAAGCTATCGCCCTGGGTAGAGTGCCGTGGCATCATAGATCACAGCAACCTCTAATTCTTGGGCTCAGGCAATCCTCTTGCCTCAGTTTTTATTTTTAGTAGAGACAGGGTCTCGCTTTTGCTTAGGCTGGTCTCGAACTTGTGAGCTCAAGCAATCCACTCACCTCGGCCTCCCAGGGTGCTAGGATTACAGGTACGAGCCACTGTGCCCGGCCTCCTGCTGCTTTTTCTGGCAAAGTTCATAATCTTGAGAATACCATGATCATGTTGCATTTTAGAAAGAAAGCTCAGGGCTGGGTGTACATACTGGCTCAATGCCTGTAATCCTAGAACTTTGAGATAACAAGGCAGGAGGATCACTTCAAGTCAGAAGTTCAAGATCAGCCTGGCCAATAGAGAGGACCCCTCATCTCTATAAAAATAAAAAATAAAAAAAGTGCCAGGTGTAGTGGTGCATGCCTGTAGTCCCAGCTACTCAGGAGACTGAGGCAGGAGAATCACTTGAGCCCAGGAATTGGAGATTGCTGTGAGCTAGGATCACCATGGGAAAAAAAAATTGCTCAGGAAGAAATGTGGAAGGGATTTGGGGGTGAAGACTAGAGGCAGCTGGGGAGAAAGAAAAGACAAGGGACATATCCAAGACACATTAAGTCCTTGGACATATAGGTGTGCAGAAGGAGGGGCCAGGGAACCAAGGACTCTGGCTGGCTCAGTGCTGGTTGATGCTGTCATCCGGGACTGGGAGTGGAATAGGACCCTACACTTCACTGTGATAAAGATGTTGCTTATTTTAGCTGTCTCCCTCCCCATAAGGCAGGAACTGGGTGTGTTTGCTGTTGGTTGTCCCCTTTTGGCCTGGCACAGCAGTTCCCAGCACACAATAGGTGATAAAAGAACATTTTGGAATAACTGAATGACATGTTGTCAATGAGGTGTCTGAAAGCCCCTGTGGAGGGGCCTGGGGGGAACACAGGTCACAGAGAGGTCAGGGCTGTGAGTCCCAGTGACAGAGAGGGTTCATTGAAACATGGGCTGAATGGGCAGGGAGTGGAGGGCAGATTGACGAGAGAAAGGGGTCAGAATGGGATCGTGATGGGTTCTTGCATCTGCCTCTGGTCATGGTACCCATGCACCAGGAATTCTCTGGGTTTGCTGTTTTGTTTTTTTTCCATTCGTTTGTGTTTTTTTTTTTTTTTTGAGACAAAGTCTCACTTTGTCACCCAGGCTGGAAAGCAGTGTTGTCATCATAGTTCACTGCAACCTCAAATTCCTAGGCTCAAGCACTAAGCCTCCCGAATAGCTGAGACTGCAGGTGCACACCACCACAGCTGAATAAGTTTTCTTACATTTTTTGGGGATCCCTACACCGGTCTCAAATGCCTGGCCTCAATTGATCCTCCTGCCTCAGCCTCCCAAAGTGCTGGGATTACAGATATGAGCCTCTGCACCTGACTATTCTCTCTCACTTTGTCAGGGGCATTCTGATTGCCTTCATTCATTCAAAGACTCGAATACATCTCTGCCTGGTGCCTATTCTACCCACATCACTCGGTTGGCTGTTTCCCCCTCTCTATACTAACTCCTCTCCAGGTTATGTTTTATCTCCCTGTATCCTCCTATTTCCTCTCCGTTCTTCATCCTCCACTATGGAAGGCAGAACATCTATCTGGTCCTCCCTGATCACCTGTGGGGTTTTGAGGCAACTTTAGCTTCTGCCTCTAGTTCCTTGACTATAGAATGAAAATCAGAAGATCTCCTAGTGTCCTGGCTTTACACAGGCCTCCATTTGTGTAGAAATAAAACTACTGTTTGATAGTAGTGTTAGTAACTGCCAACATTTTGGAGAGATTCACATGATAATGTTTTTAAATACTGTCAACACCTCAGAATTATTCAGATGGGGATTCTGGATGCCTCTGAAACCCACCTGGAGCCCAGGGCACAGGCATCAGTCCCTCTGCATTGCAGTATCTAACCCTGGTACCTGGGAGGCTGTGGTGCTTGGTAAATGTTAGTTGAATAAATGAATGAAGGCCATGTTCTCCCTCATTAATATGCATTAGGTGACAAAGTGTAAGAAGTGAAAAGAATTCTTACCAGATAATCTCTCCATGGGTGGGAGGTGAAGGGAACATTCTAAAAATAGGCCTGCAAGCAGAGGCTTGGTGCCCGGAGGCCTGTAAGGCCCAGCAGGGGAAGTGGCTGGAAGGTTATCCTTAGCTAGTCAACCCTGGGGAGCCCAGACTGCAGGCATGAGCTGTGGGTCCCTAAAAGGAGCCACACTAACGGGATTAAGGAACTTTTCCTGCTGAGGCATCTGGAAATGGATGATTCTGAATGAAATTGTTGAAGAGTAATCTGCAAATTTGGAAGTTGTAGCATGTTATGAAAATCTTTTAAAATGAAGAAGGGGCTGCCTTAATGGCTGCTGTTAAGAGTTACAGATCATCTTGGGGAGATGGAGAGAACAGATTTAGGGTGAGGACACACAGGTACCAGAAAAGTGCTCTAGGGAATAGGGTTTCACCAGAGTTCAAACCTCCTACTAAGGGTGTGGAAACTATGCAAATATAGGTATGTGCATTTTTCTGAGGTCAGGAGTCTCACCTGGGGGTAGACAAGGAAAGACCAGGCAATCGTTGACCAGGTTCTGCCGCAGCCTGGATGAAACTCTTTGCAAGAGGATGCCACCTCCTTTCTCAGTTCATGACCAGAAACTGACCTTCTCCAGACAATCAAGTTTAACATTTCTTTTTTTTTTTGAGACAGAGCCTCAAGCTGTCCCCCTGGGTAGAGTGATGTAGCATCACAGCTCACAGCAACTCCAACTCGTGGGCTCAAGCGAGTCTCCTGCCTCTGCTTCCCAAGTAGCTGGGACTACACGCACCCGCCACAACGCCTGGCTATTTTTTGGTTGTGGCCATCATTGTTGTTTGGCGGGCCCAGGCTGGATTCGAACCCACCAGCTCAGGTGTATGTGGCTGGCACCTTAGCCGCTTGAGCCACAGGCGCTGAGCCTCAACATTTCTTAAATTTCCAACTTTATTTCTTCCCAGCCCTTCCCTTCTATCTGGACTCCACTCCTTCCGGGCTCCCCAGGGAGTCTGACCTCTTGGTCATCCCCTTTATCGCCTGTTGATTTCTCTCTCCAGCAGCTTCCTCCCAGTTGGGTCTGGACATGCTCAAACCCCTTTCATATTGTGTGGGGGCGGGGAAGGGATTCCTTTTACCTGCTGGCTACATAGCTGCCCACTCATCTCTTTCTTCCCAGACAGGCTTCTGGAAAAGACTTATGCACATTTGTTATCTCTTTTCATCTCTTATTTAGACTTCAGCTTGATCCACCTGCTTTCCACATTTTTCCTCAGAAACTTCTCTCTCCAAGGTCATCATTTGCCACATCTAATACCACTGGACCAGTTTCTGTCCTTACTCTATTTGTTCATCCTCTCTGTGGGATTTTATGCCATATTTCCTCCTCCCCGAGGCTTTCTCCTCCCTGACCCCCCTAAGTAAGGTGAATATATAATTCATCATCCAAACCAAGTCACTGTTTAAAGTGACAGGGGGCACTAATTAGTGATTATGCCAGACTCACTGTCATATATCCAGACTCTCCTAGGAATGCTCAGACTATGGTCACCCTCCCTGCTAAACCTCCCTCTTTCCTCTCTGGCTGCTCGTGCTCACGCTGTGTGGATGCTGCGTCTCCATCTGCTTCTTCAGTGGTCCCTGAGGTCTCTTCTGCTCCCAGGCTCTACCACCTCCGCACGTGATCTTATCCATCCATGGCATCGGTCTCCTTCTGTCTGCAGAAGTTCCCCCCCCCACCACCACCTCCTGTGTACAGTGTCTTGATTGCTTCTTTCCGTGTCAAATCCAGCTGCTGACCAGAAATCCCTACCTGAATGTACCAGAAGCCGCTCCAAATTTACATCTAAAACCAAGCTCTTCAACCCCAAATGTGCACTCTCCTGTTGGAGAAAGGTAAGTGGGAGAACATGGAGGGAGTGGTGGTTAAGATGGTGGGCTCTGGAGTTCTCACAGCCTGGGTCCCCAGCCCAGCTCATCCATATACCAGTCATGCATAGTGGAATAATTACTTAGCCTCAGTTTTCTTGTCTGTAAAACATAGATAAAAATGTCTATCTCATGGGTTGGTTGTGAGGATTAAATGGGACAGTGGCAATAGCAGATATTTATAGGGCATTCCCTTTATGTGCCCAGCACTTGTATGTGGCTGTCATGTGTTATTTCATGTATTCCTCACAACAATCCACCACGGTAGGAGCTGTTATTATGCCTCTTTACCAGATGAGCAACCTGAGGAACAGAGAGGTTAAGTAACTTTCACTGCATCAATGGCAGAATTAGGGTTCAAATTCAGGGAGTCTGGCTCCAGAGATAACCTGTTAAGCACTTCAGTGTTCTCTATGTGCAAAGTTCTTCGAACAGCAGCCAGTGTTATAATAAGTGCTCAGCACCACTATTTCAACCCTCTACCTAGTTCATCAAACCAGGCACCCTGGAGGATTGGCCTTTTTCTCTCATTCTTCCTCATTCTATATCCGTCAAATCCTATCAATTATACCTTAGAATAATAGGAATTCTACGATTCTCAGAGTCTATTTATATAATTATTATATATTCCTAGTTTATTGTCCAAGGTGTCTTGATTTTGAGGAGCCAACTACCACAGTGCCAGATGTGAATGGAAAGGCCCAGATCTCTGCTTCTAGTTTGAGGCTCTTGTTTTTAAACCTTTAACCTGCTTGCTTTCTTGGAACCTGCTCTATTGCCATGAAAACAAGCCCCAGCCTGCTTGAGGGTGGATGAGGGACTATATGAAGCAGAGTTGAGCCATGTCAGCTGAGGTCACCATGACCAACTAGTGTCCAGACAACTTGGCAGCTGACCACTGACACATGAGTGAGTCTGGCCAAGACCAGAAGAACCATGTAGCGGAGCCCTGCCAAAATTACTGATCTGCACAAAGATGAGCTGAAGAAAGGGTGATTATTTTTAGCCACTAAATTTTAGGATGTTTTGTTATGCAACAAAAACTAATGAATATATGTAGATATAATCTTAGTCAGCATGGGCTGCCATAACAAGATACCACACACTGAGCTGGGTGAGGTGGCTCACACCTATAATCTTAGCACGCTGGGAGGCTGAGATGGGTGGATTATCTGAGCTCACAGGTTTGAGACCAGCCTGAGCAAGAATGAGACCCCCATCTCTAAAAATAGCTGAGCATTGTGGCAGGCACCTATAGTCCCAGCTACTTGGGAGGCTGAGGCAAAAGAATTGCTTAGCCCAGGAGTTTGAGGTTGCTGTGAACTATGATGCCACAGCACTCTACTGAGGGTGACAAAATGAGGCTCTGTCTTTAAAAAAAAAAAAATACCATACACTAAGTGTCTTAAACACGTTTTTTTCACAGTTCCAGAGACTAGAAGTCCAAGATCAGGGTGCCAACAGGGTTGGTTTCCAGCTTGCACA
Organism: Otolemur garnettii; assembly: GCF_000181295.1. Classification (NCBI taxonomy): domain Eukaryota; kingdom Metazoa; phylum Chordata; class Mammalia; order Primates; family Galagidae; genus Otolemur; species Otolemur garnettii. Next base: position 24,217,140 of record NW_003852399.1, on the reverse strand, counting down.
CAGCCACCTTCTCTCCGTGTCCTCATATGGCTTTTTCTCTGTGCTCATAAAGAGAAAGAAACAGATCTCTGCTGTCTGTTCCTCCTCTTACAAGGATATGAGTCTTATTGGCTTAGAGCCCCAACCTGTGACTTCATTTTACCCTAATTACTTCTGTAAAGGTCCTGTCTCTAGATATAGTCACACTGGGGGTTAGGGCTTCAACATAATAATTTGAAGGACACAATTCAGTCCATAAGAGTTATCAATCCTTGAGTGGAAGTGAAAACCCTGAGAGCTGCTGAGATCACTTGAAAGGAGAGTCAAGGCAGCAGAGGACAACTCAGGGTAAGAGCAGCACTCTGGGGCCAGCAGAAGGTGGGGAAGTGCAAAGAGACCCAAGCAAACAATCAGAGGTACCAAGGCAAAGCCATCCACTGTGTCATAAAGGAGGAAATGATCAACAGAGCCAAATGCAGCAGCAGCAGGTCAGGGACAGAGAAGTGGCCCACATTCACCTCTTGATCTTGGCAAGGACCTTGGTGACCCTGGCTTTAGCAGAAGTACGGTAGGGCCAGAGCCAAATTGCAGTGGACCAAAGGGAGATAAGGGAAGGAACAAACTGATAGAGAACGCTTTGGAGAAGTCTCTATGAGAAGGAATGAGAGAAATCTGGAACACAGAATCAAGAAGAGGCTCTCAGGTCAGGAGGGATTTGCACTAAGAGGAATGAGCCAGAAGCAAGAGAGGCTTCAGAAAAATGGAGGAAGGTTTGGAGGGGCCAGAGGGCAGCAACACTAACTGTTGTTCACATTTGCTCTATGCCAGGATTGTGCCAAACCCTCTGCCTGGCTTATCTCACCTAATCTCCTTCCATTAGCAACATGTGATAAAGGCAAATCTTATCTCTCTTTCAATGATGAAGAGATGAAAGATGAAGAAATCTGCCTAAGATTGCACAGCCAGGAAGGGATAGAAGGGATTTGAACGCTGGCAGCCTGACTCTATAGGCTGGGGGGATTTGACCTGCATTTTGGCCTGCTTCCAAAATTAACAGGAAAGCAGTAGGGTTGGGCAGTAGCAGAATTGGCAGGGAGCAAAAGTAGGATGGAGATCATGTGATCCCAATGACCTCATAAGCTTTAGCCCTGGGCTTGGGAGGGAGTGTGGGGAGAGGAATGAAGGCCTGGACAGTGAGTGGTGGAAAGCAAGGACAGCGTGCAGATTGCCAGGCAGTACTGACATGGGAGATTGCGTTCACAGTGGTGCCAGTCCTGTGCAGTGTGAGCAGCTCTCCAGCAGTGCTCAAGAGCCAGGAGAAAGGGGAGAGGCACACTGGAGTCAGAACCAGGGTGGGCGCTGTGCAGTGGGGTGCTGCAGAAGTGGTGAAGCCAGGTCAATGGGTGCTGGTGACCCGCAGTGGCTCTCCTGGCTGCCTTTGAGAGCTAGGAGGGCTAAGCCCTGCCCACTCCACAGAACCAACACCTGGCTTGGCTCTGCTCTGTGCTCATGGTCCCCAGTGGTGACCCTAAGGGGTAGCCAGGGCCAGGAAGTTCTGAATCTAGTCTAGCATGTGGAGTAAGAGGGGCTGATGGCCTGGCTGTACAAATCGGGGGGCGGGGGGGGGGGTTGCCGGGGCAAGGCTCCAAGAAAGGTAAAAGAGGACATGTGCGTGCTGGCTGAGATAAGGGGACACCCAAGGGGTCCCCATTGTCCTGCTGAGAGGGTGCGGAGGGCTCAGAGAGTGTGAATGGGTGGGGAGGTTTTCACACTGCCTCTTCCATACCCATATTTCTGCTGCCAAAATTGGATGAATTGTCTCAAAACTTTCATCCTTGGAATAGAAACTTCTAAGAGACTGAAATAGGAGAGGCTTCAGGAGCTGCATGGCTGGAATTTTCTTCCCAAGTAACGAGTACAGCCAAGAAGACCCACCTGAGGGATGACATCAGGATTGGATATCTTCCACAGCTGAGTAAGTCCTGAGAGAAAGGAATATTGGGGAATGGGCGAGGATGACATAAAAGGGGGGAATCATTCTTAGTTCTACGCAGCCAATGTTTATCAAGCTGCTAATAAGTGGTAGGCAGTATCTGAACAAGACAATAAAGTGACCTTGCATGGCATTTCTCAAAGCGTGTTCTCCAGGATACTAACAATGTACCACTAAAAAAGGGTGTTGAATGGGCAGGGATCCTAAGTGAAAATAAGCTTGGGAAACACTGGGTTAGAGAGAGTTAAACAAGTTTACTCACTGCAGGACTTCTCAGAGCCTTTAATCTTTCCGTATGCTGTAAGACTTTCCAAGAGGTGGGTTGACTATAGGGTACTTCCCAAGCATGTATGACCATATATCTCTTTCATTTCTGACCTTGAGGAAGGAATGACCCATGGAACACCCTTTGAGAAGTGTAACGTGGTGGCCAAGAGGATGGCTTTGAAGTCACCAGATCTGACCTCTGGCACAGGCTCTGCACCTAGTAGCTATGTGACTTAAGGCGAGTTACTTACGTCTGTGTCACATCTGGGAAATAGAGCTAAATAACAGTGTCTCTCCCAGGTAGCTGCTGTGGGATTAAATAATTGCCTAGAAGCACTGAGCACAGTTCCTAGCCCCCAGAAACCACTCATTAAAAGGCACTAGCCTGGCTTGGGGAATCCCTGCATCTGCTCTAAAATTCTATGATATATTGGCCTGGAAAACTCTGAGACAGGATGGGAGTGTGAGCTCCTGTCCTCTACTGCATTAGCTAGAAACAAGGCCCAAATGGCTTTGAAGCCTGTGACAGGACAAGGAAAGGAAGGATCTATGTAGGTGGGGGTTGGGGACCCTGCATGGAAAATTGGCTTCTCAGAGAAGGTGGGGACAGGAAGGGAAGCGGCGAGTCAGCCAGCCCCTGCCCTCATGGCCCCTGGATCATGACAGGACAGTCCATGTGTGGGCACATAGGAAAGTCCCCCAGCCATGCAGGCGTGGAGCAGCTACTAGATTTGGCCTGGGTCCCAGTGTTGTCCTTCCTGGAGGTGGGTGCTTGTAGGAAGAGGTTCCCAGAAGAGTTCTGCAGGGGCTGCTGTGGCTGACGTCAGTGCTTCTGGACCGCATTGGCTCTGGGGATTTGGGAAGAGAATGGCTCCTCTCCCAAGTGCTTTCACTATTTCTTCGGGGCCTTGGAGAAGTGGGAACAGATGGTGGTGCCACAGGGGTAGGGGACCTGAACTGGGGGACACTGAAGAAGGGTCAGCCACCACCGCAGGACCAGAGGGGCCTGTTGCAAACTTCACCCTCCCCACGCTGAGTCCTGGAAACCAGCTCCCATGACTTTGATGGCACAGAAAGGGAAGGGCTCACAGTGTCCACCTTCACGTTTATCGGGTCTCCTTTAATCCCACTAACAACCTGGGGTACAGGTGGGAGGGAGAAGATGGCTCCAACACTCGGGGGTCAAACCTCCCACCCAAGATCAAGCAGAATTTGAACCCGTGTTTTTTTTTTTTAACACTGAAGCTCTCTCTAATTAGGAGGGAAGTGCTGATACCCATTCGAAACTTCTGGCTAGGTCCTGCTTTATTAGGGAAAATATCATATGTATAAATTAGTAGGACATCTCTGATTAAAGGAATACTAATCCTGTTTTTTTGTCTTTCTTTTTTTTTGAGAGTCTCACTATGTTGCCCTAGGTAGAATGCTGTGGTGTCACAGCTCACAGCAACATCAAACTCTTGGGCTTAATTCTCTTGCCTCAGCCTCCCAAGTAGCCGGGACTATAGGCTCCTGCCACAACGCCTATTTTTTTGTTGTAGTTGTCATTGTTCTTTGGCTGGGTTCGAACCCACCAGCTCCATTGTATGTGGCTGGTGCCCTAGTTGCTGAGCTACAGGCACTGAGTCTTTTTGGTCTTTCTTAAGAAGAAACAATTGTGGAGCTCTGCTGGCCACCTCTGCCGAAACTCTGATGGCTTTTCCAGGAGTATCCCCATCACCACCCCCAGCTGGCACAGACAGGCTCCCTCCCCCTCTAAGTTCCTGGGGTGCCCCCCCACCTGTCTCTTTTTCTAGCCAGGGCGGGGCCTCCCAGGGCTCATGGCCTCCAGCCTAGGGCTCGCCTCCTTTCTTGGCAGCTGCTAGAAATCTCCACAGTTTCTGGCCTAGTAAAATCCTTTTTGCCTGCCCAAGGGAGAGCTTGATTGGCTTCAGCTGTGATGACCTAACCTTTTCCAGAGTTTGGGGATGTTCTCGTTTTTTACTCTCCACCTTCAGCTAAGGAGTTCCCCCTGGCCTTCTTTCCTAGAGGGCCGTCCCAGTCTTCCTGAGCTTTGGGATTCCCTGTCCTCACTTGGGAAGGCAACTGTGTGCTGGGGCTCTTATTCTGTCCCCGCACCTGTGTCCCTAGGCCGACTTGACTGCATTTTCAGTGCTGGCAAGTCCCAAGTCCCTTCTGCACTGAGAGTCCCTGCTAATTCTGCCCCTCCCCCACTGACCTCTGCCCCTGCCTCTAGGACTCACTGCAAACTGCATTATCTAAATTCATCATAATTACCTTTGTGTTAGCCCTTCAGTTATACTATCTCATTTAATCTTGTCTATAATCCCATGTTATGAAGAAATGGAGACTGGGGAGGCTGATAGAACCTGCCCAAGATGAACAGCTAACATGCATGGAGAGCAGACCCAGGAGAGTCTGCCTCCAAAGTCCATGTCGTGGTGTCTGCCAGCTGCTGGCTCACCTGGGAGAATCAGCAAAAATCCCATTAACTCTACCTTCAGTGGTAGCTCATGCCTATAATCACTTTGGGAGGCCGAGGTGGGTGGATTGCCCGAGCTCAGGAGTTCAAAACCAGCCTGAGCAAGAGAGAGACCCTTTTCTAAAAACTAGCCAGGGATAGTGTGGGACGCCTGTAGTCCCAGCTATTTGGGAGGCTGAGGCAATAGGATTGCTAGAGTCCAAGAGTTTGAGGTTGCTGTGAGCTCTCGTGCCATGGCACTCTACTAGGGTGACAGAGTGAGAGTCTATCTTAAGAAAAATAAAAATAAATAAATAAATAAATAAATAAAATAAATGTGCAGGTCCTGGAATTGTGGTGATAGTTGAACACTTTGCCTGCCCTTCCCCAGCCCCCATACTCCTCCCCATGTCTCTGTGGCATCTGCAGTCACCACCTCCCCACACAGAGAAACCAAGATGTCTTGTGCTTGTTAGCACACAAACAGTGGCACCCTTTCTCTTCTCTGGTGGTGGTAGGGTGTCTGGGTCAGTGGGGCTCTGGCATGGCAACTTGAAGTTCCTGCATAGCAGTCAGTAGACGTAGGAACATTCCTTTGTCAGCACAGTTGTCCATCAGCATCAGTATTGAAAAAAGAGTTGTGCTATTAGCATGTCACTGTAGAGGGGTTTGGAGGGAATTCCCTCCCTCCCAGTATCCATCCCCATGTGATAGATGTTTTCTGAAGGAGGGAGACAGGTGGCCAGGAAGGCCAGGTAGGAGGCACGATGGGATTTGGTCCAGAGCTTAGGCTTGGGTATCTCAATGCCTGTGTTTTGCATGTTGGCTCCCTTGCTTACCAGAGGTAAAATCTTCCTGTTGTGGACTAAACTGTATCCCCCCAAAAGGAATTATTAAAGTCCTAATCTCCAGTGCCTGCAAAAATGACCTTATTTGGAAATAGGGCCATTACAGAGATATCCAAATTAAAATAAGATTGAATGGCCTGGCTCGGCGCCTATAGCTCAAC
>NW_003852399.1:24170854-24211202 GCF_000181295.1 Otolemur garnettii | reverse complement strand
AAAAAAAAAAAAAAAAAAAAAAGATTGAATGGCCTAATCCAATATGAGGAGAAATTTGGACTTGGAGACATGTATCCTGGGAGAAGGCCCTGAAAAATGGCAGGGTGGTGGTGGTGATACCTCTACAAGCCCAGGAATGATGAAATTTGCTAGGATAGAGCCTGTCTAATGGCCTTCAAAGCCAACCCTACTGACACCTTGATCTTCGACTTCCAGCCTCCAGAACTGTGAGACAATGTTTCTGGTGTTCTAAGCCACCTAGTCTGTGGCCCTTTGCTAAGGCAGCCAGCAAACTAATAATATACTTGGTAAGTTCTCAGGCTCATTGAGGCTCTGCTTTCTCATATGTAAAATCAGGATGATTCCACAGGTGTGAAAATTTCATGAAACTAAACCAACTCTGTAAATTCCTGGCACAGAGCTCATGCACTGTCTTATTGATGGTGGTGTTGGGTCTTAGAGGTTGGAGCAGCTCATAGCAAAGGTCCTTGCTCTTCCAGGGACACTTTAATCCTGAGCCTCCACAGCTGGGTCTCGCTGAGCTCCTGCATTGCAACGTGCCTTCCCTCCCTTCCCTGCTGCTGGCCCAGATGAAAAGAGCTACACTGGGCATGGTGAGGTTCTGCACTCTGATGGCTGTCAGTCACACTTGCCCAGTGGTCCATGGGGACAGAAGGATAAGAATGCTGTCTTCAGAGCCTGCATCTGCCTTCCTGGAACCTGTGTTAACCCTGACCCCAAGCCCCCACCTCGTAGCTTTTAATGCACAGACCTGGAGGAAGGAGTAGAATGCTAAGTCAGCCCTTCTGGATATTTAAAACAATTTTCAGTCAAAGAAACAGCTTCATTATCATCCGCAAACAGACACGTAAATGTATCCTTCATCCTCAGCTCAGTACTCCAAACAGTGATTTGGAATATCTCTCTTGCTCAGAGCTGAAGAACTGACCGAGTGTATTATTAGTTTGCTAGTCGGCCTTTATGAAGTGTTAAATCAAGCAACACACGACTTCGAAAGTGGAAGATGAACCAAAGTATTGTCAATTAAATATATATTATTTATTGTAATCAACCAACTATGTCTTCATATGTTATAAAAGTTGCATGTGTGTTTTAATGTGTGATACATATACTGAAAAGTTCATTGCAGGCCCTTATAGGTGCCTATAATCAATGTAATAGATATATTTTACAGGGCCTAGAAAATAATTTTACTCTTTTGAATAATTGTGGAGATTTCTGGTTACTATGGTATTGGTTCTAGAGTATACTTTTGGCTATATCTATGATTAATTTGTTCAGGAACCATAAATTATAGCCTTATTCTTTTTGGAAACTTCTCTCCTTTGCCCTGGATACCCTCAAGTTCATCTTTTCTTCCTCTTAGCTTCTATAGCTTGTGTGGTTAATTTTATATTTTGACATCTATCACAACTAAAAAGGTTTTTTAATGGAAAAAGTGATAATTGCTTATTTTATTAATTTTGGAAAAGACAGCAGAGCATAAAAAAGAAAGTTAAAATCTCGCCAATCAGAGTTTCTTGGAGCATTTCCTTTGTGGCGTTTTCTTTTTTTTTTTTTTTTTAATTGAGATAGAGTCTCACTCTGCTGCATGGGGTTGAGTGACCCCTGTGGCATCATAGCTCACGGCAACCTCAAACTCTTAGACTCAAGCGATACTCCTGCCTCAGCCTTCGAAGTAGCTGGAACTAAGGCTCCTGATACCACACCCAGCTAGTTTTTCTATTTTTGGTAGAGATAAGGTCTTGCTCTTGCTCAGGCTGGTCTCGAAGTCCTGAGCTCAAGCAATCCACCCGCCTCAGCCTCCCAGAGCGCTAGGATTACAGGCATGAGCCACGTGCCCAGCCCCTTTCTAAATGTAAGCATAGTGTGCCTGGAAGAGGAGCAAGTAGGACTAGCAAGTTGTGTTTGTGGCAAAGCTGGGACCTGTCCAGCTGGTGCAGGGACACGATGGGACAGTGTGCCAGGAGCTGATACTGCACAGTGGGTGTGTTATGAGGAGTGAATGCAGATAATACATGTAAAGCACTGACACAGTGCCAGGCACATAACAAGCACTCAGCATATGTGAGTCATCGTTTGTTCCCAGGAAGTGCCGATAGACCCTGGAGAGGTCGAGAGGCTCGGGAGCCTCTGGAGTAGTTCAGTTCAATGGAACACATGCTTATTAAGCACCCATTTATTGTATATGTGGCACAGGGCTGGTGGAGACATAGGTCCTTCCCTCAAGGAGCCAGCAGGCAATTGGGGGACATAACAAGAAAATAGGCAATTACAACAAAGCAGGAAAGATGGGGGGACCACAGGCTCACAGAGGTCACTACTCCAAGGCTACCATAGTCAGAGAAGCCAATCTGGGCAACTGCATCTCAGCTGACACCCCAGCTGGGGGTGTCAGTGGCAGGCTGGGAGTGGTTGGACAGGTATGGTGGGATCCCAAGGACCACTTGATGAGGCCGGAGGAGCCTTCCCGGCAGGAGGGAGCACAAGTAATGGCCTTCAGGGCTGACTGGGATGGGGGGGAGCCCGCACTTCTTAGTCTGGACCCAAGGGAGAAAGAGAAGAAGGAGAGAGTGGGAGAAAGAAACTTTTCAGGAAGCAACGTGGCTGATGGAGGAAGGGAATCCATCACAGCCCAGGGGTTACAGCGGTGACCCTGATGAGACAGCACACTGGAACCAGAGCAATTTGGCAGCCAGCGTGATGAGGTAATAAAGATGGCTCTCCCTTCCTGACCATGGCAGGAGTACTGTGGACACCACAGTGCTTCACCCTCTCCTTCCCCATCGCAGGTACTGCCAGTGCCCATCTCACAGATGAGGGCTCTGGGGTTCAAAGAGGTTAGAAACTCACCTGGGAGCCGACCCTGTGGGTCAAGGTTCAATATTAAATATGTGCCTTGTGTAAAGGGCGTGGAATGGAGCCTGGAGCCGAGCGGGCCTTTGCCAAGCGTTTCCTGTTATTACCGAGTACCAGACACAGTGGCAGCCCTGACGACACAGTGGACATCAAAACATATGTGACCCCTGCTCCCACGGACCTTACGAAACAGAGAAAGCGTTAGGAGAAATAAGGCAAAACACCCAGAGTGACGAGAAGGAAAGTGGGCGCCACAGTGCTGCACTCTGAGCCCAGGCGCAGGCCGCTGGGCTGTAAAGGAAGGAAGCCATTCGGGTGTCACTGTGGTGCCTCCAGAGAAGTGGTTTTCCAACTGCATCATAGAGTTGAGGAACCTTTTATTCAAACATGATCTAAAGGTTTAAAATCCTTAGCAAACGCCAGGCCCAATGTACTAACAAGCCCACGCGTGCGTGCTCTGACGCGGGCAGAACTACACCCCTTGCTCTGCCTACCCCTCCCCTCCTCTACAGCTCCAGAGAGTCTTGCAGAATTCCCAGCCTTCTGTGGAGCCCCATTGAAAACCACAGGATCATAATAGAACTTAGCATTAAGTGAGCACTTAGTAAGAGCTGTCCTTATGTTATCTCACTCGATTTTCTCAACAACCTTGTGAAGTCTTCATTTTACCAGTGAGGAGCCTGAGGCTCAGAGGAATGAATAACATACATACACGCATAAATACCTGCTTGAAACTTGCTGATTTTTTTTTTTTTTTTTGGTCAGGGCTGGGTTTGAACCCACCACCTCCAGCATATGGGGCTGGTGCCCTACTCCTTTGAGCCACAGGCGCTGCCCCATCTTGCTGTTTTTATGTTGTCCATGGCATTAAAATTAAGCTACTCGCCATGGTCTGGGCTCTGCTCACCTGCCTGCCCAGCCTCGACACTCCCAGCTCCCCCTCACATACACACTCCAGCCATACATACCATCTTTCCTTAGATCATAGACACCCATCTCTTACCCCAGCCTTGCCACATGCTTTTCCATCCTTCTCGTAGTGTATTAATTCTCTGTAGAGAATTAACAGTGTTGTAATTATTAATAGTGTAGTAATGTAGTGTATTCTCTGTTGTAACAAGTTACCAAAACTTAGTGGCCTAAAGTAACATAGATTTATTATCTTACATGTCTAGAGGCCAGAAGTTCAAAATGGGTTGGCGTGGTAGTATTACTTGTGGAGGCTCTAGGGAAGCATCTATTTCCTTGCCTTTTCCAGCTTCTAGAGGCTTCTCTGGTTTGTGGTCCCCTCCCAGCAATGGCAGCACTCTGCCTTCAGCTTCCACCTTCACACCTCCTTCTCCGACACTGACCCTCCTGCCTCCTTCTCTTAAGGACCCCTGTGACTACCCTGGCTCACCCAGGCAATCCAGGGTACTCTTCCACCTCTAGGTCCTTTACTTAATTACATCTTTTTTGCCATGCCAGGTAACAAAGTCACAGATTCTGGGGATTAGAGTGCACATATCTTTGGGGGACCTGACTCAGCCTGTCACACCTTGTGATTCTGCTTATTCTTCAGAGCTGAGCTCCAGCCAAGTTCATGTCCTCCAGGAAGCCGTCCCTGACCTTCCTGATAAGGCTGTTGGTGGTGGGTTCTCACTGCATCCTGTACCTCTCCCCCTCACATTGCTTTCTGACACAATTTAACATTTGTTTGGATAGTTATTTGTGTAGTGCCATGACTCTAACTAAACTTCCCGCATGTGGGGAGCCACTTTGTATTTCCAATGGTATTTTCTGGCAGGCTATAAAGTCTGGCTGGCACAGAATAGGGTTCAGTTAACGAAATGGATGGATCAATAAATAAATGAACTTGCGTAAGGTCAAAGCAACAGGGGCCGTGAGTTTGCAGAGTCCTTTCCTCTCAGCCATGCACTACATTGCCTCACAGACCTGGGGTGGAGGATGGGAGGTAAGGGACATATTACAGGCCCTGAGGCTTCCCACCGGGCATGTGGTTGGCCGGCCAGCCTGTGCTTGCGCACCTCCAGGGCCCAAGGGTCTAAAATCCTGTGACTTAGAAAGTGGGGTGGGGCGGAGTTCAGGAAACCTGGCAACATGAACCCATGGGTGACCCAGGCTGCAGAGGCAGCAGCAGTGGGAGCTGGGATGAGGCCACTGGGAGGATGAGCTCCCCCCTCCCTCCGCCCCAGGGAAGCTGGTGGCACACAGAGAGGAAGGGCAGCGCCTTGGGCACACCCACGGTGAGAAGCAGGGAGAAGGCGATGCTGGTGAGGAGGAAATGAGCTGTCAGAAACCTGGAGACACGGAAAAGTGCAGCGTCATGGAAACCAGGGGAGAGACTGGCGGGGAGGCGGCTGGGCCTGGGGGGCCTGAGGGCTGCGGGGTAGGAGGCCCAGGATCCTTGTCCTGCTGGGCAGGCCAGCTCTGGTAACCCTCAGCAGAGTGATTTCAGCAAACTGCACGGGAGGCAGAGGATGAGGCAGAGGCTGAGTGGGTGCTTCAAGGATTCAGGAGGAAACGCGAAGAGACCACACGTTTCCGGATTTGGCAGGGAAAGAAGAGCATGGTTGCTGGGCGGGGGGGGCGGGCAGCGAGGACGTGGGGACACGTGCGTGGGTTTGCAGGCGCCTGGGAAGAGCCTAGGAGGAAGCAGTGGAGAAGCGAGAAGGAGGGCAGGCCGTGGGCGTGCACCAGGCTGGGCAGGAGAGTCCGTGATGAGTCAGCGCTCAGTGGGCCACCTCAGCGAGAGAAGGGAACCCGCGCCAGCACTGGCGAGGGCCTTGGAGCCCAGCTTTCTCTCTCCCCACGTTCTGCTGTTCTGCTCGGCTTGCTTTGGAGAGGAGAGAAGCACCCGGGAGAATGGGACTCGGGTCACTGAAAGCAGAAGCACAGCACAGCCTCTGCCCAGAGGCCCCCTTTTAAATGGCTGAGTGCTCTGTGACCTCAAAGGGCCTCATGCTGGGCCTGGAGTACAGCTTTGCTCTATGGGGAGGGTTGCCTGGGGAGTGTAGCTTCCTTCCTGCCTCCCGTTTCCAAAAGCTTCTAGAACTCTCCTTCCCTTCCCTTCCTTTCCCTTCCCAAGGGCTCTGACTACCATATTTTGAAGATGTGAGTCCAATTTTGTGCTTTGATCCCTTTTGGCAGGCTCACGAATCCTGTGGACCATTTCTCAGAATAAAGGCATACAATAAAATATCTAAGGCTCAGTGCCTTGTAGCTCAAGTGGCTAAAGCGCCAGCCACATATACAAGAACTGGCAGGTTCAAATCCAGCCTGGGCCTACCAAACAACAATGACAACTACAACCAAAAAATAGCCAGGCAGTGTGGCAGACACCTGTAGTCCCAGCTACTTGGGAGGCTGAGGCAAGAGAATCACTTAAGCCCAGGAGTTGGAGGTTGCTGTGAGCTGTGATGCCATTGCATTCTACCCAGGGCAACAGATTGAGGCCCTGTCTTAATAAATAAATAAATAAAATTAAGAACAAAATTAAAATAAATAAATAAAATATCTAGGCTTATCGAAGGAAGTGACTATGCTGAAAAGCAGTTCTCAGCTTTCTAATACATGTGCTTCTTTATCAAATGCGTTAAAGAACATGCTTTTGCAACGGGCCTTCATCTCGAAGTGGTGATGAGCATAGATAACAGTTGGAGACACTGGCAAAACTATAATGTGATATGAAAATGTCTATGATTTTTTTTCTCTGGACAAAGTCACAGGTCTTATAACTACTGTGGTTGCTGCCTATACTCATAATGAAAGAAATGCTCAGTTTTAGGTAGAGGTCAGTGAAAATAAAGATATCATTTATACCAATCCAAGTTCTTGGATCCCTGGAACTCTATCCATGACCTTCAAAATGTTAAGAACTCTTGATGTGTAGCAGATGCCAGACAGGTGACATCACGGAGGCCAAACAGATAGTAGAGAATGGCCACAGGCTCAGTGCCCCAGAAGAGCAAATGCTTCTTCTAGGGGGAGATACACTGCTCAGCTTTAGGACAGCAAGCCTGAAACTACTCAATCTTCACATTTTTATGAGATGCTAGAAATACCAATTCTTATGTAAATTCTAATTTTTAAATGCTAAGGCCAGCTTGGTTGCTCATGCCTGTAATCTCAGCACTCTTGGAGGATTGCTTGCGGCCAGGAGTTTAAAACCAGCCTGATCTCTGCCAAAAATAGGAAAATGAGCCAAGCCTGGTGGCGGGCACCTGTTGTCCCAGCTACTCAGGAGGCTGAGGCAGGAGGAACTCTTGAACCCAGGAGCTGGAGATTGCAATGAGCTGTAACGATGCCACTGCACTCTAGCCAAGCAATGCAGCAAGAACCTGTCTCCAGAAAGAATTAGCAAAATATTCACTTTCAGAAGGGTACTTTGAGACTAACACAGCTGCAACCATGAGACATTGGTTCTGGATCCCTCTGGGTGGAACCCTTATAGGATCCAGACATCACACACATGTACCCCCATCTCCTCCCCTGGCTTGCAGTCATTTATTGGATCACAGGGAACCTATGGCTCCATCCTAAAAATAGACTAGGCAATAATCCCATTCTGCAGCAAATTCCTACATCCAACCTAGCAATTCACTGTGCCACCTCATGGGCTCTGCTCTCCCTCCCTGGGTCTGTCTCCATGCACACTTTCTGCAGGGAGGAGCTGGACCTGGCAAGAAGCCCTGAGTTTCTGTCTCAGCTCTGCCACTCATCAGTCCAGTGGGCTTGAGACGTCATGAAACTCTTTTAATCCCTACAGAGTTTTCACCTACGAAATAGGTTTTATGGGTCAACGGCACGTTCTAAGTTGCAAGATGCTCTCTAAATTCGAGGATTACTGGCTATTTCCAATTCTTTTTTGTTCTCTGCTCAACTCAGCTGGATCCCTATGGAGTTAGTTATAGGAAATAAGGGCAAACATGTTTGTCCCAAAATGTAGCATAATGGACAACATCTGTTAAATGCCCGAAGCAAGCATGTAAGGCAACGTCTGACTTATTTGAATAATCATAACTTTAGAAGTGCCCAGGGATTGGGCAGTTAACCTCCAGTTTTTCTGGCAGCAGGGTGTCAGTGCAGATTTTAGAGGGGAAAGGGAGAAGCTGCAGGCCTGGGAGACTACGTTTGTTTTCATTTCGCACACAGTGGCCCCAGCTCCTGGGTGCTCACTCCTTTTCAGATGGTGCAAACTGATGCTATGAGCTCTCAGGGGCAGGTTCTCGGGAGCTGGGTTGTTATGGGAGCTGGGAAATGAGACTGGAGAAGAATCTTGCCACCACGCTGTCACATTGGAGCTTTTATTTAAAAAAAGAACGCCCTGTGGCTCCGTGGGTGTTTCGCCTGCGTTTTCCGGGTAATTGCCTCGCCCGCCTTCCTTGCGCCCAGCCGGCTGTGGCAGGCGCTGCCGGCGGGGGTGGCCATGCAGGCGGCGCCCGCTCCTTCCCGCGTGCCATCCGAGGAGCCGAGGCCTGGGATGCGCCCGGGTGCCCCAGCCTCCAGACTGGCACAGGAGGATGAATTGGGGCCCTGGAAAAGAGGGGCCATAGGGGCCACTAGGCAGCCCCAATCCATCTAGGCAGAACTGAGGAAAAGCAGGAGCCATTCATTATCTGGAAAAGGAAGTGCCAGGAGTCACACGCAGGATCCTGGCTCTGCCCTGTGTAGCTGAGACCTTGAGCAGATACTTACCTAATATATCAGCATAGGAAAGGGTTTAGAGAAGCACATCTGCTCCCCAGTGCTCCACAAATGGTAGGTCTTACTGTCCTGCCAGAAACAGCCCCTGTAGTCTCTAGTGAAGCTCCTGGAGACGCCCTGCAAAATCTGGCAGGTGCTTATGTACCCTGCTTAGAACATGGTGAATCTCTCCTTGTCCAAAAAGACCCAGCTCAAATGACACTCCTCTGTGAAGCCCTTTTTTTCCATGCCACTCAAGCTCAAGTAATTGCTCTGTGCTAGGATCTGTACTGAGCACATCACGCGTGTCCATGCAGGGCAGAGGCAGATTTTGTAGGGCCAGACACTTATGCAATGTAGGAGGCCTTCTTAAAAAAAAAAAAAACAAAAACAAGCCCACCTGGTTTCATTTCTACAGTTTTGAAACCAAAATGACTTTTCAAGTACATAGCTAGGACCTTGGAAGGAGCCTGAGCAAGTGAGGGGACTTGATGCTTTGGGGGTTTCATGATAAATCCATCTCTGATCTCAAGCTATCCCCACTGTAGCCCAATGAAGTTGCTAAAGTATTGTCCCATTTTACAGATGTGGAGAGTGAGACTCAGAAACAAGAAGTATCTTGTTCTAAATCCTTGGGTGTTCCTTGCTGACTGTGATGGGTAGAGATTGTCACCAGGCTCACACCTCCATTCAAGACTGGCACCCAGCCACTGTCTCTACCCATCTGTCTCTCTGTAATGTTGGTTTCTCTCAGGCTCTGAGATTCGTCTTTGTGCCTGGGGTGGCCCATAGAAGGCACTCAATAAATGCATGGTTAAAGAAGGTGCACACACCCACCCTCACTGTGCCCTTGGTCTCTACCAGCTTACCTGTTTTATGCCCCTGGTCATGGGTTCTCAGCCTCAGCCTAATATTTGGGGGGAAAGTTTCCAAGGTGAAGAGGGGAAAGAAGAAAAAGAAATAAGATCTCCCTCTAGGACCTAAATGGGTCTGCAGAAGAGAATAGTCAATTCATACAGTCAACAAATGTTTGTCGAGGGCTATTTTAAGTACCAGGAACCAAAAGTGAACAGAACAGATAAATATCCCTGCTCCCAAGGAGGCTGGACACTATTGAGGGGAAATAGACCATAACAAAATAAATAATAAGATAGTAGTAGCCTGACAGATGGCAGTAAGTGCTGAGGGAGAAAATGAAGCCGGCAAGGAGGATCAGGACTGCCGGAGTGCAGTGTACAGGAGAACTTCACAGAGTATATGTTATTTGAGCAATGCCCCGAACAAGGTGAGGGAGGCACTATGTGGCCATTTGCCTAAGAGCCGTCCAGGCTGAAGGAACTGCAGGTGCCAAGGCAGAGCTGCCTGGTGAGCAGAAGGAGCCGCAAGAAGGCGAGTTGTGAGGGAGGAGAGAGGTCAGCCAAGTGACAGGGGCCAGACAACACAGGCTCTGCAGGCCTCTGGGGAGGATTTGGACTTGACTCAGAGACAATGGGAGCTGAGCCAAGGGAGTGTGGTATGCAGAGTGACCCAACAGACTTTCATTTTGAAAGGATCCCTCCAACTGCCAAGTTGAGACTAAACTGCAGAAGGCAAGAGAGTAGGCTCGGGGTGACCAGTTAAGACCATTTCAAAAATCCAAGTGGGAGATGATTGTGGTGTGGACTGCAGTGGCTGTGGAAGGGGACAAGCGGTCCATTCCTGGGTCACTGTGAAGACAAAGATAATGAGACATGGGAAATGAGGGAAAGAATGGAGTAAGGACAACTGGGAAGATGGGAACATCTGGGGAGATAATCAGGATGATCAGGATTGCAAATTTTGACATGGTAAGCTTGAGGTCCAAGGTCTGGGGTTTGCCTCTGCTTAGAGGTCAGGAGCAGCTGTCAAAGAGCAACTATTGAAGTCACAGTGAAGCCAGGAAAGCATGGTGCGCTGGGAGCCAGGGAACACACATGTCCCAGGCAGGTGGCAGTGCTCCCCTGGGTCCGGTGTTGCTGGTGGGTTAGGTGGGAGGGATAAGTGATCTTTGACAAGAAGAGCTGAGCTTGTCAGTAGACATTTCTGTGAAGCTGTGTGGGTGGAAGCTGACTGGAGTGGGCCTAAGAGAAAACAGGAGAGGGATTTGAGACAGCAAGGAGAGACAGCTCTGAGGCGGAGTCTTGCTGCCAACGGGTACACAGAAAGAAAACAAGAGCTGGTGGAGAAAGTGAGGGCTGGAGGTTTCTGACAACAAAGAAGTGACGGCAGAGCGATTCAACAGAGGGGACACTGATGACATGGGAGAGAAGCAGAGCTGAGCTGGGGCTTGGGGGAGAGGGGAGGGGCTCAGCCCAGGTTCCCAGAAGAGGCACAGCCTGGGATAAACAGTAGCATCCTGGAGTGGTAGCAGAAAAGAGGACTTGGCCTGGGTCCTCGCACAAAGTGAGGGAGGACAGGGAGTTGAGGCAGCAGGAGAACTGCCAAGGGCTGGGTGGTAGAGTCAGAGATGTGTGAGGGGCAAATGGGAGGGGCAGTAAAAAGAGCATGGGCTCCAGGTGCAAGGTGGGATTGTTGGAGATTGTGGCACACTGCTAGGTGGCCGTCCCCAACCCTTCCCTCCTTCTTCCATAACAGTACCGTTTTGCTGAGCACATTTCTGCCCAAGTGAAGGCCATATTTCCCAGCCTCCCTTGCAACTAGGTGTGGCCACGTGACTAAATTCTGATGGTAGAAGGTGACAAAAGTGAAGTATGCAGGGTCCACATCCCTTGCATGAAAGAAATTTATGTGCCCGGCACCTGTACCCTTCCCCCTTCCTAGAATGTTGGCACATGGTGGCCCAGCTTCAACAAGGAGCATGGTGTGTTCTTCCAGTTGTTAATGACTTCCAGTATCTTTTTTCAGGGTTACATAGTTCTCTTTGTCGAAATCCTTCACATCCATTGTTAGGTATATTCCCAGGTATTTCATTTTCTTTGAAGCTATTGTGAAGCTTTGGTTTGATTCTCAGCTTGGCATATATGACGGCTACTCATTTATGGATGTTGAGTTTGTATCCTGAGACTTCACAGTATTCCTTGATCACTTCCAGGAGCCTTGTGGTTGAGTCCCTGGGGTTTTCTAAGTATAAGATCATATCATCAGCAAAGAGCATCCTCCCCCTCATCCACCCCCATTTGAATACCCTTGATATCCTTCTCTTGCCTGATTGCATTGGGTAGAACTTCCAGCACTGTGTTGAAGAGCAGTAGAGAGAGTGGACATCTCTAAGGTGCACAATGTGAGGGCATATAACACAGCCCCTCGGTGAAAGGCTCAACTCCAAATCGAACACTACCTAAGAAATGCAAACAATGTAACCTAATCATTTGTACCCTCATATTAATCTGAAATAAAAAAGAGCAATCTACCAAAGGATCTAATAACTCCCCTGCTTTCAAAATAATAATGACCATAAATGATATTTCACAATATATGAAACAATAAATATGATAAGAAGGGCCAGGTGTGGTGGCTCATGCCTGAAATTCTAGCACTCTGGGAAGCCAAGTTGGGAGGATCACTTGAGCTCAGAAGTTCCAGACCAGCCTGAGCAAGAGTAAGACCCTGTCTCTACTAAAAATAGAAAAATTAGCCAGGAATTGTGGCAGGCACCTGTAGTCCCAGCTACTTGGGAGGCTGAAACAAGAGGATCACTTGAACCCAGGAGTTTGAAATTGCTCGTGAGCTATGTCAACATGACATTCTAGCCTGGACAACAGAGTGAAACTCTGTCTCTAGGTAGGTAGGTAGGTAGGTAGATAGATAAGAAAAGAAGAGAAAATATTGGTGATTTCTATTGGAGATGAGATCACAGGTAGTACTAATACCCTTCTGTTTGCAGCCTACTGGATAATGAAAAAAAATGCTAATTTTCAGGTTAGACCTTAGTGGAAATCAAGATGTTATTTCTCCCCATGCAGGCTCCCCTGAATTCTGGCCAGCCTTGTTTAGAACATCTGTCTTTGTGGTTGATAGACCCACAGGATGGCAGACAACTGTACTCCTACTAACAGCAATAAAGTCATCCAGTCTGGAACAGCCAGACTATTATGTAGGGGAGAATTGAAGTCCTGCCTTTTAAAAACTATTATCTGTGGGGTCTTTTTGTTATAGCAGCTAATCCTGTACCCAGAGAGGTGGGTGGTGACTAAGCAATTGCTAATATATCATTTCATGAGTCATCTGATTGCCTCGTCCCAAAGCAATCTGAAACCCAGCTGAAGACCTCTGGATTCCACAGCATGGGAAATCAGAGTTGGGTCTCCCCACCCCCCTTTCTGTTCCACCATATGCCTCCTAATGCTCAGACATGGCCTTCCCATGCCCCACCCTGTCTGGGCCTAGCAAAGTAGACCTGGTTCCTATTCTTGGGCTGGATGGAGCTGTGCCCTGGCCTCACCCTCACTGTGACTGGCTGACAAAGGAGCAGCTGTGACTTCCCTCCCTCTGCCCCCTCCCTCTCCAGCCCAGGCCCAGACACACCCAGCCCGGGGCAGATCCCTGACTACAGTTAACAGGAATGTTCCTGGTTGGGGCTGTGATTGCTGGCAGTCTCTCAGAACTCCAAGAGGGTCTGAACTGGAGCAGACTGTGCAGCCAGGAGTAGCAGAAATATGCCCTTAAAAAGGGAAAGGAGAGAGATGCCAAGGAGAGAGCTGACTCGTCCTGTGCCAGGAGCATGGAAATCTCCAGAGGTGGGCAGGGGGAATGAAATCAGTAATGACTACAACAAGAACTGCCATCAACTGAGCACCTACTAAGAGCACCTAGTATGTACCAGGGCTTTCCATACATGACTTCTTGGAACCCTCACTTGACCTCATGTATTAAGTTCCCCCATATTTACTTTATAACTATACAAACTAAGGTTCAGAGAGGTTCAGAGAGGTTCAGTCACACAGCCAGTGAGCTAAAAGGAGTTGAAACCTCCTCTTAATAACAAGGACTGGAGCTAAATATGAGTCACTGTTTACTTTCCTTGGAAAGAAGAGGTCCAGCTTTCCCTTTGGGGGGCCCTCACAGCACAGGCTCCTGCTGCTCTGGGTAGATATGTGGCCTTTGAAGAAAAGGGCAGGCTGGACTCTCCAGGGAGACCACTGTCTCTTCTTAGGTGGTAGGGTGGAACCATAGCTATGATGAGCCAGAGGATGATGATAAAGCTAGAGCCAGTGGCCTCAGCCTGGGCTTCGACCAGGGCTGGCCATCTGTCCATCCTTGCCCTTCTCTCTGGGACCATGAGAAGAGGAGAGTGGGTCAAGGTTTCAAGGGCTGGGTGCAGCCTCCCAGGCCCAGGGCAGGACTTCTGTTCTGGCAAGAGTCAGAGGGTGACTTGTGGAGTTCCAAGAGCCCAAGGAAGGGAAAAGAACAGCCGCAGACTTTGTTGAGTCCCTAATTTCTGGGGAAGGCTGGAGCTGGAGAAGTCAGCACTGGGCAGTGGGACGAGCATGTGCTGTGGGTCAGGCAGAACCAGCACACCCAGACATGTGGCAGAGACGAGCACGTATCCTCACCTATGAAGAGGGGTCATTGTTCTCACAGCATTGGTTACCAGCTTGATGGAATGAGATCAGATAGACTCGACATTATGGAGGGATACCAATGTGCTTGTGTCATAGCCTTCCTCATCACTGTGCCAGAGCTCCGAGTGAAGAAGGTCAGTACGCGGTGTGGTGGAGAAGTCCTGAGAAACAGGCTCAGGGGATGGTGGAAAGCAGATCCAGATCCACCTGGAATGGGCTGCTAGTCTCCCTGATGTGCTGACCTAGAGTGCCACTGACGGAAGCTGTCACCCTAGGGCAGAGGCTGCTCCAGCCAGACATGGGGAAGCCATCTGGTTCCTAGACACAGAACTACAAGGAGCATGTCAGCTTCACAGAGGAGCCTGTGCTGGCCTTGCAGCCACTTTCCAGGACTTCTTTCTTGCTACTGAAGCTTACCTTATACTCTTGTTGGAGAAAGGAAGCCCCTGCTTCGTGTCCCCTGAGGGTGTCTGGCTCCCCCTTCCCCGCCTCCAGTACCTCACTTTCCCTCTACCCAGCACTCCCAGGCTGCACTTTACCCGCGGGCCCCTCCCTGAGCCACAGCTTCCTGCTGCCAGAAGCTCACCTCAATGCAGTCTGGGACTGCTCCTCGCCCTGCCTGACTGAGCGGGGGCCCTGCTGCCTCCAAGGCAAAGCCCAGTCCTCAAGTCAGGAAGGCCAGCATGACTGCAAAGAGGAGTGATAAAGGGTGGAGGTCCCCAATCCTCTTTCCGCAGCACCCTTGGGTGACCACACAGTTTGGGAACCCAGGCATTAGGGTGAGTCGTTTCTACATTCCTTCATTCAACAAAGCATTTGTGGGGTGCCTCTTCTATGAATTAGATGCTGAGCGAGAAGGTGGAAACACGCCAGTAAGACCCAGCCCCAGACCTTAAGGAGCTCCCTGTTTAAACTAATAGCCAGACAAGGAAACATGAAGTTCATGCACCTCCTACAGTTGCCAAAGGCAGAGTACACAGGGTATCTGCCCAACCTTGGTGCACAGGCAAGGGTGAAGGAGGCGGCAGTCAGCACTAAGTCCTAGAGCTTTAGCTGGCAAACATGGGAAGTACTTAGGGGAAAAGCACAGAACAACTCAAGAAGGTGCTAGAGGGAGCTTGGTCTCACTTTAAGACTTGCATGGTTGCCAGGTGTTGTGGTGGGCGCCTATAGTCCCAGCTACTTGGGAGGCTGAGGCAAGAGGATCACTTGAACCCAAGAGTTTGAGGTTGCTGCGAGCTGTGACACCACAGTACTCTACTGAGGGTGATGGAGTGAGACTGTGTTTCAAAAAATAATAAATAAAATAAAATAAAAGCTCTCCAGGAATTAGGTATATAGCCAGTAAGAGAGAAAGCTGGAGAAGCAGGCAGAAGTGGAAGTGGGAAGCCACTGAAGGGTGTCACGGAGGAAGAAACCTGATTGGATCAGTATTAGGGCCAACATCTAGCTGCAGCATGAAGACCGGGTGGGAGGACAAGACTGGACAGCAAGAGGGCTGGCCAGGAGGCTGCTGTGGTGGCAGAAATGCAGGTGATGGTGGGAACCCAGGTGATAGCAGCAGGGACTGTAGGAGACTGGGTGGTTGAGCAGGTATGGGGCTAAGGAGGAACAACTCCCAGGTTTCAGGCTTAGGCTGTTGGTTGGACAGATGGGTCACTAGCAGGGATCCTGGGGGAGACCAGACTTGGACAGGAGGGAAGTGACCACCCTTTTGGGTTCTTGCGTTTAAAGTGCCTGTGGGGCCTCCAGCTGGGGGCAGTCTATGGGGGCAGGTGTATGCAAGAATTCAGAGCTCAGACAACCTTCCAGGAAACAAGTCTAAGGAGCACATAGGAGGGGTAGTGTATGCAATCTGGGAGACTCAAGAGAAAGTGGAGATCCCGGGGGAAGGAGCACATTGTAGAAACACGTTCTTCACATCCAGCTTTAGGCAAGATAAAGCCAGACATGCTTGGGAAACTAACAGTGGCTCCATGTTGCTGGGACAGAGAGACTGGGATAAATAAGAAGCTTGGAAAGCTGAAAAGTCATAAGCAGGGGGGATTTTAAACCATGTTAAAGAATTTGAGCTTCATCTTAAGAGTAATAGGAAGCCATAGAAAGATGTTCAGCCAATCTTAGTGAGATTGGCTTGTGTGGCATGAATTTGTGGGGGAGAGGGGTGCAGAGACCCAGAGACTACAGGGCCCTGGTCAGAGGGGCATTGTCCTGCCTTGTGAGCTGGGCCATTATCTTGGATTCCCTCAACCTCAGTTTCCCTATTTGTAGTACAGGAATTTCAACACTTGCCTTCTTGGGGGTGTGTGTGAAGATTAGGTGGGTGTGAAGGTGTCCTGTGATGAATGGCTTTGAGGAATCCTGGGACTGAGGCTAGGACTTCCACATCCAAGTGGCCAATCAGACTGACCGTATGTCCCTTTACTTGTCAAGGCTGGACAGCCAGCCAGACAAGACAAAATGGCCAGACTAGGAACCAGTCTAGGGATATGTGGGGGATTGGGTATCAGTTGGAACACTCTGGATTGCAAATCACATAGAACCCAGCCCCATTGTCTTATCACTCACTGGCTTCACCTCACCCTGGACGTAGGACCTATGACCTCAAATGAAAGTGTGAGGGTCCAGTATCCCTTTTCCTAGCACTTAACTCTACTTCCTCTGGCTTTGTGTCAGTTTCAGATGGTTCCTCTGTTGGGGGGACAAGCTGGCCAAACCAGCCTCACTCCCTCCCCAGCTTGTAGGAGATCCCCAGAGCACAATCAATTATAGGCCCACTAGAACAAAGGTTGTTGCCACCTGGGTCTCATCACTCCCTTCATGGGCTTAAAACTGCATTTCCCTCCACTCTGTTGGAGAAGTCAAGGCCAGAGGCCAAGTGTGGTTTTGTGTCCCCTTCTAAGAGCTCCATGCACCTGCTTGCTGTCCTCAGCCACAGCTCCTGCAGGAAAGTGTCCTGTTATAACTGGAACCCTGTTCCCTAAGGAGCTCTGCATGGGTGACAGGCAACCTTTATGGCAGCCAGCACACATGAACACATGTCTGGACTGGCACTGCCTCTGTGCTCTCAGCCTGTGTTCAGAAAGCCCTGGATCTGGCTGTAACTGCATGGGGAGCCTGGGTCCCAAGGAGCCCCAAAGCCAGTCCCTTGGCCATTATGAGCTCTGTGAGGGCTCTGGCCTTCAGCTGTAGCACTGCACAGACCCAGTCAGCCATCTCTAGCTATGAGACTCTCTCTGATGCTCTCTGAGCCCCCATTTTCTACAAAATGGAGTTAATAATACCTCCCTCAGGGCTAAACAAAAAAACATTTGAACGTTAACATAATTCTTGGGGTTTAAAGCTTTTCCCAAACTATCTGTTAAGAAGAAACCCTGTTTTTAAAAAAATCTTTCATGGGCCAACACTTGTGTAAAATGCAATAAAAATAAATTACTAGAAAAGTTAAATTTAGGAAGAGATTTAAAATACAAGCTCCAGTGTTACTATTACACTGAACTAATATAAAAAGTATTCCATCAAATATCTATAAGAGTGTCTAAATGCGCACTCTTAATCTGTATACTTTTCTCATGGGCAAGCAGGTGAGAAATATTTCCCAGACCAGTTAACCAGAATGGACCCATGGGTCAGCTCCTCACAAATGGTTGTGGATTTTCCATATCTGTTCTTGTTCTCTGATTATTATTTGAAAACTGACCTTTTCTCTTCCCCCCTTTTGCAATTCCAGGTTTCCCTGGAGCATGGACAGGCTTGTTGAGAGGTTGGTGACATAAACAGTATGTGTGAGGCCAGGGAAATTCAGCACCGCCTCCTACCCAGGATATCATGAGCAGCCACAGCAGCACAAAGACTCTCCTGGTTTTATAGTCTTGTGGTGGCAGAACCTGCCAGTTGTTCTTCAATATCTATCCCTCCCTTCTTCCATAATATGAGTTTTAGGTAAGAACATGGTTTCCCAGCTGAACATTTTTCAGCCTCCCTTGCAGCTACATGATCATGTGACTAATTGGCCAATCAGATGTAAGCAGATGTGATTTCCACTCTCTTATTTGGGTGACTGCTATTTCCCTTTCCCTACTTCTTATCAGCTGGGAGATTATAAGAACTAAAGAGCCAGAGATGGAATTTGTGCAAGGAGAATGGTAAAGTAACCCTAAAAGCTCTGGATCATTGACATACTGGCAAATAAAGTCCTACTTTGTCTTAGCCACTGTTTATGGAGGTTGTTCTGTCATAGTAGTCTAGCCTGTATCCTACTTCTAAAATGAGCAGTGGGACAGACACCAGTGGGTCTCTGGATTCATCTGAATTCTGTACCCTTTCTTAGTATCTGAGGAAGGCCTAGAAGATCCTGTACTCTTGGCAAGGAGTGGCTGAGTACACTCCTTGTGGCCGAGATCTAAGGTCTGAGAGATGTGCAGAAATAATAAACAAGTATATTCCGCTAGTGTACTTCAGCTCCCAACATATCACATGAAATCCCTTTTAATCCTCGCAATAGCCCTTTGAGACCAGGAGGAATCATTATAGCAGGACATAGATAGGATGGTGGCCTACCTATTCTCTGGGCTTTTTCCAAAGTCTACCCTGTCTCTGATGGGGAATAAGTCAGGGGGAACTGAAATTAGGGTAGCTGGGGAAGCAGAACAGCCACAGAAAATTAGAATTGAGACGCAGAGCTAAAACCATTTAACTCCTTCAGCAGCTAACTACATAGGGTGCCAAAAAAAGTATACTAAGAAAGGAAATATCTGTATTAAGATTGTACTACTCAATATAAACTTATAACCATTGCTATCTTGCATACTGTATCTTATAATTGCAGTCAAATGTGACTTTACTATTACAATTTTGATACAGTTTTTGTCTTCTCTTACATGTGTATACATTTTTTGCCCTCTCTGTATATTGAGCACCTACTGTTTGCTGGGATATGAAATAGCACTAGATGTTCAGTAGTGAGCAAGCTTACTAGTTACCGCCTGCCTTCCCGAAGCTTGGTGTCTAGGTGGGAGGAGATGTAGGCTAAACAGAAGAGTATGCAGATGAAAATTAAAGTTGGGAAGAAAGTTAGGAAGGAAAAGACAATTGGACCAAAGTCACCAAGAACTTTCAGCAGGTAAGTATGGAGTCAGATATGTAAAACACAGTTACTGGTATAGGGGCTGGACCTCTGGGGGTTTGGGGAGATTGAAAGGGTGTTGGTTCCCCCACTATGAGAGTTTAGGAGTCTCACCAACACAAGGAAGGAATCTGAATGTTTTTTGTCTGTTTGTTGTTTATTTATTTTGAGACCAGACCTCATTCTGTTGTCTCAGCTACAGTGCAGTGGCATCATCATACATAGCTCACAGCAACCTCAAACTCCTGGGCTCAAAAAATTCTCCCGCCTCAACCTCCCAATTAGCTGGGAATACAGGTGTGCACCACTACACTCAGCTAATTTTTCTATTTTTGGTGGACATGGGGTCTCCCTTTGTTGCCTCAACTCCTAGCCTCAAAGGATGCTCCCACCTTGGGCTCCCATAGTGCTGGGAATGTATGTGTGAGTCATTGCACCTGGCCTTGCATGTTTTTTATAACTCCTTGTGAGCATTGCAACTTTGCCCAGAATTGTCCTAAAAATCTGTGTCCTGTGTCCAAAAAATCAGAGCTATACATTTCCTCACACTTTCAAGGTTTTACCTCAAGATTATTATTTTCAAAATGAATCTTTAAAAGAAAGAGCTGTGACTTTATCTATTAATAGAATAAAGTTCCACATATTCTTATGAAAAAAGTAACTTTTTGTGAAAAACTCAGAGCCCCCATGCTGAGAAGTTAAAAGAGCCTGATCTGTGAGCAGGGGGCTTCCTGTATATGGCTGTCCATGCAGCAGGCACAAGGGGGCTGAGAAGTTTCTGGAAATGGGTCTGCTTTATCATTTAGAGATGGATTTGTCTGGGAGTCTCCTGCTGATAACCTGACTCCCAAGGCAGGGCACGTTGTCCTTTTCCAGGATTGCTATATTTGTTTTTGTGGTCTTCTAGTTTAACTAGGGAGTAAGTAGGGTAGAGGCATATTTCTACAGACAGATTAGCAGTTTAATAGGGAGTAAGTAGGGTAGGGGGTTATTTTTACAGACAGATTAGCAGTTTAAATGTTCGCTGAGCAAAGATCTGTCTGTTCAGACAGCAGCTCAGGAGTGAGTGGCCAGCTTTAGGGGATCTGATGAGAACAACTGCCAGCACAGCCCTTGGGCTTGAGTCTTTGAACAGGCATCAGCTCTGCCTTGACTGGACAGTCACCTGGGACCTGGGCAGTGGGTCAGGCTGTCCTTGTGGTTTCCTGGCAAGCGGATGCCACCCTTCACCTCTTCCCCAGCAATCTGGGTCAGGCCTGGGGCTGGAGGAGGGGACCAAGGGGTGCAGGATCACGGAAGCCTTCCTTTTAAGAGTGGGCGGTATCTCTGAGGACAAGAGGGAGCAAAGGCAACTGGCTGGGGAGAGACGTGGAGTGAGGCCCATGTGGAAATATTCCAACAGAGCCCAGCCATCAGCTCCCAGGGTGGCTTCCCTCCTGGCCAGAGAAGATGTGCTGGTGGGTCCTCAGATGCAGCCAGCCTCAGGCCTGTCTGAATCCCTTACTCCAAGATCAGAGAGGCAGGGGCCTCCAGGGCAGGTGTCGAACTGAGTCAGAGCTGAAACCCTGACACCTCTGGCCTTCTTGATGACCATCCCTTCCTCTTCTCTCTCAGGCTGACTCCACCCCTGGGGCCCAGTAGCCAAGAGGTTCAGAGAGTCTTCAACACAGCCAGCCTAGGAGCTGCTCAGTCCCAAGAAAGAAACCCAGGCAGCAGCACTGAGAGACGGGAGACCCCAACACACCCTCACTCTGCATGCTGCAAATAAGAACTCAGCCTGTATCCTTGGTCACTGCTCTGTGGGACATAAAAGGGACACACAGACACATGTATGTATATTTAAAACTTAAGTTGAGGGTAATTCTACTCACATGATTTTTTTTTTTTTTTTTTTTGTAGAGATGGTCTCACTTTATTGCCCACAGTAGAGTGCCGTGACGTCACACGGCTCACAGCAACCTCCATCTCCTGGGCTTAGGTGATTCCCTTGTCTCAGCCTCCCAAGTAGCTGGGACTACAGGTGCCTGCCACAACACCTGGCTACTTTTTTGTTTCAGTTTGGCCGGGGCCAGGTTTGAACCTGCCACCCTCAGTGTATGAGGCCAGCGCCCTACTCACTGAGCCACAGGTGCTGCCCTGGTCACATGATTTTAAAAATGAGAGCAAGGATATAACAGCTGCTTGGTAAATATTTGTCAATTGCTTGATACAATTGTTAGCAGAATTGAGGCAGTGGTCCTTCCCATCTAGTAGTTAAAGGAAAGAGAGGAGAGAATCCAAGAGGGGGGAAAGGAAAGAGGAGGGGAAAGAGGAGAGAGAGAGAGATGGGGGGATGATGAGGAGAGATGAAGGGGGAAGCCCACCAATGTTGCTTGTGCCTGGGACGCTGCCACCCTTTCCTGTGACAACTGAGTGCCTACCATGTGCAGGCTTTTTACTTCTATCATGTATTTTGACTTTCACAACAAACGCAGACGAGCCCACTTTGTAAATGACAAACCTGAGGCTGAGAGAGGTTAAATCTCTTCGCTGGACTCCAGGGCCCCAGCCTCCACTTGTCTCCCTTGCTGGCGTGGCTGGGAGTGCCTTAATGGAGGGGATCCTGGTGTCTGATCTGCATCCCAAACTCCTAATGCCTACCTAGTATGGTGTCTGACACACGGTGGGTCCTTCCTCAGTAAATGTTCAGCAAACGAGAGAGGAGAGGACTTGGAGACAGGTGCTGGGAGAACTACTACACTGCTTCTAGGATGGGAAGGAGAGGAAAGAAAAGCAGAGGAGACAGAGCCAGGCACCCACAGTGCAGCGCTAGGCAGGCAAAGCTAAGGTCTCCTCTTGCCTGCACCAGCCAGGCCACCTGCCACGCAGACCCCACTATGGCTGTGGCAGCAGGTGCATTCTATCCTCCAGCCCTGGTTCTTCCGCTGGTCACTCTCAGGGATCAACCAGGGAGATCTGAAAACAACCGCAGCTCCAACCCCCCACTCAGAGCTTCTGTATTAATTGGTCTGGGAAGGAGCCCAGGCAGCAGAGTGTATCAAGTCCCCCAGGAAGCTCTCATGTACAGCCTGAGTTAAAGACCACTGTAGGCCCAACCTCCTGCTTCAGGGAGAAGGAAGTGAAGACATTCATCAGGCCTGCTGTGCCTCTCCCCCACAAGGCAGGTGTCCTCATGCCCATTCTACAAGTGACATACTAAGTGTCTGCAAGACTGCAGGACTTGTCTAAGTTGTCACACAGAGCTCTGAGGGGAATTCAGATATGACTTCAAAACTCCAGCTTCCTCCAGCCAAGAAACTAGGGCTCACCCATTTGGAACGGACACTGACTAGGAGTGCCCTGGCTTCCTCAGTCTGCTGTTCCACTCCAGTGTGAAAATCTCCTCCCCTCCTTCACCAGGGAGACCCACAAGAGAAAGTTCAAGCTGATACCGACAGAGCCGCATTGGATTGGTACAGCATTGGCATTGACAAAGTTTCTACCACACACTACCTCATCCGACCCTCACACCTGCCCAAGGGCTGAGCTGAGCAAGAATGATCATTAAGTCCACTTAACTGTGGAAGGAACTGAATTGCTGAGAAGCTAAGTGATTTGCCCAAGGTCACAGTGTTAATGAACCAGCCCAGGGAAAACTAGAATTCAGCTCTTCTGTCTTTGAGAGCAACACTTTTTTCCAAACTCATTTCTGAATTAGGGTTTGGATGATCCGGTATGACTAGAGGCAACCACAACTAGCAGTAGAGCAGGCAGCCTAGGAGTCGGTGCTGAGCCACCCTTTAATAGCATAAGGCGCTTAGGAAAAGGCTGAAACATAACTGTTGATGTGTCAGTTATTATGATTATTAGTATGTTGTGCAAAAGTATTGCATTCCCTTGAGTCAAAAAATCAGGAAACACTATCTACCAAGTTCAATTTTTAATGGGAAAATTTTTTTTTTAAATCAGGATTAAATTGGAGACCTATCTGTATTTATCTTAGTTTTGAAACAACCCTCTCAAGCAAATGTCAGTTCAGTAGGCCACCAAGGGCAGGGCCAGAGCAGTGTGATCTCAGGGCCTTCCAACTGATGAAGAAGTGTTCTCTGACCTCTGGCTCGTTCTGTGACCTTGGCGGGCGAGTTCTGCCCTGTTGGAAGGGGTATAGCTGGGAACCAGCCTGGGCTCTGCAGAGTAAGACCTCTGAGTGAAAGGGGCGTTGAGCTCATGACTCAGAGGATAATTGCTGCTTGCCACAGGTCCTCGGGGACTTTTGACTCACCTGTCTTTAGCCAAACGAGATTATTAAGAGGCTCTGGAAAGAGTAAAGAGAACACAGTTGGAAGGCCAGGAGGCAGATTCCCAGGGCAGTCCTGAGGCCCCTGCACCTCTGGAAAGGTCTGGGGGACAGTGCTGCCCCCAGTCATCCATCCTCCACTAACTTAGCTGGTGTCTGGATTCCAGAAAAGGGTACTGTGGCACCAGTTACCCTTAGTGGGCAATGCTCACAAGTGGAGCTGGGAGGCGAGACAAACATGCAGGGACAGCAATGTGCAGCGCTTGGCTGCGTCATGTCACGGCCTCTGGGCCAGCCAAAACGGCGAGTCCAACAGTTCGCTGGCACAGCTGAGGGCGCCCCTGGGCTCTGCTGCAGGGTGGGGGTGGCTTACCAGACTGCAGGACGGTTTGGATCCAAGCTACAGCGTACAAAGTGCCATTCTAACTTGAGCAAAAGAGAAATTTATTTGGCACATATAATCAGTGTGTGAATGATGGTGAATTAAAGGTTGAATGGAGACCTAAGTTGACAAATAGCTACACACAATCAGAAAGTGACAAATAATAAAAGTAAGAACAAAAGTGTTACAAGCCGAGAGCGGTAGCAACTGGTTGGAAATGGAGAACAGTGTCTTGAAGGAGGCTCGCAAAAAGGAATGGCTGGCTGGGTAGGAACTCAGGTCTCTAAGAAGGTAGCCAGAGATGCGGAGGCTCTAGGCCTTTTCTAGAGCCCTTAGGGTCTTCCCCTGGGTGGTTCTCAGCCTCAGAACTGATTGGCTTCTCAGTTCTCAGCCAATGGGCCCACCCCTGGGGGCGGAGTTTCTGTTACTGGCAGCTCCGGTGGACTAAGACTAGCTCCCCCAAAGAAAGTCTGCAGTTCACTAGAACAGGGTGCAGTAGCAAAGGATTCTGGGTAGACAAAACAACAGACATTCTGCGCAGGTAAGGAGAGGAGGGTGACAGCTTGAAATAAGGGGAACCGTCTGACTAAGAAAAGAGTTGAGTCATGGGTGAGTCTCTGGCAAGGAGGAGATGGGCCTGGCCAGAGCCCAGGGCAGGTGTTGGAATAGTGGACACCGATTGCACTGTTTCATCTGCCTGGAAGTCACACCCTCCACCCCTCCCTATGGATCTGGGAAATTTTCCACTCTCCTTCCTCACCCCAACCTGTATCTCTAAGATCACCTTGGAAGCTGCTCTGACATCCTGTCCTAGAGGATCAATCAAGGATTGGCCAACCATGGTGCTCAGCTCTTCATGCAAAATCCATTCCTAGTATGTCCTTAAACGAGTTTGAATTGCATTCTGTCCCTTGCAGTTGTCTAAATTTACGGTCCTAGCTAATTCACAGTTCTTGCCCCCCGCCCAGCTCAAAATAAAGCAAAGGAGACAATTACAAACATGACTAGAGACAGTGTGAGTATACTGAGCCCATATTTGATCCCATAAGTAAATGCGTGAGTACACAGGTGAATAGTCAGACACAGTGCAAGTCACACCATGCATTCATGTATGCAGATACTGGACACACAGGAGAGATTTCATAGAGGAAGAAAGGCATTCCAAGAGAGAGAACAGCTTGAGCAAAGAATGAACCTGGCAAAGCCCTTGGCAGTTTTAAAGAGTTTCCCCCATTGTGCCTGGAGTGTGGGACACATGACAGGGAGCAGCTGGAGAAGAGGCAAGAACCTGCTGGAGAGGAGCCTCACAAGTGTTGTGAAACTGTTCAGACTTCACTCTCAGGCAGTCAGGTGACCGGGCCAATCAGGTGAGTGTGGGGAAAGCCCCAGAGCTAATGCAAGTGCACAGGAAGACAGCAGGGGCTGTATCTGAAGATGTGCTGGGAGTTATAGCCAGCAGCTCCCCAACTGCTGGTGAAAGGCAGCTGTCCAGGAGCAGAGGCCAAAAGGGGAGGCAGGTGGGGAGTGGAGGTGCTAAGGACAGAGGAAAGCCAAGAACAAGAAGTGGCAGTGCTGGCAAGTAGGATTTGAGCAGAACTAATGCTGGAGTTTGGGTGAACTCTCACTGGCTCTGCCCATCACCTTGGAGGAAGCTCCAAGGACCCCCCCCCCCGGTCCAATTAAAAGAATGTCCCTAGGTGATAGGAATGTTTCAGTCCTGTGATGATGTTATGAGACCACTATCACATATGCAGTCCATCACTGACCAGGACATTGTTATATGGCACATGACATATATGGAATACATTTATCAAATCATTTTTTACTAGCCACATGGTATATTCCTATGGATTTCCCCCAACTTATTTAATTATTCCTCAATAGAGGAATATGTAGATTATTTCTCATTTTTCCTATTACAAATTAGCCTTCAGTAAGCATCCTGGAACACAGGTATTTGGATGTATGTCATATGCAAAGATATACTTCTTTTTTTTTGCAGTTTTGAACCCACCACCCCCGGTATATGGGGCTGGCGCCCTGCTCCTTGAGCCACAGGCACCGCCCTAGGAAAGATATATTTCTAATAATGATCAAAGGGTATATATGTTTTCAGTTTAGCAGATATTGCCTAATTCTTCTCTGGAAAGAATGTACCAACTCATAGTCCCAACAAAACTGTATAAAGTGCCTATTTTCTTACCCACACTGGATATCAACAATCTTCGAATTCTGTCACTATGCTATTTCATTGTTCTTTTAATTTGTGTTCCTTTGATTATTAGTGAGGTTGATCATCCCTTCATCCTTTCATCAGATATTTGTGTTTTTCCTTTTGTAAATTGTCTGTACAAATGCGATTTATTCATTTTTCCATAGTCCATTTTATTGTTGAATGCTAACAGCCCTTTACATATTATAGAAATTCACACCTGGCTCAGCGCCTGTGGCTCAAGAGGCTAAGGCGCCAGCCACATACACCTAAGGTGGTGGGTTCGAATCCCCAGCCCAGACCTGCCAAACAACAATGATGGCTGCAACTAAAAAATGGCCAGGCGTTGTGGCGGGCGCCTGTAGTCCCAGCTACTTGGGAGGCTGAGGCAGGAGATTCGCTTGAGCCCAGGAGTTGGAGGTTGCTGTGAGCTGTGATGCCACGGCACTCTACCCAGGGGGATAGCTTGAGACTCTGTCTCAAAAAAAAAAAAAAAAGAAAGAAAGAAATTCACACCTTTGCACATTCTCTGGCCCACTCTCAGTCTATGTGAGTCTTTCTCTTTTTTATCCTTTTTTCTTTTCCTTCTTATTTAGGAGTTTTAATCTTTCACAGAATCATATTTATCAATCAATTCCTTTACAAGAGCTGTGTTTCATATGATTTCATGCTTGGAAAGGCTTTCCCAATTTCAAGATAATATTTCTTCTAATACTGGGAGTCTAAGCTTTAATAGTTTCATCTGTTGCTTGAAAGAAACTTTGGTCCATCTGCATTGGATTTATTTGGTGTTTGGAGTGTGGTGGGGATACTAGGCTATCTAGTTTTCCCAGTGCCATCTGGTGAACTGCCAGTTTCTCATGAGTTTCAAATGCCAACTTTTCTGTACACTAAAATGTTATGTATTTCAGCCCCATTTTCACAGATAAGAAAACAAGCTCGAAGAGATTAAGTAACTTGCTTGAGGCTGCACAGTGAGCTAGTGACTAAGCCTAGATTTGGAAACCAAGTCTATGCTGCTCTCAGCACAACCTGCCAGACAAAGACAAACCAACGAGATTCAGTGGCTGACTGGAGAGAAAAAGGACAAGTTGCTTCAAAAGTCAAGCTGGCAATCACACCACTGGCAGTTGGGAAAGCTGATCTTTTAAGCCAGCTTTAAGACAAAAGATGCTTAGTGCAGTGATGAGTACAGTTTGGGATGTGTGGCACCCAGGGAGGGGAGCACCCACCTGGAAATTTCAGAACCAGAGTTTGGGAGCAAAGACAGCAGCAAGAGTCCCACTGGAGAGTCAAGGGAATCCGAGAGAGGGAGGTGTCAAGGACGACTGCCAGGTTTCTGGCTTGGCTGGCGTGAAGACAGTAGGTGCCACTTCCGCCACTTCAAGGTGACTCAGAGGAGAAGCAGGTTAGGGGGCATGGGCTGGAGAGTTCACTTTGGACCTGTCAGGTTGGAGGTGTTTGCTGAGTCCCCCAGGACGCAGTTAGATGCACAGGCCTAGAGGTCAGCCTAAGCTCTTTCCTGAGGAAGATAGAGTGTTGTGGTGAAAGACAGGCAGGCCAAAAGGGACAGGGGAGCCACTCCATTTGAAATGGAGAAAGGACCATCCATTGCTCAAGGATAGAGCAGGGACACTGAAAGTCCTTATCAAGCAGCCAAAAATGCTGGGGCCAAGAAGTAAGGACTGTTGGGCCAAGCAAGGAAATCCATAAGCTGACCCAAAGTGACCATCTGTAAATGGTGAGTACATATATGATTGTCCTACCTAACCCTAACCTTTGTTGGAAAGCTTTGTTGTCACACTCCTGGAGGCCAGGAGAGTTCATGACACTGTCCTGAGGAGAAGGGGCCAGGTAAAGAGAGCCACACGGCCTGCTCTCTCCTTGTAAGAGGCAATCTCAGATCATGTGTTAAATTGTGGTGGTAAAGACCCAATTCGTAGGACTTAGAAAAGAAAGCTCCTGCTAAGACTGGGAATAATAAAGTGTCTCTCCCTGAAGGCTGATCTCGATGGATGGGTAGAAGTTGAAGGACTGTAAGCAAGATGAGTTAGGTAGGGAGAGGGCAGCCTGGAAACTCAGACAGAATTTAGACCTGGGAGGGGCAGGAAACGGGGACCCATGAAGGTTTTTGAGCAAGGGAAGGACACTGAGAAAGTGGCATTTGAGAAAGAATCATCTGGCAAAGTGAGACAGGGTAGGAGAGCCTAGAAGGTTCAGATGTGGCTTTGGGGGAATGTTTGGCAGGTGCCTGGTATAGACAGAGACAAAGAAAACCAGAACAGAGATCTGTGAGGAGGATCAAGGCTTCCTGGAAGAGCTGGGTTTTGAAGAACAAATACAAATTGGCCAGTTGAATCTTCTCCTACTAGAAATGCCTTTATCTTTAGAAATACATATTAAAAGTTCAAACAATACAAAAGGTTATGTAGTAAAAGTAAATCTCCAATATAACAGTGCTCCCTACCCCAAAGGCAGTCACTGTCCATTGCTTCCAGCACAGAGTGGTCATGAAATCCATAGGCTTTGGTACTAACCTGCCTAACCTGAAATCTCAGCTCTATCTCTTGCTAGTTTGGTGAGTGGCATAACTTCTCTGTGCCTCAGTTTCCTCCTCCAAAAGAAGAGAATGATGATTATAGACCCTACCTCCAGAGCTGTTGAAAGAATTAAATGAATTAAAGTATGTGGAAGGTTCAGAACAGTGCCTGGAGCAGGGTGGACACCCCATATACTCCTGTTACCTTCTGAGTGTTATGTGTGAAGCAGTTGGCATGGATGAGGATGGAGTAGATAATGCACACAACATGCTGAGAATATCGTTCAGCCAAAAAAAAAAAAGTGTTCAAAAATTCTAATTGGTGTCAGTGCAGCAGAGCAGCCAGTCCCCATCCTAGGATGATCCTCTAGAAAGAAGTGTTGAACGAATGAACCAGTGAGTGAGTGAACGAGTGAGTCTCTCACCCTATAGTCATAGGTCGACTACATCACTTCTAGACTTCTTGTCCTGATTTTTTTTAAGTGCAAAAGAAAGAAGAGAAGGGTTCTCTTTGTGCTAGAATATCTTCCATAACTCAGCGCCATGTGCCCTTCTGTGCATCCCCTTTCCCACGGAGACTGAAAGCTTCAGAACTATAGATCCCAGAATTCCTTGCTAGCAGGAACCTGGGTTAGATCTCACCAATGAGAGATACTTTTGCAAGATTTGGAAGCAAGAAGAACAAACATGAGATTGTTGCAGTGGCTTCTAGTTCACCTGACAATCACCTGATTTTGTCTGCAGACGGCTGTGAGGCTGTGATCTCTACCGGAGCCTCCTGTGGTTTCCATAACTTCCTGACTCCTGAAAGTTAGCAGCTGTCCTGAGAGCTACCACTAGTTGCCTTTACTTTTGTTCCACCAGCCCTCTCAGCAGTTTTAATTCCCTCTATTAAACCCCTTCCTGCTTGAAATACCTAGTATGAGATCTGTTTTACGGACTGGACCATAATTAAACTCTTTTTATCAGGAAAAGAAAATCTTCCCAGAACTCCACCTCAGACTTTTACTCATGTCTAGAGTGAAAGCTAGGTAAGTCACTTGCCTACCACAAACCCCAGCCAATTGGCATGTGTAAATGGGATTACCATAACAGGTGTAAGCTAGCTGTGACTCATCCCCTGGAGCTGGGCATAGTGCTGCCTCATACCTGAACAAAGACAAGGAAAATGACTGCAGTTTCTACTACCCAGTGATTTGGAGACCCCAGTCCAGTTTGGAGGGTCCTGATAAGAAAAGTTGGCCTGGGAGTGGGGTTTGTCTTTTGGGCCTGGCTGATGGTAATAATGAATGTCTAAGGAAATGGCGTGACGCTTGGGCTGAGAACCCATTAGAAAAGAATCAATGTGTCTGTATTGATTTGAGGTGAGCACTTGTATTTTCTTCCCTGCAAGACTAGGTATTCTTGGGACATATCAAAAGATAGAAGTACAGCAAAGTAAAGCAGGAACTAAAAATTATTTGTACATTATTTAAATATTAAAAATTATTTGTACACCCTGGGGACAAATAATGTCTCCCACAGATGTTTTAATAAATATATACAAAAATAATCACTTTTATAGCACTTTAATAGTATTCCAGGCATTTTTCCAAATGCTTTCTGTGCATTAAGCTACATAATCCTCACGTAATTTTATGTAGGAATTGTCATTGCTCCTATTTTCAGGGTGAGAACACCGAGGCACAAAGTTGCCCAAGGTCACATGGGTTTAAGTGATAGACCTGAGATTTGAACTCAGACAATCTGGGTGTGAGATCATGCCCAGAACATAACTCCAAGGTGGCTTTTGTCACTAGTCTGTTAATCAGTAGATGTTAAGAAAAAAAAAAAAAATCACAGGAGGAACCCTGACACCTATTCGTGTCTGTGTTGGTTTCCTGTTGCTGCTATTATACGTTGCCACAAGTTTAGTGGCTTTAAACAATATAAATTTACTCGTTTATAATTCTGGAGGTCAGAAGCAGGGCTGCATTCCCTCTGGAGGCTCAGGGTGGGGGAGGATCTGCTTTCTTGCCTTGTCTAGCTTCTGGAGGCTGCCTGCATTCCCAGGCTCCTGGCCCCTTACTTCACCTTGAAAGCCAGGAATATAGCATTTCCTCTTTTCTGAACTCCTGCTTCCCTTTTAGAAGAACCTTTGTGATTACATTGGCCCTACCAGGTAATCCAGGAAAACCTTCCCATCTCCAAGTCCCTAACTTAATTCCATCAGCAAGTCCTTTTTACTATGTAAGATTCCAGAGATCTAAACATAAGCATCTTGGAGGGGCCGTTATTCAGAACTGGAACAGATAGAAATGTTCCTACTGATGTAAGGGGCCCATCAAGCAGGAGAAGGGGTTACTGAGTGAAGGCATAGGCTGGACTGTACTAAGCCCTTCCCACACAGAGGCTGGTGGGGTGGTGGGCACCTCAGAGCTGAGGACAGAATGCCCTGCTCTGGGCTGGGGGGGGAGGGCTGCTCCAAGGAACCTTTCTAGGAGGGCTGTGTTTTCCTAGAAGAAAAATGACAGAGGGACAGCCACTCCCCAAAAGAAGAACTAAGTGAAAGCTCCAGAGACATCAAGATGGACTTTGCGTCCCTCCCACAGGGACCCCCCTGCATCTCACCGGGCCCCAGGAAGCATGGTGCGATCGTCCAGAAGCCCAGGCAGGCCCAGCTTCAGAGCATCATCCTCCAGAGCTTCTGGCCTGGGCTGGGACCAGGACACACAGTCAGCCTGGAGAGGCTTCCACAGAGCGTGTGGTCCTGTGTGAGTGCCAGGACCAGTGTGTTGGGACAGCCGAGAGCCTTCTACACAGTCTCGCTCTGGCTTCTCCTCTCCCCTCTGTCCTGACAGAGAATGTGCAGTAGGCGTCTTTCCCATGAGGCTATTGGACCACAAGCAAGGCCACGGGTTTGGGGGTGTGGGGAGTGACGGAGCTGCAGGAGGTCAGGCTTCGGCTCCCTACCCTCGGTGGCTCACCATCTCTCTAGGGAAATAGGACACACCACCAAGGGTTGACTTTGCTTTTGGGACTCACATTTGTGCCTGGGAAATCCACAAGAACAATGAAGTTTGTGGCTCTGTGCAGACCACCTCCCCAGGTGCCCCACTGACCCACTGGTGCCCCACTGACTTTTGCACCTCAGCAACAGTCCAGCAAACCTCTTTCACACGCTGTTCCCCTCACACCAGCTGAGAGGCAGCTCCCCACGTGCTCCTCTGCCTGGAGGCATTACTGAACTTGTCTCGCCTGCCAGGAAGTTTCCTCTTCACCACCTTGATGGGCACAAACTCTGTCAAACGCGTGCTCAGTCTGCACGTTGCCTGTGCACGCAGCTGGGCTGGTGTCATGCAGCTGCCAGCTGCGGAGGGCTTATTTTCTTAGCAACCCTTTCTTGACAACAGCAGCCTGAAGCCAAGCTCTAGGTAACAGGTACTGTCAATGATTTGCCGCAGTGGCTTTTACTCACCCACCCCCAGTTCCCCGATGTGTGATCTGGGCCTGTTTGTACCTGTCCCTCATGAGCCTGCACCCAGACAATCCCTATACCCCTGACTCGACTTCCCTCTAAGCCTGGCCTTATATTAGCTCTCAATGCTTTCCCCAGGCCAGGCAAGAGCCTAGGGACTGCAGACCTGTCCCAGGAACTAAGGGAACATTAAGAATGGGGCTGGTAAAGGCAGAGTTAGAACCTGTCATTCTTACACCAGTGAGCAAAGAAGACCCAAGGCTCTTTCTGACATGCTTCCCTGAAGGCCAGAGCTGTGAGAGCACATACCCAGCTCACCTTCCTGAGGCAAAGCTTACCTTCCTGGCAGTAGGGCAGTAGATGCCTACAGATAACCAAGACCAACCCCATCATCTATTAGATGAGGAAACTGAGGCCCAGAGATGCCAAATGACATGCTCGAAATGAGAAAAGTGGTGGGCGGCAGGACTAGGATTACAATGTGGGACCCACTTAAGACAAACTGGCAGAACTGGCCTTCAACTCTCAACACCGCCTCAACACACATACACACATACACACACAAAGTTACAGATGACCCTTCTGTGACATTCACACCCTATCAAGAGTGCCTGATGACCTGAGCATGCATCTGCCTACAAGCATGGGCTCAGGGATGCCTGGAACCCACTCAAGGATAATTACAGCAACCACTCTTTGTGGCTTAGCCAGGTGCAGGGCCCAAGGGCCTCCCTGCGTTAGCTCATGCAGTCCTCATGTCTCCACAGAGCAGTGATCAGCCCAAGTCTGCAGAGGGGCTGATGGGGCTGGGAGAGGTTCCTTCTTGCCCAAGTCATTCAGCCAGAGAGGAAAGTGGGAACTGCATCCGGGTCCGCAGATTCCAGACCCACACTCCTCGCTATGCTGGGATTCTGCTCCCACAGTCAGGACTTGCTTCTGTTCTTCCCTTTCTAGGATTCTCCCCTGGGACTTCTTTACAGGTTGAGGGCATATTTTTTGGTAGAAGGAGAATGTCAGAGGGTGTCAAATGTGAAATGTCTCCATCCTCGTGCAAGTGTGTAGGAAGCCCATGGGTCAACACAGAAGCCGTGGAGGTCCCTCCAAGTTACCTGAACTTAGAGACGGGTGGTGGCTTGGGGAGGGGTGGGCCTGGGGCCCTGGGGCCAGGGGCAGGAGGGAGCCTTATTTCACAACATCTCCACATTATAGCATCTAAATCCAGTACTGTGTGCATAACTTGCCTTTTCAAAATTAAAACATGTTTTAAGAAAAAGCTACCCAGATGTATTCAGAAGGGGTGATGAACCCAAACTGACGGACAATTCATGCTTTTTGTGTCACAAACCCCTATGAGTAATGCCAGCCTCTGGAACCAGCCAAGAGCTTCATGTTTCAGGAATTTATTGTGATAAATAATAACTTGTCACCACCCTGGCAGAGCAGTACAAGTGGGTTCTCACATCTCCTAGCCCAGTTCACACTTTGGCAAGCTTGAAAGCACCACTCAGCAGAGGCCCAGGTTTCTACACATTTTTTTAGGCATCAGGAAAAGGAACAGAGGCCAGAAGATGTGGCTGTCATCAGCACCATCCCTCCAACCCCAGCACCTCCTTAGATTACCTCTTCATGGCACCTAACACTAGCAGAATACATTATTTATGTATTTGTTCCTGGCCTGCTTCTCCCGCCAATAAGCAAATGCCATGGGAGCAGGGACTTAAACCCCTGTCCCCAGCACATAGAACAGTGCGTGGCACACACTGGACACCAAGAAGGCTTCTTGAATGAATCAGCAACACAAGACACAGAGGCTGTCAGAGTAGAGCTGGGTACCTGCCTCAGAACTGTACAGAGTTAGGTGTGATGATCTATGATGGATGTCAAGCTCCTAGGAAAGGAGGCTTTCTGTCTAGCACAGTGCCTTATACACAGGAGCTTAAGAGATATCAAATGAAGGAAGGAACAAATGAATGATGAGGAGTCATGATCCATGATGAATGCATTTGTGAAGAGGAAAGGGACCTTCGAGATCAACTACCCCAACCCAAGTATTCAAAGACAAGAGAAGCTGCGTGGCCTTCACTCATCCTGGCTTCCCCGAGAAGTAAAGAACCCTGTAAACCACCCTTCAGTGTGGTTATGAGCCAAATTTGGGAATCTCCTAAGCAAACACCAAGCCCCAGCCTAGCCAGGGTACCACAGTGTCCAGTTGTCCAATCCCCTGTAGACTGCCCCACCATCCCTGGGGCATGGGTGAAATAGCAAAGCAGACCATAAGTCACTTTCTTCTACAGGCCAAATGGAGTTGTAAAGTTTGATTTTTGACAACTCTCAGCCCACAGGCTATTGTGCTTTCAGTCAGGAGCCTCTCTGTATTCTAGGCATTCCAGAATATCTCAGGAGCAGCAGGCTGACTGGACAGCTCTTTCTGCTGTAGTCTCCGGGGCCTCCACACTCCCAGGCTGGCTCTCCGTGAGCCTGCTGGCCACCACACCATCCATTTGTACAGTGCACACTGGGAGCTCAGACCTCACCCTGTTCCACCCAGTCATACGCACACCTGGAACTGGCCTGGAACTCCCAGGCCACCTTTTGGACACTGTTTGGCTCTTCTCTTGGGATTATCACTGCAACTTCAGACCTTGCCCTATGTGTTTGCTGCTTTTCTGGCCTCCACTCCCTCCTTTCCCAGAAAGCCCCTCACCCAGAAGAATGCCCGAGCCCCTCCTGGGAGTTAGAAGGGGCTGCAGTGGTGGGAATGGGAGTGGAGGGAGGTGGTCCTGCAGGGAGCTATTGATGAGCCATGCCCCCGTCAATGCTGCTGGACCGTTCCTTACATGTGATGTGCACATACTAGGCTCCTTGCAGATGCCCCCAGAATTGTATTTCCGTTCATTCTTTCTCTTCCCAGAAGTTCTTTTCTTCCTCTAAAAGTGGTTGTTACTGAGCATGGATATTTAACAGAGGCCACGGACCAGATAAGTGGACAGAAAGAAACTGGAATAAAAATTCTGAGGACTTGTATTTTCCCCTTTCTTCTTCATTAACCAGCCTCACCTCTGGTTGCCTGTGGATGCAGACACCTGGGCAGGGCCAGATGCTGCCCAGGCCAACACTTCAGAAGGAGGGTCTGGTTTCCAAATCAGAGGGCAGAAGTATGTAAACAGTTTGACTAAGCAGGGACGGGGGCTACACTGACTGTACCTTCCCTATGTGGGAACAGGACAGTCCCATGAGGGATGGTAGACACCAGACCCTGGCTTGGGGGAAACTCTTCTGGTTGACACTTCCTGGCACGCCTGAGTGGCTTGGTAATTTCCTGTTCCTGGGATACATGGGTGCTTAGGAACATTTCCACCCAGAGGCAATCAAGGAAGGTGCTGTGTTGATTGAGACTCTTCCACTTTAAGTAACAGAAAATCTGACTCAAGTATAAATAGGTAATACCATATAGTATTACTACATATCTCCCCCATCTAAGCTCTTTGCACATTAACTGCTTAGTCCACTCAACAACCCTCTGAGGAAGGAATCATTATCCACATATTACAGACAAAGTCATTAAATAACCTGCCCCCAAGGTCACATAGTTTGGCAAAACAGGATTAAAACCCAGCAATGTAGCCAGGTGTTGTGGTGGGTGCTTATAGTCCCAGCTACTTGGGAGGGTGAGGCAAGAGAATCGGTTAAGCCCAAGAATTTGAGGTTGCTATGAGCTGTGATGCCACAGCACTCTACCCAGGGTGACATAGTGAGACTCTGTCTCAAAAATAATTAATTAATTAATTAATTAATTAAATCCCAGCAATGTGGCTCCTCCTAACTTCTACAGCTTCCTGGCTCCTAAGATCACACAGGCAAAAAGAAGGATGTGTTGGGCTTGTACAACCAAGTCATAAAAACGCAGATGCAGGTGGGCCTCTGAAGACAGCTGTCAGGAATGAGCAGACGAGAACCCTCCTTGTTGGTCTTTGGTCCCTATTTTCCTATAGGCTGGATTTATTCTCATCCTATTGCAAACTGATTTTCCCTACACATAAAGGAAAACCTGACTTCCAGCAGCTCCAAAGTAACCTTCAGCTCTCGCAGAGAAACAAACTGCCCTTTCTCTGTGCTCCGAAGTCCGAATTTTCCAGAAGAGGACTCTGACTGGCCTGCTGAGCCAACAGGGTCAGGGCTCACTCCTGGCCAGTCTAGAGGGAAAAGGGAGGAAAGCCCTAAGAAGATGGTGGTTCCCATTCACAGCCTTGGTGGGAGGAGTCAGTTCCAAGAAGGGGGCAGGGAGTCCTTTCTGGACACACAGTGCCCAGCATCCATGGCACAACTGCTGGGACTGAGAAGGTCTCCACATCCAGGCCTCCAAACACTGTGGGCCAGCATCCGCCAGGTGGGAGCAGAGAGGAGGTAAGGGAGTGTGGGGGGTGCCTCTGAAAGGGAATGATGTGAGCAGGGAAAGGCAGGAAGTTGATAGGGGTCTGATAGGGGTTCGTGAGGCAGACTCTGACGAGCACTTGGGAGATTAAGGGAGAAATGCTTCTGGATCACCCATCAGGGCAAAAGAGCCAAAGGGGGGTTATGCTCTGTCCTCAAATGACAGTCTCCCCTAGAAATCAGCCTTCTTGCTCCCTCCCAGTTTGTACTGGACTTTTCATGAGTAACAGGTCACCCTGAAGTTTAACTGCTAAACAACAATTATTGTTTGTTATCTCACAGCTCCCAAGAGTCAGGGTTTAGGGGCTGCTTGACTAGGCAATTCCAGCCGGTGTTCTGTCTTAGCCTGTTTTCTGTTGCTTTTAACTTGATATTTGAAACTGGGTAATTTATAAGAAAAAGAATTTATTTCTTACAATTATGGAGAAGTCCAAGGTCAAGGGGAGAACTCCCTTGCTTCTGGGAACTCTCTGCAGAGTCCTGAGGCAGTGCAGCGCATCACAGGCAGTGCAGGGGACTAAGCGTGTTCACATGCCAGCTCAGTTCTCTCTCCCTGTTCTTATAAAACCACCAGTTCTCCTCCCAGGATAACCCAGTAACCTATTAGCTCATTAACCCCTGATAGATTAATCCATTCATGAGGGCAGAGCCTCCATGATCCAATTAGCTCTTAAAGGCCCCACCCTGCAACACTGCCACATTGGGGGATAAGTTTCAACAGAAATTTTGTAAGGAACCTTCAGATCACAGCAAGGTCTTTCATGGGACTATAGTGTCACAGTGGCTGGCGGGGGTAGGGTCATCTTGGAGGCCTCCACACTCACTTATCTGCTGCCTGGGCTGGGTGCTGCTGCAGCTGGGGCCCCTTGGACAACTCTCTTCATTGCTGTGTGGCCCTTCCAGCGGGACTCCCTAACACAGTGGCCTAAGGGTACCCAGACCTCTTCCGCATTGGTTCAGGGATCTGAAGGCACATGTTCCAGGGGACGAACAGAAGCTGTATGACCTTTTATGATCTGTCTTGGAAATCATGCAGCTTCACTTCCACAGTGATTTCAAAGGTCCACTTGGACTGACATAGTTTCTTCCCAAGCTATGCCTCTATTTTGTTGCAATCTAGAAACTATAGAACGTAAAGTAAAAAGTGAAAGTTCCTCTCTTATCCTGCTACCCAGAGGTCTCTCGTCACAGTTTGGTGTTCATCCTTTCAGATCTCTTCTCTAAGCACTGAATACATGTTTCAGTAGGAATATTCCGGACATTTTCCACCAGCCCTCCAGGTCCACTCTTTACACTTCCCCACCCGGCCCTGTGCCCTGGGAGGCTGACCTGCAGCAGTGGGTTCCTTCCCTTTCTGGCCTCTGGGTGGGTTTGACAAATGAGGGGCCCCAGCTGGAGACTGGAGGAAGGCAGGAGAGGGAGGGGAGGTTGTTGATTTCCCCATCTCCCTCCCTGGGTGTCACAGTGGGCTGACTGCGTCCCTCTACAGAAGTCTCAGCTCCAGTGAGGTGGCCCCACTGCCCAGTTCCATCTTTCTGTGGGTGCCAACAGGTGATAATGGAGCCCCCAGTGTTATGCATCCCAGGGTGCTACACACTGCCCAGTGGTTTCCCTATATCCTGCCCACAACTCTATAAACACTCCTTTTATTAAACTCTCCTCAAATTACCCAATACAACTGTATCCCTGATCGATACAATATAATGTATCCCCATCGTTCTAAATGGCATTATGCTCTCCATATTATTTCACAACCAGCCCTTTTCATTTTCTATGTGATGTATACCTTTCCACATTAGCACAAATAAAATCCACCTCTCTCCTTTCAATATTCACATGTTCATTCTAGAATGCACATTTCCTAACATGTGTGACCTTCTCCTATTGCTGTCAACCTTTTTCACCTTTATAAGTATGGCCACAACGAACATACCTGCTTGTATCTGTCTATGCTGTGTCCCACTGGGGTAAACCCACCTGCTGTAATTTAAAGATCAAGGGGTGGTTTTTGGAGCCACTTCTCCCTGGGTTCAATCTCATCTACTCTACCTAACAGTCGTGCCAATGTGGGTATATTTAGTCCCCCCTTTAATTTCCCCATCCATGTAAAGGTGACAATATGCTCCCGTGGGGCTGCTAGGAGGAGTCTCAAAGGGCTAGCCTCAAGATCGAATGACACAAACCATGGGAAACATCTAGCACACTCACCTTCTCTAAGATTGTTCCCCATCTGTAAAATGGTAACATCATGTCTCTGGGGGAGAGGTTCCTGAGGATTCAATCTCACAGTGTTGTGAAGATTAAGGGACATAATCTGAGTAAGGCACTCAGCACCATGCCTGGTCCATAGTGAGTGCTCCATAAACGTTAGTTCTGTTGT
The DNA here is from genome assembly GCF_000181295.1 of Otolemur garnettii. Lineage (NCBI taxonomy): Eukaryota > Metazoa > Chordata > Mammalia > Primates > Galagidae > Otolemur > Otolemur garnettii. The sequence goes on along the minus strand of NW_003852399.1, from coordinate 24,172,295 downwards.
TATCGCCCATAATCCCTACTAAATTTGATGTTTTATTGCAGGTATTAAGACTACTGTATAAGCTTTACAGCAGTTATATTTTATGTTGATTATCGTTCTTAACAACTGAAAATATTTGCTCAGAGTCATTTAGGCAGTTAACTTTACTTAAATAGGTCCGTTAGGCACAGAAATGTACATAGAAACTTAGTTTATTAATTTGTTTCTTGTTATTTCCTGTTGGGGAAATTAACTAAAGTTCTTTCCTTAGCTGTAACACGTAAGTGGGCGTTTGGGGGCTGGTGGTGAATGGGACGAATGGCTTTGATGATTATTCCCATGAAGATGAGGCCCAGATTTCTATATTCCTCTATCTGGCTCTCTTTTGCCAATATGTATATTTACTCCTCTGTGTGCCTCACCACTACGAGAGCTGGCAGAGGCAGATGCAGAGAAGGACCCTGTCCCCCAGTCCTTGAACTATGGGAACTTGTAAGTGTTGGGTTGGAGTATTAACCCCAAGCAGCATTCCCAGCTACCAGGTAAACCAGGTGGTGTCTGTGGTGGCTTTAGGTTAAACTTTTATACAGGCCAGAGAGCTCACAGCTGTTAAAGAGGAGCCTGTGGATTTTTAGAACCAACAGCTGTGCTAGAGAAGTGCTAGTTTTAACTCAGTTGTGGCAATTAAGCAAGTGATCTACAAACATACTGCTGAACGCCCATCTGTCAACACCCAAGCTGCCCTTGGACCTGGGGCAGCCTTCTCATGGAACTTGACATCTCTATTTGGACCATGTCTCCAGCAAAGCATTTCCATCCAGAGAAGCAAAAGGCATTAGAGCTTGTAGTCCCACTGCCCACTGGGGCAAAAGCCACTGGGACAGGCATCTAACCACATGGGGTTTTGGAGAGTCAGGCTGGGTGTGGGGGTAGGGTGCTCTCTGCCCCTCATTCATTCTTGGCACACAAAGGTTTGTGCTCTGAAAGGCTGTTTGCCCTGAGAAACTGGGACCAGGCCAGGGGGCGTTCAGGTACAAACAGGGAACATGATCCTGCCCTCAGCCCTCTGCTAGGCAGGAAGTCACTGTCCCTATAACTCTCCAGATGGTGGCTTTCAAACTCTGGTGTGCATCGGAACACATGGGAGCTGAGGGAGGGAGCTTCTTAGGAGGGCAGATTCCCAGGTCCACCCCCAGGAATTCTGACCCTGTGGGTAAGATTCTGTGTCTCAGTAATCCTAGCACTCTGGGAGGCCAAGGCTGATGGATTGCCTGAGCTCTTGGGTTTGAGACCAGCCTGAGTAAGAGCGAGACCCTGTCTCTGAAAATAGCCGGGTGTTGTGGCAGACGCCTATAGTCCCAGGTATTCAGGAGGCTGAGGCAAGAGAATTTCTTGAGCCCAAGAGTTTAAGGTTGTTGTGAGCTATGATGCCATGGCATTCTACCAAGGGTAACAAAAAAAA
>NW_003852399.1:24169063-24170825 GCF_000181295.1 Otolemur garnettii | reverse complement strand
AAAAAAAAATCTATGTCTCAGAAATACTATCTGAGCCAGAATAACAAGCTAGTGACCAGCTCACCAAAACTGTCTCCAGACAATTTTAAAAATATCTGTGCTGTCATTGAAAAATTGGGAGAGCTCATATAAAAATCAAATTTTCATCCAGAACACAGCTGGGCTCAGGTCTCTTTACCACTCAGCAGTATGGTACTAGTGAATATCCATCCGCTTTTGAGGCAGGGCTGGTATCCCCGCCACACACACACCTGTTGCACACACATATGTACACTCACCCCTCCAGCCATGCCTTTTGAGTTTGCAACCTCCGCTCCACCCTGCCAGGAGGAGAAGTAGAATCCAAAAACTGTCTTTTCTGCCTTCCCACCTGCAACCAAGTGATATTAACATCCTACAGCCTGGCTTCCTACCTCCACTCCTATGCCATTCCCTGCTGGAATGGGACTTCCCTGAGAGTAGAGCTTTGCCTGTTTTGTTGTCTGCAGTCTCTCCAGTGCCTAGCATGGTGCCTGGCACACAATGAAAGGTCAAAAATACATATTAGACAATTATAACAAAACCACTTCACACCCACTAGAATGGCTATAAAAACAAAAACAAACAAACAACAAAAATCCCGGAAAGTATCCAGGTGCAGTGGCATGTACCTATACTCCCAGCTTCTCGGGAGCCCAAGGTGGGAGGACAGTTTGAGCCCAGGAGTTCAAGGAGGCAGAGAGCTATGATCATGCCTGTGAATAGGCACTGCACCCCAGCCTGGGCAACATAGTGAGACACTTTCTCTAAAAAAAAAAAAAGAAGAAGAAGAAGAAGTGGCTCGGTGCCCGTAGCTCAGTGGTTAGGGTGCCAGCTACATACACTGAGGCAGGCGGGTTTGAACCCGGCCTGGGCCTGCTAAAACAATCATGACAACTGCAACAATGACACACACACAAAAAATAGCCAGGCATTGTGGTGGGCGCCTGTAATTCCAGCTACTTGGGAGACTGAGGCAAGAGAATCACTTAAGCCCAAGAGTTGGAGGTTGCTGTGAGCTATGATGCCACGGCACTCTACCAAGGGTGACATGGTGAGATTCTGTCTCAAAAAAAAGGAAAGAAAGAAAAGTAACAAATGTTGGAGAGGATGTAGAGAAACTGGAACCCTCATAACTCGTGAGGATGTAAAATGTTATAGCTGCTTTGAAAAACTGTGTGGCAATTACTCAAAATATTAAATGTAGAGTTACCATGTGACCCAGAAATTCCATTTCTAAATACAGACGCAGGAGAAATGAAGACAGCTGTTCAAACAAAAACTGGTACTTCATTGGCTTGGCGCTGGTAATACAGTGGTTACGCCGCCAGCCACATACACCGAGGGTGGTGGGTTCAAACCCAGCCCGGGCCAGCAATGATAATGACAGGTATCAAAAAATAACCAGGTGTTGTGGCAGGCACCTGTAGTCCCAGCTACTTGTGAGGCGGAGGCAAGAGAATCGCTTGAGCCCAAGAGTTTGAGGTTGCTATGAGCTGTGATGCCACGGCACTCTACCAAGGGTGACATAATGAGACTTTGTCTCAAAAAAAAAAAAATGATTAGCCAGATATGGTGGTGTCCACCTGTAGTCCCAGCTCTGTGGGAGGCTGAGGCAGGAGAATCCCTTGAGTTATGTTGATGCCACTGCACTCCATGGCACTCTTAGACAGATGAATGAATGGGTAAGTGAATGAATAAGTGAATAATGGATCTGCCACTGCCATGGTTGCCCCCAAAGGCC
>NW_003852399.1:24167579-24168659 GCF_000181295.1 Otolemur garnettii | reverse complement strand
GCGATTCTCTTGCCTCTGCCTCCCAAGTAGCTGGGACTACAGGTACCCACCACAATGCCTGGCTATTTTTGTTGTTGTTGTTGCAGTTGCCACTGTTGTTTTAGCTGGCCAAGGTCAGGTTCAAACCCATAAGCCTCAGTGTAGTGGCCAGGGCCCTACAAACTGAGCTATGGGTGCCACTGGAAAGTCTGGACTTTCAAGTGTCCGGTGCCTGTCCCACCTTCATCCTACCAAACACCATCTGTTTGGGGAGGGCAGGCTGGGGCCCAATTCTAGGCCCAAAATGGGGCAGAAAAAGCTGCCTAGCTCTCCAAGTCTGTTTCCAAACCTGGATGAGGGAGTGGGCAGAAACACCTACCTTTCAGGGTAGTTGAGAAGACTAAGAGGACATAATTAAAAGTTTGGGTCTCCCAGTAGGCACCGTGAGTGCAGCTTTCCTCCAGGTCCTCAGCAGGGCACTAAGGCAGAAGGGGTTCCATACACCCAGCATAAGCTGAGCGGGCTGAATGGTGGCTGAATGCTGTAGAGTCCTGGTGGGGTCTGTGCCTCCATGAAGGCTGAGTGCTGGGAACACCTATCAAAATGCCATATGGCAGGTATCTATCTCTATTAGAAAACCCCATAGTTTCCATGGCAGTGCTGAGCACAGCACAGCACTCAGTGACGACCTAATTTCTTAGGGATCAGTGAGCGCACACCTACTCTCAAGCAGGGGAAACTTCATCCCCCTGAGACAGCCCCTGCCTCAGACTGTGTCACTCTTGAGTGATGGGTCTGGAGGTAACAGAGGTTCTGGGACAAGGCAGGTGCTAGAACCCAGTTGTACAGTAGAATAGTGGAAGCCACTGGACTTGGCATCCTGGCTCCATCCTTAACAGGGTGGCCTTGATGGGCTCTTGTGAGGATTTAAGGGGCTCCTTTAAGTAAAGATTAATGTGGCTCGGCGCCTGTGGCTCAAGCTGCTAAGGCACCAGCCACATACACCTAAGGTGGTGGGTTCGAATCCCCAGCCCGGGCCCGCCAAACAACAATGATGGGTGCAACTAAAAAATGGCCAGGCGTTGTGGCGGGCGCCTGTAG
>NW_003852399.1:24151789-24167445 GCF_000181295.1 Otolemur garnettii | reverse complement strand
AAAAAAAAAAAAAAAAGACTAATGTGCCTAAAATGGTATTATTGTGCAGCCCTGCCTTCTATGCATTTCACCACAGTTTCCCTAATGTTGGTGATTAACTATGTATCGACTTGAGTATGACTTAACATCCCGCCTCTGTGCATCAGAACTGAATATAAATCAAAGTTCTACTGTATCCACACTTAGAACCCAGTAGGGAATCTTGGTCCTGATGGATAGAAACCAGATTACACTGTAGTAATTCCACCCTGACTGAAGTGTCTACTCATTAGTCACCGGACTGGGCATTTCCTCTAAGCCATCTGTTTTGCTTCATTCTTCCTGAATCCTTATAAAATACATTATTTTCTCCTCTTTATAAATGAGGCTGAGAGGTCCAGTCACTTGCACGAGATCACATACCTAGGAAGTGAAGGCAGGATTAGAACCTGAGTCTATCTGACTTCAAAGCTGCCCCCCTTTATGGTCATTTATTCATTTACCCAACAAGATTTTTCAGAGGCTGACCATTGTGCTGTGCCCTGGGGACAGATGACTGACTAGGCCTGGCCTTGGGCCTCACAGAATATGCTGGCTAGAAGGGGAGTGAGTAAACATGATTTCAGTGTAGAGGGGTTGTGAGTGATGTGGGGGGTGGGGGCTGGGGGGTTCTCCAGGAACAGTGAGCAGCGTGTACAGAGGCAGGAATGGGATGCAGTGGGTAGTCAGGGAAAACCACGGATAGTTTTGATTGCCTGGAGAGCCAGGGAGGGGAGTGGTGCCCACAGGGGTGGTCAGGCCAGATGGCTGAGGAGCTCAGAGCATCTGAGGAGCTCAGAGGTTACCCCACAGGCAGTAGAGAGTCATTGATGAATTTTAAGGAGGGAAGTGATATGATCAGATTTGCAGTTTCCGTGTCCTTGTTCCATGAGACCCAAAAGCAGCTGTAATGCAGTCCCACGTCACACCTCCTGTTCCTTCTCCACCCACACATACATTTAGGGTCTTTCCAGGTACCCTGGAAACGGGTTTTAAGGTGGAGACCTGCATGTGGGTGGCTTAGCAAGGAGATCACTGGAGCAGCACCCACAGGTGACTGAAGGAAGCCAGACCCGGTTGGGCGGAGGCTGAACTGCAGTGCATTCGAGCTGGAATGTCTCAAAATAAGGCGAGGAGCCAGGCCTCTACCCCTGGTCAGCAGTTACTGGACTCAGGACAGGGGTGGGGGGAGTCTAGCTTTGTTCAAGAGCTCCCTTCAGCTGCGGGCAGTTTCTGGGGAGGAGGGAGGGACTCAGCAGTCAGCTGGCAACAGTCCCTGCAACTGGGGGTGAGGAGCCTGTGTCCTGAAGTGGGGTCTGTGGGTGACACCACAGCATGCTAACCAGCCCCAACAGAGAGGCACGCTGTTTCCGCCTCTTGCCCCATCTGCTTCTGCAGGAGCCAGGCCTCTGCAAAGTTCTCCTTGAGTATTTTAGGACATGAGCTAGACATAATTCCCATCTTTTCCCCCCTCTCTACCAGGGACAGGCTCACACAGTATGCCATACCTGACGATTCCTCTCCTCCCACACCACCTGAGTGCCCACACAGGGACAGATGGAGCTGCACGGTCTTCTGTGGCAGAGTGAGAGAAAGAGCCCCCTCCTCTTTGTGATCCACCTCTCTAGATGGCCCTAGAGAGCTCCCATTCCTCAGTTTGCAGGCTTATCCCCTTTACTCAGCCCCCTAGAGCTGGGGAATGAAGACACCTAAAACCGTGACTCTCAACCCTGCCTGCCAGGGAGACTCCCCTGGGAAACTTTTTAAAAATATCAGTGCCTGGGCGCCACCCCCAGTCCAGTGGCCTCAGAAACTCTGAGGGTGGAGCCCAGGCCCTGCAAGTGGTTTTTAAAACTCCCCTGGTGATTCTAATATGCAGCCAGGGCTGAGAACCAGTGACCTCGATTTTTATTTATGAGGGGGACAGAGATGATTCAGAGAGAGCTGTGAGGGCCTGACCTTGTGTAGTGATGATGCAAGTGGAAAAGAGGAAGGTAGAAATTCAGAAGTGGAATGAACAAGGCCATGCCCCAGCTGGGTGAAGGCAGAGCAGAGGGAAGTTGCAGGGCTCACCCAGCCCCACCCCCAGGGAGCCTGATTTGATTGGCTCAGGTGGCTGAGCATTGCAGGGAGGGTGGTCAGAGCAACCCCAGTGATTCCAATGGGCCATCCACAGCCTCCTGCCTGTGGCCCCACCCCAAGCAGGTGTCCCGGTGGCCTCACCCACGGTTGACAAGACAGCCACGCTTCTCACCACCTGGACCCTGCCTGCAGTGAGGTCTTGAGCAATACCAGTTTTCATCCAATCAAAACTCAAACACTGCCCGGCTGGCCTCTCTCCTGGGAAAGCTGTGAGGGGGGACTGCCTGCAGGAGGCGGAGCAGGTGGCCTTTGGTGGTTATCCTCTCAGGACTAGGGAATCAGGAGGGCCAGAGCTCCTCCTGCCAAACGCAAGCACACACGCTTTACCCAGTTTAGCATACCCTCACCTCGAATAGGTTACACATAGTTAACACCCTAACTATGCATAGGTTATCTTTTTTAAAGAGGAAATAGCTTTTTTTCCTAAAGCTAAATGTAATACATGATCTTTTTCTCTCCAGAATATAAAGTAGAAAGTGGAAATCACACTCAATCCCACCACCCAGCAATGATGTGACTCCTATTGAGAAAGGGTGACTCAGCCCCTGGCAGCGGAGCTGGCCTGGTTCCCACAACTGGGCCTTGGTGTGCCGTTGGGCACAGTCGGTTTCTCAGAGCACCAGCAACAGCCAAGGCCACTGTGGACCATGAAGACCAAGACAAAAACAAGGGTCCAGGTGTCCTCAAACTATGGCCCATGGGCCACATGCAGCCCGCCTAGGACATTTATCTGGCCCGCCGGGTGTTTTTGCCACCGCTGCCTGTCCTGCTTAGCAGCTGACTTGTCCCAGGGCCCACAGTCCAGCCCTCCAATGGTCTGAGAGATAGTGAACTGGCCCCTGTTTAAAAAGTTTGAGGACCCCTGGCTCCAGACCATGAAAATAACCAGTCACTCCCTCATCATGGCTAATGGGTGACGGCTGTCTTTATCTGTTGCTGTTGTTTTTACCAATTACAGCCTCACTCCATTCTTCCTGGTAAGAATTATGAGATGCCCAGTCATAGAATTACAGCTGTCTCTCAGAAGCATCCAACACAGAGCAAACATTTGCTTCCTTGAACCATCCCCCAAAACACCTACCACAAGCCCAAACCTTATAGTGATTCCTTTCTAGCATCTTCTTACTGAGACGCCCTCCCTACAGTTCCCCCAGGTGTGCAACAGGCCAGCAAACCCAATCCCATGTATGTTCCTGGTGGCCTTTGGCTAAGAAGTATTAACACCATAGATTTTGGACTATATCCTTCCGTATAGCCTTTCTTCTATGAACAAAGATATATTTTTATTTTAAAAAATGAGAGGGAAGCCAGGCTGGGGTGGCTCCTGCCTATAATTCTAGCACTTTGGGAGGCCAAGGCAGGTGGATTGCTTGAGCTCAGGAATTCAAGACCAGCCTGAGCAAGAGTGAGACCCCATGTTTAAAAAGTAGCTAGTCGGCTCAGCGCCTGTAGTACAGTGGTTACGGTGCCAGCCACATACACCAGGGGTGGCAGGTTTGAACCTGGCCTGGGCCAGCTAAACAACAATGACATGTGCAACAAAAAAAAAACAGCCAGGCGTTGTGGTGGTTGCTTGTAGTCCCAGCTACTTGGGAGGCTGTGGCAAGAGAATCTCTTGAGCCTAAGAATTCATGGTTGCTGTGAGCTGTGATGCCACAGCACTCTACCAAGCGACAATGAGAGTCTGTCTAAATAAATAAATAAAATAAAAGTAGCCAGGCATTGTAGCAGGTAGTCCCAGCTACTTGGGAGACTGAAGCAAAAGGATCACTTGAGCCCAAGAGTTTGAGGTCGCTGTGAGCTATGATACCATGACACTCTATGGAGGGCGACAAAGTAAGACTCTGTCTCAAAAAAGGGGTGGGGGTTCTGCAGGGCAGTGAAACCAACAGAATTCTATAACACCATTTTTAAAAAATCACAAATACCTTAGGAATATTGTTTTAAACAGCTATATCTTTTGTTGTACAGATATTGCAGGCTCACTAATAGCACTTTTAGATTGTGCAATGATGTTTAAGCCCTCTGAGAGCAGACTCTTATGCTTTTCAGCATCAGCCATGGTCTGTGGGCTCTTTCTGGCACATTCTGAGAGGGATCACCTCTTCTGAAGCTTTGGATGCGGGGTGGCCACAGGTGAGCCATGAGACAGGGCACAGGTCCTCTCGGGTGTGATAGGAAAGGCACACATGCCACACCAAGTGTCAGTGCCGACCTTCAAAAGAGGTTGTCATTCCCCAGGCCAGAAGGTCGCCCACCCAAAGTTCAGGGGTGTGGAACGCACTTGACTGTCAGCTTTGAGAACATCCACTGCATTAGAGGGGATTCCATTTGGGATAATAGAGTTTGGAAACCACTTGGCAGACTTATATTTCAGAAGAAGGTTCTCCAGGGCAGTAAAGTCAACAGAATGAAGCAAGGTCAGGTTAGCTCTGTTAACTCATTTAACCCAAGTTCATGAAATTGATGCAGGTGATGGGCCCCGTTCTTGCTCAGTGCCTCTCAACCCTCACCTGGGATCTGGTTACAACGCGTCTTGATCCATGAGTCTGGACAGGTCTGGGACTCTGCATTTCTAAGAAGCCCTAGGGATGCTGATAATGCCCCCAGGTTACCCAGCCCTCAGGTCTGCCTGGGGCTCACTACCCCTACGATCTCCAGTATACCTACCCTCACGCCTACCAGCAGAAGTGGAAGGTGTGAAGGTGCCCAAATGGCTATGGAGACTTCTCTTCCCACATTGGAGAAGCCTTCAAGGCTCCTTAAAGGATGACGTCACAGCTAGTTAATTGTCTTCTTCTTTAGCAATTAAAACAGCAGCTCTGACACCACACCCTGTTCCTGTGCAGCTGCACTTGGGTGACTCGTGGAGGCACAGACAGGGAGGGCCCCTCCTCCCACAGCAGACTTGACTGGGAGCATAAATAAATCTGCACCCCAAGAACCCCTTCCTAGGATAGATGACCAAGCAGCTCAGGAGCCCCTGATGGCACCCCCACCCATCTCTAGAACTATCTCCTTATCAAAGTTCATTATTCCAAATTGAGAGATGAAAACACAAACAGGTTCAAAAGAGTCTGGTTAACTTCCCGACTGGCAGATTCAGAAAGGGTTACTCAGGAGGGAAATGCAGCCGGTTGGAGGAGAGTCTCTTGCCTCCTCTGTAAACCTTCCTCTTCCTCCTTTGGCTGGGCCCTTGCTCCAGCCCACTTGGGCATTTCTCACACTCCCTGGCACTTCCTGCTCCCTGTGCCACCTTGGGCATCACCTCGGGTCCGTGTCTGACCCCCTCACACCCACCTAACAAGAAGTGTAGTTGCAGAGGGGCCTCTGAACAATATCTAATGAATAGTGTCTTTGTCTATGGTGACTAAAGTCTGCATTAAGTAGTCCTGAGCTTCCATTATCTTGTCCAACATGGTGGCCATCAGTCATATGTGCCTATTGACTCACATTAATTAAAATGAAATAAATTAAAAAATTCAGCTTAGTAGCACATCCTAAGTTCTCAAGAGCCACCTGTGACCAGTGCCTGCTGTACTGGATAGCGTAGATATACAGTATGTCCATTCTCTGTAAAGTTCTACCGGACAGCTCCATCTAGATGCTTCTTGCAAAACCCACCAAGGTCTCAGGGCCTCGTGTTTTGGGAAAAGGCACTCCTTTCTCGAGATACCTACTAATGCTGGCAGGAGGAATATAGGAATAAACATACGCACCTTCAACCATGCTATGTGAGTGGTTGCAGTGCACAACCTGTACCACCATCCCCAGCAACCCAGACAAGTCTTTTGGTTGAGCCTTTGAACTTCCCTGCTCTCTATCGTCCCCATTTTCAGACCATGTTCCTTGCTATGGACTGTATGCTATGGACTGTATGCTATGGACTGTATGCTATGGACTGTATGCTATGGACTGTATTCAACTCTGTATGTTGAAACCCCACCCACAATATGAGGGTGTTTGGAGGTGGGGCCTCTGGGAAATACTTAAGTTCAGATGGAGTTATGATGGTGGAGCCCCTATGGTGGGATCAGTGTCTTCATAAGATGAGGAGACACATCAAGCCCTCTCACCACATCAGGCGTGTGCCCTCTCACCACATCAGGCGTCCTCAAACTACAGCCTGCCTAGGACATTTATCCGGCCTGCCAGGTGTTTTTGCCACTGCTGCCTGTCCTGCTTAACAGCTGACTTGTCCCGGGGCCCACAGTCCAGCCCTCCAATGATCTGAGGGACAGTGAACTGGCCCCCTGTTTAAAAGTTTGAAGACCTCTGAACCACATGCACACATTAAGGAAAGGCCATATAAACGAGACCCTCACCAAGAACCGGGCCATCCTGGCACCCTGATGTCAGACTGCTAGCCTCCAGACACTTGAGAAATAAATGTGGTTTACGCCATCCAGTCTATAGACAGCCCCTTATCTTCTCCTTCCTGGGGGTTGGGAGGAGTTGGCATTTGTTCCTTATATTGGTTTCCTGTGGCTGTTCTAAGAAATTCTCACAAACTGGATGGCTTAAAACAATAGCAACTTAGTCCCTCACAGTTTGGAGGCCAGGCGTCTAAAGTCAAGATGTCTCTCCAAGGCTCACTTCCTTGCCTCCTCCGGCGTCTGGGGACTCAGGGCCTTCCTTGGCTTGAGGCTGGGTAATTCCCACCTCTGCCTCTGTGAGCTCTCCTCATCTGCTCTTATAAAGACACTTGACAATGGATTTAGGACCCACCTGGACAATTCAGTCAGGATGATCTCATCTTGAGATTCTTAATTGCATCTGAAAAGTTTCCTTTTTCAAAATAAGGTCTCATCCTAAGTGAGGGGCAGCTAGGACAGGAATCCACTAGAGGTCTGTCCCATGAGCATCCTAATTGCTTAACACCCATCTGGACACAATCGGCCATCCCCTGACTGGCTGATTTTCCCCAACCTGAATTGTTTGGACCTAACATAGAAGCGTTTCCTCTTCTCCAGGAGACATGCTCATACTCCCTGCTTCTGGCATGGGAGGAACAGGTCGCCCATCCCTCCCAGTGCAGCAGGGGAAGATGGGCTCCTTCCCACCTTGGAATCATCTGGAGGGGCTGTGCGAGGGTCTGCAGCCTCCCAGCCCAAATGACTCTTCCTCTCCACCACCCTCTTCAGTGGTGCTGCTGGGCTGGCCTGCCGGGGCTGTGGAAGGGCAGCAGAGTGGACTGAGGGAGGAACAGGAGGGGGAGGGAGACTGGTCACAGCAGTGCCGTAACGTTACAACACCCAGACAAGCCTGGGCAGTAGACCCCCTTAGCACCTCTTCAGAGATGAAAGACCAAGGCAGAGAGGGATTACATGAGGATCCTACCACCAGTAAGTCTGAGAGCCGGATTTGAACCCTGGTGGTCTAACTCCAAAGTCCACACTCTAACCAAGAGGAGGCCAGGTGTGAGCTGGATGTTTCTGGAGACTCAGAGGAGTGGTGCCGTGTGAAAGGGGCTGCTGAGTCCACCTGAGCCCAGAGGGTGCTGGTAGAGCACGTTGTTCCTCTCCAATGAGTTTTGGTTGCCAGGCTGAACTTTCTGAATAGACTTAAGCAGAGGGACCGGGGCTGTGTGTGGCCCTGGCTTGTTTTGTCATGTCCTCTGTCTCCTCCTGTGCCCCCTCCATCTGCCCAGCACCCCTGTGTTATCAAATAGATGAAGGCAAAACTGATGTTCATGATTAGAAAGACAGAGCTCTCTCTCCCCTCCTGGCCCTCTCTCCCCACCTGCCCTGTGCTCCCCCCACCCCCCACCACTTGCAATTCCTTGTTATCCTACTGCTGCGATGTGGTGAGCGGGAAGCGACAAGGACCCCAGAGGTGGGAAAGTCAGAGGGCAAGACTGAAGGGGGAAGATGAGGTGGGGTTGGGCCCTCTGTGAGAAGAGTCTGAGGACAAAGGGCCAATCCTGGAACCCCTCGCAGGTGGGAGGTTCATCATGAGAGCCAAGATCCCTCAACCAGCCCCGCAGGCCAGCTTGGTGAAGTGGGTCACCAGGGAGTGTGGTTTTTAGACTGTCAGGAATTTCCAAATAAGACATCCAAGGGCAGGGACTGGAGACAGTTCCCGACGTGCTCAGACCACCGTGGTCTGGCCCACACAGCCCTGTGGGAGGAGGCTTGGCAGCCCGGGAGATGGAGTTCCTGGCCTAGACGCAGACAAGTACAGCCGTTTCCTTTCAGCTTTATTTTCTAGTGGAAATTTCAGTCACGAGCCAACTCTTAGAGGTGGGGTGAGTAAAAACCTGATAATAGAGAATAACTAAGTTGACAGGAGGCCTTTCCCCCTGAGTTAAGCCAGAATTTTCCTGGGCAGCAAAGACTCATAGAATAAGTTCCATAACTTCTCTGGGCCTCAGTTTTGTTTTCTGTTAACAAATGGAGCCAAAAGTGCCTCATAAGATTGTCAAAGAGAGGCTCTGCTCCTCGTGGTCCTGCCTTCCCTTCCCAGCTCTCCAGTGACTGCTCTGGTCTGACATTTCATGCTGGAAAGCCTCCCAGGCAGTCCCACCCTCCTGCTCCCTTCCTCTCCCCTCCTCCTTCACTGAAGAAGGACCTAGAGCAGCTCCAGGCAGGGTCTGCCACTCCCCTGGGCCATCACACAGGCAGGCTTCACTCAGCTTCTGGGAAGATAGGCTGAACTCTCACCTGGTGACCCTTTCGCAGGTGGGAAATGTACACAAATAGCCAGTTCCCCAGCTAATGCCCAGATGCAGGGGTGGGAGGTGGGGGGATGGGGTGAGAGGTGGGGTATTCAGTGACCCAAGATGTGGAGGAGCTTAGTGAGGGGTCAGGCCCAAAAGGAAAATTCCCACAGGCTGGAGGGGCACATGCCAGTGGAGGTGTGGAGCAGTCACCATAACCCTGGCATCAGGGAGCCCCTCAAGCCCAAGGAAGCTGGTGGGCCTGTGGCCTGGGGACCCTTTAGATGTTGCCACACTGTGTTGGCCTCTCCTGCACTGGGGACTGCCCCAGGAGCCTGAATTGTGTTCTGGTTGTTTCCAAGGCTTTCTGCAGCAGCTGTTGAGTTCCACCTTCTTCCTCCAGGGAGACACTGTTCTAAGAGGAAGCCCAGGGCCCCTGCAACCCCAGTGCCAGGCCTCAGAGGCCTGCCGCCCCAGCGCTGCCCCGTTAGCTTCTTCTCCAGAGTTTTCTCCTCGGGCAACCCCCGAGAGAAGTGGGTATGAGGTGCACTTAAGGTGTTCAGTTTGAGCAAATAAAAATACAGGATGGCCCGTTAAATTTAAATTTCAGATAAATAACAAATACTGTTTTGTTATCAGTATGTTCGTATAATATTTCAGACATACTGACACTTTTCTAGAATAGTATTTCTTATTTATCTAGAATTCAAATTTAACAGGCTATCTGGCCATCCTGGCCCCACCTCGCTTTTTAGCTTCTAAGAATGTCCCTTTTCTAAGCTTATCTGTGTGGAGACACTTAGAAACAAGGGCACACACAGACACAGCCCAAGTGTTTTTCATGTTATCACAAATATTAACCCAATTTTAAACTCTGGAACACTATTGATCTTTGCGAGCATTTCTTGAACTGAACTTTTTATTAACTACATATTTCACAGTATAATCTTATAATGAAACCTCCAGTGGGTAATCCTTTTCCTCTGCTTCCCCATGTGTGTTCTGGAAATGTCCTGTAAATGTGTTGGAAACCACTCTATTCTTATCTAATTAATGCCGTTGAAGGAAAATATCCTTTTACTTTTTTCTTCTGTTCCTTTTAAGAAAAGCCCTGGTACCAACCTGCACCCTGTTTCCCTCAGAAAGGGATGCTGTAGGCAGGTCCCAGCACTTTTGAGAGGGGAGCCCCCTGGTGTGTGAGACACCCCTGGTGTATGCAGTCTTGGAAGAATGCTCTGGACTTTGACCATATGAGGCTTGAGACCCAGTTCTCCAGGCCAGGGCCAGAAGGGAATCTCTGGTTGGGTATTGTGGGGGCTCTGAGAATGTTTCCCCTTTACTTTTGCCTCCCTCTGCTCCTGTCCCTACCTTTTCTTCCACCTGCTGGAATGGAAACAGCAATGTTCCAATGTCCAGGGTCACAGGATGAGGGCGTGAGGGGCCGGGCTTCTCCAGGGTAGGCACAAAGGTCCCAGGTCTCTGTCTCTGGGTAGGTGATAGGCACCCTTGACCTCATTCCAAACGCATCTCAGCTTGGAGGGTCTGCCTTGGCAGCTACCTGGCCCATTCTGGGCCCAGCTGTTTTTCTAGTTCACAGTGGAAGAAGTCTTGGGAACATCCTGGCCCTATCTGTGGTGGTACCCTGGCAAGGGGCCAGTTTGGGGCCCTCACTGGCCTTGCAAGGAACCAGCTTCTGAACCACCCAGCTAAGTGCAATGTACTAAGTCCTCTGATGTAGTCCGTCCTCAGTCTCCTTGGGCTGGCCCTGCAGCTCCCAGCTGCAGTTCTCTCCTCCACCCTCCCTGCCCCACGGCCTCTTCCCACACCTCCCTGCCAGGATTCCTGAGAACTTTGTCAGAAGGCCTTAATGTAGCAAGTTTGCCACACACCAACAGCATTCCCACCTGGCTCAGAGAGCGTGACACAGTGTACGTGTCAACCAGCAGTAGCTCTGCAGAGCTCCCAGGTTGACCGCAGAGGAAAGATTTAATGGCATGTCCTTACCTTCCCCAAACATGGGCCGGGAAGGTTCTTCCATCTCTCATCTCCATCTATTAGGAAGCACAGTGGTAAAGCTCTCCTTCTCAGACTGAGGTGGCTGGGTTTAAATCTTGCCTCTCCCACTTACTAGGTTAAGATACTTAACCTCTCTGTTCCTCATCTGTGAAGGAGGGATAATAATTGCCCTTCCTCATGGGGCTGTTGCTGAGGATTAAATGAGGTAATGCAGATAAAGAGCTTAGAAATATGCCTGGCACAAAGTAAATGCTTATCAAATGTTAGGTGTTAGTGACTGTCCAGATATGCCAGATGTCCTCTGTGGTCATCCGTATGTGGTCCCTACAGTGGGCAGCACACAACACTAGGCACTAAAGGGCAGGCCTAAGGAGCTGAAGCTGTAGTCCTCCTTCTCTGCTCTTAGGTCCCCTCGGAGAAAACCCGGAAGCACCTGCACCGGAGATTTCTGTCGTGCTTTATGGCCATGTTGGCATGAACCCTTCAAAGAACCCTTCAAAGAACACTTTGAATGCTCCTTCTGCATTTGGAAAATCCCACATTAGATGCCCACACCTCCCCAAGGTAGAAGCCAGAAACTCAAATTCCCAGTCTCCCTTACAGCAGGACAAGGGAATGTGACCAGGATCCACCAATCAAATGGAGTCATTTGAGACCTTGTGGAAACAGGAAACTCTAGGTACCTCAGGGGCAAATGCTGTACAGTATTTTTTCTTTGAGATAGAGTTTTCTTTTGTCACCCTCGATAGAGTACTGTGGCATCATAGCTCACAGCAACCTCAAACTCTTAGGCTTAAGCAATCCTTCTGCCTCAATTTCCCCAGTAGCTGGGACTGCAGGTGCCCACCATAATGCCTAGCTAATTTTTTAGAGACGGAGTCTCCATATTGCTCAGGCTGGTCTTGAACTCCTGAGCTCAGGCAATCCACCTGCCTCGACCTCCCAGATTGCTAGGCTTATAGGCATGTGCTTGGCCTGTCCAGCATA
The DNA here is from genome assembly GCF_000181295.1 of Otolemur garnettii. Lineage (NCBI taxonomy): Eukaryota > Metazoa > Chordata > Mammalia > Primates > Galagidae > Otolemur > Otolemur garnettii. The sequence continues at coordinate 24,155,624 of NW_003852399.1, read as the reverse complement.
CTTGCTTACATAGGTGTTGGGTACTGAGTTGTGTCCACCCTGCAAAAAAGATATGTTGACATTGTGGCCCCCAATACCTCAGACTGTGACTGTTTTTGGAGATAGGGTCTTTGCAGAAGATTAAGTTGAGGTCATTAGGGTGTGCCCTCATCCAATGACTGCATCCTTATACAAAGGGGAAATTTAAACACAGAAACAGATCTGTACACAGAGAGAACCCATGTGAAGATAAGGGTAGATGGGATTACACACCCACAAGCCATCAAAACACCAGAGGCTGCAGCAAACCACCACTAGAAGCTACAAGAGAAACTCAAAATAAATCTGACCTCAAAACCCTCAGAAAGAACAAACCCTGCTAACACCTTGATCTTGGACTTCTGGCCTCCAGAACTGTGAAAAAATAAATTTCTGTTATTTAAGCCACCCAGCTCATTGTATGTTGTTACAGCCACCTTAGAAGAACTGTTGTGATATGGAGGGAAATCTTGTATGCTTTGTGTCAAGTATAATCTCCTGAGAGCAGGAAATTTTGTGGTGTTTTTTTTTTGAGACAGAGCCTCAAGCTGTTGCCCTGGGTAGAGTGCAGTAGCATCACAGCTCACAGCAACCTCCAACTCTTGGACTTAAGCGATTCTCTTGCCTCAGCCTCCCCACTAGCTGGGACTACAGGCACCCACCACAATGCCTGGCTATTTTTTGGTTGTAGTTGTCATTGTTGTTTGGCAGGCCTGGGCTGTATTTGAACCTGCCAGCTCTGGTGTATGTGGTTGGCGCTTTAGCTGCTTGAGCTACAGGCGCCAAGTCTGTTTTATTGATTGGCACATAGATGGTATCCAAGAAATGTGTGTCTAATAAATGACTCCTCCACAGTTCACAGAGCAGAAAGGTCCGATGTCTGAAGATCCCACATGTCTCCATCATTGCCATCGGCCCTCAGCTGTGGTTTGAAAGTGACTGTGCCTGCCATTTCCCCCGCAGACACTCACAGAGCCCCCATGCAGCCGGGCCTCAGTGCCTCAGGAGCTGGGTGGGAACAGGTCTGTGGAAGGCTGTCCAGCCTCGTGGCTTTTAGGTCTGGACTGAGAACTAAAGAGACCTTAGAAATGCCATCTTCCATTTTTTTAACACAAAGCCCCTGAGGGCCAGTGAGGGTTGAAGTATCTCCCTGACCAGATCCTTTCCACCATCAAGCACAGCCACCCAGATGAACCTCAGGCTTGGCTGAAGGACGCATCATATTGGGCCATTTCCATAGCTCTTCTTTGCTATTTTTCCTTCCCAAAGGTTTCTCTCTCTCTTTTTCGTACTTGGCAGGATGACACAGAGGAATTACTTAGTGGCAGGTGACACTAAGCAGTACCTCTAAATTCTAAAGAGAAATAATAATAATGTCTGTAGGCCACGACAGTGGTTCTTGTTTTTTAATACTTCCCAGCCTGATTGCTTTGGGGTCTCAGCTAATTTCTTTATGGCAATGGCTTGAGGTATGGAAGAGGGGTCTGCCCGGCCTATTTGGCTAATCTAAGTGTGGTTAGGCCGGGTTCTTCTCTCACATGGGTGCTGTTTGCAAGGGCGTAAAAGCAAGTGTGTGTGTTATGCACATGGGAGTGTGTGCATGAGAGAGAGAGAGAGAGAGAGAGAGGAAGAGGGGACTCAGGGTAGAATAGGAAGGCCTTTTCCTAGGGAAGAGGTTAAGCTGCCTGCCCAGACCTCCCTCCACCTTGCTGCTAGATCATAATGAGGGCTCGATGTGTCACTTGGAGTCCAAGGGCACTGCCCACAGAGTTCAGCCTACAGGCCACACCCAGGCCCCTCTGGGAATGGGCCTCCTTTGTGTTGAGAAACGTGAGCCTCCTGGATTCCACATGGGGCCCTGGGTGTGTCTGTCACAGAGAGCCCTTTGTGCCTGGGAGAGGGTTGGCCCCATTTATTTTGGCAGCTGGCCTGCCACCACCCCCGGCCTACTCCACCTCCCAGTACTCCCCACCTTCCTTCTCCAGCTGTGCTTCCCTTCCTCACAGGGTGGGGCCACCTGCTCCAGGCAGAGGACCTGGGAGGGGCCTGGGATGGACCAGAAGCATGACCCTGAGAGGCCCTGGCCACAGGCTGGGAGGATGCCAAGGAGAGGACAGAGTTCTGGGGACCTCCCACTCTCGGGGATAGGCTGAAAAAGTAGGCGAAGGGGGCTGCTGGCAGGCCCACCCTGTGGCCTTGAGGACAGGCCAGGGGTGCCCTCCACACTCACTCTGCCTGGGGAGATGGAGATGGTGGGCTACAGTGTGATTTGGCTTGTTGCTGGGAGATACCATCTCTGAAGGGCCACGATTGTAACTGCAACTGCTCGTTTTTCTTTAAAAAATCAAATTAGAAAAAACGAAAAACCATGAGAAATCTCATGCTGTCGGAATCTTCCTCCCCCGCTGCTGGCCCCCATTATGAATCCATGGCATCTTCTGCTGAGAGTTAATTATATGTTGTGTGAAAGAGACAGGGCTTCCTTTAAAAAATTGTTTCTGCTGGATGGGTTCTAACCCCTGCAGCTGCCTCCCTCGGCTTCCTCTAGGAAGGGCACGCTGCAGGAGAGGAGGTGCTGCCCACCCCAGCCCCTGAGCTGCGGGGCTGCCACGACAGCCCCACCAATCCAGGGCTCATCTCCCACCACTGGCAGTTGCTCCTGCCAGAGTGTGGGGATCTCGACGCAGCACAAATGGAAGGTGCTTGCTGTGTGAGTGCCAAGCCCCATGCCTCTGGAGCCTGTTCCCTCTTAGTGTCCTCCGCCCCAGATGAGGGGTCAGGTGGAGGAAGGGGTGCAGATGTCTTCCTGAAGCCAGCCACATGAAGGCTCAAAAGGGCATGTGACCCCCTCCAGGAGGTTAGATGCAAAATTTCAGTTGCTGATTCTTTTTTTAATTTCCCTCCCACATATAGACAGATATTTTCATTCTTGAGATGGCTCATCTTTCCACCTCAGAAGCTATGACCGAGTCCGGAAGCAACGAGTGTGAACTAATACCTTCAGTGATTGCTTCTTGGCAGTGTTGGGTTTCACCTCCTATGAGATGGCTAATCACAGCTGTTGGGACCTCTCAGAGCATGTTACAACACCTCTTGGTCTGACAAGTCACAGCAGCTCAGAGCTAAGGGCCTTCTCGGCCAACTCCTGTCCAGAACTCAGGTACACCTTAAAGTGGAGAATTTTCTCTGGTCCCCAGATATCACTCTCCCATACCAGTCAATTAAGGAAACCCCAAGTTTGTGAGTTAAAAGAACCCTGTCCATGATGACAATTTTCAACTAACTGCATGTGGAATACTCACTTCTTAACGGAGTCAACTACTTTTCTTCACTTTCGGCTTGTTAGTATAGACTCTGGGAATCATTTCATTTTAATTATTAGCCTCGGACAAATTAAAAATGGTAACCCGCTGCCCCTGGATTCCAAAATAAAATACAATTATGTATTTTATAGTATTGGTAATAACTTGCTTTGCAGCTTACCATCTTTAGGTGTAACCAAGAATTGACTTTATTAAAAGAATAGCTTCTCTGCTTATTTGGCTTCATTCTTCAAAGCTTAGTGTTGAGTATTGAAAGGGCTGGAGAGACACACACAGCATGTCTTCTAAGGAAGAGGGGGTTCAAACTCAGATGTGAGAACGCCTGTGAAAATGCAAATTCTGCATTTTTAAAAATGTTTATATTTTAGAGACAGAGTCTCACTCTGTCACCCTCGGCACAGTGCCGTGGTGTCACAGCTCACAGCAACCTCCAGCTCTTGGGCTTAGGTGATTCTCTTACCTCAGCCTACTGAGTAGCTGAGACTACAGGTGCC
>NW_003852399.1:24104629-24151769 GCF_000181295.1 Otolemur garnettii | reverse complement strand
AGCTACTTGGGAGGCTGAGGCAGGAGACTCACTTGAGCCCAGGAGTGGGAGGTTGCTGTGAGCTGAGATGCCACGGCACTCTACCCAGGGGGACAACTTGAGGCTCCTGTCTCAAAAAAAAAAAAAAAATAAGCTATATATGAATATATTATAAAATATTAATAAGGGAAAAATACTGTTTGTCTTTAAATTGTTATTATTATCTAAGTTAATTTGAATTATAAATCATGACAGGTATCATTGTGTATCAGTTGTCATATAATTTGTGTTTCAATTTTGCAAAATATTTTCCTTTTTTATTTTAGAAGTCTGGGCCAACGGTCACAAAAGTTGTAACTGTTGTGACCACGAAGAAAGCAGTTGTAGATTCTGATAAGAAGAAAGGTGAGCTGATGGAGAACGATCAAGATGCCATGGAGGTGATTTTTCATTAATTTAGACTTTGTGTATGATATTATCCTAGATGTATTTATTAGAAAGCATTTACAGAGAAGTACTTTTCAGCTAAGGAAACCATTATTAGGAAACATTCTTGCTATTGTTATTTTATTTCGTTTTGTTTTGTTTTTGTAGAGATAGAGTTTTAGTTTGTCACCCTAAGTAGAGTACTGTGGTGTTAGAGCTCACAGGAACCTCCAGCTTTGGGCTTAGGCAATTCTCTTGCCACGGCCTCCCAAGTAGCTGGGACTAGAAGCACTCGCCACAATGCCCGGCTATTTTATTCTTGCTATTCTTAATAGTTTTGATATGATAGAGCATTCTCTCTTTCTCTCTCTTTTTTTTTGAGACAGAGTCTCACTCTGTCACCCTCAGTACAGTGCCATGGAGTCAAAGCTCATAGCAACCTCAAACTCTCTGGGCTTAAGCAATTCTCTTGCCTCAGCCTCCTAACGGCTGCCACTACAGGTGCCCTCCTGGCTATATTTTTATTTTTATTTATTTATTTATTTTGAGACAGAGCCTTAGCAACTTCCAACTACTGAGCTTAAACGATTATCTTGTCTTAGCCTCTCAAGTAGCTGGGACTATAGGCACCTGCCACAACGCCCAGCCTTTTTTTTTCTGTCGTTGTAGTTGTCAATTGTTGTTTGGCGGGCCGGGCTGGATTCGAACCCACCAGCTCTGGTGTATATGGCTGGCACCTTAGCCGCTTGAGGTACAGGCGCCGAGCCAACTCCTGGCTATATTTTTGTTGCAGTTGTCATTGTCGTTTAGCAGGCCCAGGTTTAAATATGCCAGCCCTGGTGTATGTGGCTGGTGCCCTAACCACTGAGTTAATGGGCACCAAGCCTTTGAGTCCTCTACCCTTCGTTAGCTCACTGTAGGCATACAACATGGTGAGAAGAAATAAAGTGAATGAATTAAATTTCTTTGAATTAATATATGTTGTAAAGGTTTGTATATCGAGAACAGCAGCAAAATTTCATTAAAGTCATCTCTGAGAATTATTATTTGAGGTTTTTAATTGGCATTATAACCTTTTTATTTTTGTATTTTTTTTTTTTTTTTTTGAGACAGAATCTCAGTTTGTCACCCTCGGTAGAGTGCTGTGGCATCACAGCTCACAGCAACCTCTAGCTCTTGGGCTTAGGTGATTCTCTTACCTCAGCCTACTGAGTAGCTGAGACTACAGGTGCCGCCACAACACCCGGCTATTTTTTGTTGCAGTTTGGCCAGGGCCAGATTTGAACCTGCCACCCTCAGTATATGGGGCCGGCCCCCTATCCACTGAGCCACAGGTGCCACCCCAAATTCTGCATTTTAAACCAGTATAATCAATAATTCTGATGCAAATAGCCACTTCACTCCCTTGAGGGGTTATGGCTGTGGCTCATGAGCACAGGACTGAGCTGGGTACCCAGCAGCTGCAGCTCCCCTTCCAACCAGAACTTTCCTGCAGTGTATATTCCAGGAAGTTATGTATATATCTATTTTTAAAATAACATTATTTCTTTCTTCTTGGTTATAAAGCTAATACAGAGAACTTATGTAATACTATAATAAAAATAATAATAAAATCATTCATGATCCCTCCACAAGCGGGGGAGGGCCATTAATATTATGTTCTTTTCTTCCTGACATGTTTTTTTATAAAATTGACAACATACTAAATATATAACTTTATTTCATTTTTCCCCATGTTATTAATTTTTTTCTGGAAGTATCATTTCTAAAGGCTGTATAATATCTCCATCGTGTGGACATGCCTTATTTTAATAATCATTCCTAACTGTTGGATGTTGAAGCTGTTCTCAATAATTAATTATATACACAATACTGAGATGAATATTTGTGTGCATAATGGTTTTATCAACATTTTTGATGACTTCCTTTCGCTGGAAGTGGGTCACTGGATTAAAGGATATGTTTTTGAGGCTTCTAGAAGATACACCGTGGGTACACTTGCTACCCCAGTTCCCTTCTCTTCAGAGTATATGAAATGCCTGTGTCACTGCACCCTCAGCCTATATGACCTTTTAAGGTTTATCAAGGGTATCACTCTCACCATATGTTATAGGATGGTTTGTTTCTGCAAAAAAAGATACTGTGAAGTCCTAACCCAAAGCACCTGTGTGTGTGACCTTATTGGGAAACAGGCTCTTTGCAGGTTAAGAAGAGGTCATTAGGGTGAGCTCTTGTTTAGTAGGACTGGTGTCCCTATAAGGAAAACGCCAAGATACAGCCACACAGGGGAATGCTGTGTGCTAACCGAGATGGAGATTGGAGGGATGCAGCCACAAGCCAAGGAGTAAAGATAGGAAGACGTGGAGGAGGATTCTATCCAGATTCTTGGAGGAGCATGGCCATCCTGACCCCTGAAGTTCAGTCCTCTATCCTAGAGAAGTGTGAGAATGAATTCTTGTCATTGCTAGACACCTGGTCTATGGTGCTTTGTTATGCAGCCCTATGAAACAAATATTTAGACTTTATGTTCCCTGCTTGGTTCAGCAGAGCCTCCCAGCACTAAGGTAGAAAGGATGGTTCTTGCTCCCTCTTTGAAGTGCATCCCATCCAGCCTGCTAATCTGTCTTCCCTGGAAACATTTCTTGCTCCCCTCACAGGTGCAACAGCCCAGCAGGGGCATGTTAGGAACTGGCTTGGGGCTCTGGGTCCCATCACCCATTAAAGCAGGGTCTGGTTCAATGTTTTCCTCAGAGTCACATCTCATATGGTAGAGGGGCAACGAAGCTTAAACTTAGTATTTTTCTCCAAACTCTTGGAATCAAGATGATGGACTAAGTATTTTATTTGGTTCTGTCAACATCACTTGGATCAAGCCTCATTCACTGGCTCACACATGCCCAGCACCAGGGCAAAGGTCATCTTTGTCACTGATGAGGCCTTAGACTGATTCTCAGGCCCTAAGCCCTTGATTGGCTGGTAGGTTGTGATATTATTGAATTCCTCACTCCTACAAATGTCCATCTTTGCTCTAGTGACTTCTGAAAGGTTGCTGTCACAGGTTGACCTTGACCCAGGAGAGAGTCTAGAGACCTAAAGAACCCCATGTGGAGATTATACACTTTGGAAGCTGTGGCCCCTACCAAGTCTAAAACATTTTAAGTCATTCTTTACAAAGTGCCCACTAGGTGCCACTTACTTCCTCTAGTCCTCACCAGGGTCCTACAAAGTAGACTATGATACTGTCATATAAGAAATAGCTGGCTGGGCGGGGCCTGTGGCTCAAAGGAGTAGGGCGCTGGCCCCATATACCAGAGGTAGTGGGTTTAAACCCGGTCCTGGCCAAAAATTGGAAAAAAAAAAAAGAAAGAAAGAAAGAAAGAAAAAAGAAATAGCTGGGCGTGGTGGCTCACGCCTGTAAACCTAGCACTCTGGGAGACCAAGGCAGGCAGACTGCTTGAACTCAGGAGTTAGAGAGCAGCTGAGCAAGAGTAAGACCCTCATCTCTACTAAAAAACAGAAAAATTGGTTAGGTGTTGTGGTGGGCAACTGTAGTCTCAGCTACTCAGGAGGCTGAGGCAAGAGGATCACTTGAGTCTAAGAGTTTGAGGTTGCTATGAGCTATGATGCCACAGCATTCTACCCAAGGTGAGGAAGTGAGATTCTGTCTCAAAAGATAAATGAAGAAGACAAAGATGACAAAATGAAGATGAAGGAAGAGGAGGAGGAGGAGGAAGGAATGGAGGAAGAAGAGGAGGAAGAGGAAGGAAGAGGAAAAGGAGGAGGAAGGGAGAGGTGAAAGGGGAGAAAGAAGAGGAGGAGAAATATACATTTGCTCGCTGCCCTGGTTCCTGGCACAGTGAACTTCTAAAACTCTTGTAATTTCCTCAATTATATGGGTGCCGGGAGCATCTTTTGTTCTACTATTTGGTCTTTTAATCTGGTTTCTAACACAGAGCTCCTAATGCCTTAGAATTTTGTGGGTGATAGGAGTACCTTTTGTTCTGAGGAGGTGACTCTTAGTGGTGAGCTCCTAGTGGGGCTTGTCACCAGGAAGATCAAGCTGTGATTAGAAGCCTGAAGCTTTCAGCACCATCCCCCATTCTCCTGAAAGCAGAAAGGGGCTGGAAATGGAGTTAATAATCAATTGTGCCTATGTGATGAAGCTGCCATAAAAACCCTTGAACTATGGGGTCTGAAGAGCTGCTTGGGTGCTGAACCATGGAGGGTGGTGTACCCTCAAGGGCACGGCAGCTCTGTGCCCTTCCCCCATGCCTTGCCCTGTGCTTCTTTTCTATCTGGCTGTTCATCTATATCCTTTACAATAAACTGGTAAATGTAGTAAAGTACTTTCCTGAGCTCTGTGAGCCCCTCTAGCAAATGATTAAACACTAAGAGGGGGTCATGGGAACCTCCAATTATAGCCGGTTAGTCAGAAGTTCTGGAGGCCTGAATTTGCAGTTGGCATTTGAAGTGAGGGATAGGCTCATGGGACTGAGCCTTTAACCCAAGGGAGCAGAGTCTAACTCTGTATAGATGGTATCAGAATGGAATTAAATTGTAAGACACCCAGCTGGTGTTGGAGAATTGGTTGCTTGTTGAAACCCCTACTCCCCATATTTGGTCACAGAAGTGGTCTGCTGAGTGTTAATAGAGAGAGTAAAATTTGTTTTTTCCTTTAGAGAGGTATAAGGAATGATGTCTATTTTACAGTAAAGAAGCCAAGGCCCAGAAAGGCCAGCAGGTGGCCCAAGGTGGCAAGAGCCTATATAAGAGACAGCCAGAAGTAAAGCCAAGGCTACCTAACACAGAGTCCCCAGCTCTCTGCTCCATCAGATGGCTTTAGGGTCAGTGGAAGACAGCTGTTCTTCAGTAGGGTCATTAATGCTAAAAAAGCATGCCAGATGTTAAGAGGATATGCCCAACCTTTTGAAGCAGATGTTCTGCAGTGATATGGGATTTTGCCATTACATGACCCCTGCAAATGCTCTAATGCCTGCTACCTCACTTTCTGATTTTTATATCTCCATTTCAATACATCTGTTCCCAAAGAGTTGCAAGGTAAGTGAGTCCTCTAAAAGTATACAAAGAATTTTATATTTAATGATGTCTTAGTCTATTCTGTGCTGCTATAATGGAATACCTGAGATGGGGGTAATTAATAAACAATGGAGATTTGTTTAATCTTACAGTTCTGGAGGCTGGAAAGTCCGAGGTTGAGGGCCCACATCTGGTGACAACCTTCTTGCTATGTCATCTATGGTGGAAGACAGAGAGCAGGACAGCAGGAAAAAGGAGAGGGTGAGGACAGTTACAGAGGGAGGGAGAGGTAGCAGGGAAAGGAAGGAGGCTGAACTCATCCACAGTCAGTAACCCCCTCCCACAATAATAAATCTATTCTCTCAATAAGAGGGCCAGGCTTAGTGGTTCTCACCTGTAATCCAAGCACTTAGGGAGGCCAAGGTGAGAGGATCACCTGAGGCCAGGAATTTCTGACTAGACTGAACTACTAACACCCTATCTCTACAAAAAATAAAGAAATTAGCAGTGTGACATTTGCCTGTAGTCCCAGCTAGTTGGGAGGCTGAGGCAAGAGGATTGCTTGAACGCAGGAGTTCAAGGCTGCCATTATCTATGATCCTGCCACTGAACTCCAGCATGAGTGACAGAGCAAGGCCCTGTTCAAAAACAAGAAAAGAGAGCTCAAGTTCTCAGCCTGAAGAAAAATGTGGAAGTTGGAGGTTGTGGGGTTTGTGGTTGAGCATCCGGCTGTAGTGCCCTCCTGCACCTGGCCTTAGCTCCCAGGACGACCCCCGCTGGACCAGCCCACAAACTCCCTTAAAGGGCACCCACATAAGGCCCTGGACCTCCCACCACTAACACTATCCATACCTATCTCTGACCACTTTTTCTTCCCTCTGATGTCACAGGGCCCTGCATCTTGTCTCATCTTAGCAAATTAGACCCCTTGGTTTCCTAAGAGTTGTCTCTTTTAACTCTTTTTCCACAGATGCTTGGAACACAGGGCTTCCCAGAAGTCTGATTCAATGTTATTTTGAGCTGGATTAGATGGCAGAAATGAGCCGCCCACCTTTGCGAAAAGGCAGCCTTGGGAAAGGGCTGCCCGTCGAGAGGGAAACTCTTTCTCTGCACGAGTTTAAGCGAGGGGTCAAGTGGGGCAAGCAGCAGTTCACACTTTGACAGTCCCTGTCAAAGCTTAACTGAGAAACAGCTCTGGACCAATCGGTACTGGTTTTGTTCAGCCAGCTGTTGTGCGCTTCTGCCTGTAAGATAAGACACACACACCTCCCCTCCCCAGGTTGGCATCATTCGCTGAGATGGCATTGGAAAGAACAGCAAGTTCAAATCCAGAGAGAGGCTGAGCACAAATTCCAGCTGGAGGCCCACAATGACAGCTGTGTCTTGCTCATCCTGGGGTCATGGCAGGGGTGGGTGAGGTGTGATGCTGTGGGCAGAGCGGAAACTGAGCACCTGTGGCTGCCTGCCTCTCCCAGTCCTGCCTCCTCCTCACCCTTCCTTCCTGCCTGGTGTGGTCAGGGTATCCTGCCTGTGTTAATGTTTCCAGAAGCCACTTCGACCCCTGCAGGTAGATGCTTTTTAAACGGTCTTTTTGTTCTTCTTGAGTGTGCTATAGAACCACAGATGCGGCCTCTCAAAATGGTTACTGAGAACCGACTCTGGGCAGACCAGAGTGCCCAGAGATGTCCAGCCTGTTGCACCAGAAGGTCAGACTCTTTCACCAGGTCTCCTTTCTTCCTGTGGCTAATTACTGTTCTCTTTCCTCAAGAGTCTTTGGCCTAAATTCTCAGGTAGCGGGAAACCCACTTTTAAGGTGAGTTATGTCCTTTGTATAGTTTCCAAACCCCTCTTCCCTCTCTTCTTTATGCTTCCTTCCTTCATACCGCTCCCCCAATCTCACAGGAAGGCCACCCAGTCTCAGTTCACTGGGGCTATTTAATTCCTTTATCCGTGGGCACACTTTGTTTTTAGCCAAGGAAAGAAGCCTCCTCTCTACTCCCACTCCATGGTAGTGACTGGGTTTGGGGTCCAGAGAGGGGCTAGGCGAGATCAGTTCAGTTCTTCAGGCCCCTGGGGTGGGGCTTGGCCAGAGCTATTCCCATCCAAAGGAACTAGGCCCTGTTATCCAGATACAAATGTCCACTGATCCCTGAGACCAAGGGTGTCCACCGGTGGTTCTTTTCCTCCCCCAGAAACTCGGCCTGGGGCTTTTCCCAGCAGGGGCCTCTCCTTTCCCCGCTTCCTCCTCCTTGCCCTTGGGTCCCTCCCCAGGCCACCCCCTCTCCCCAGCAGGGGCGGTAGCACGTGGCTCTGGGCGGCGGGTTCCCTCCCCGCCTCGGCAGCGCTGCCGAGGGTGGTTTCGTCCTCTCTTCTCAGGCTTCCCCGTGACTTCTTGCAAAAGGCTCGCCTCGCCCCCACCCCCCTCCGCCAGCCCACGGCTCCCAGACTCCGGCCGGCCCCCGCCTCCCCCCGAGGCCGCGCTTTCTCCCCGCCTCTGGCAGTGGCTGGGCTTAGGAAACTGTTGACTCAGAGGGTGGCCGGGCGGCCAGCGTCTGATGTCAGCTTGGAGCTGGGCCGGGGAGTGGAGGGGCCCGAGGGGCAGGAGGCGAGGCGCGGAGGCGCGGGAGGCAGGGATGCGGGAGGCCGCTCGCGGGCTGCGGCGTGGGGCCCGCACTAGGCGCTCCCGGCTTGGGGGTGCACGATGGGTGGCTGCGGCTACGGCTGCCCGGGCGCCCGTGACTCACGGTGCGTCACCAGAGCAGATGCCCGGGGCGGCCGGAGGCTCCTGGCTCCTGCTGACTCATCAGAAAGCCCTACCGCGCGACCCGCTGAGCCTGGGGGAGGGAGCGGCTGGCGGGCGGCGGCCGAGGTGGTTTGAAGTCAGCCGGGAGCCGGAAAACCCCAGTGGGCGGCTGCGGCAGGGACCTGCACTGCCCCAGTCACCTGCTGCAGCGCGGACCTCCGGCTGGCGACCGCGAGAGGGAACCCCTCAACCCCCTCCCCCGCCGACCCCCGCAGCCGAGTCAGGCGCCTGACCCCCCTCCCCGTGTCGTACACGCCCCGTTATCCAGAGAAGGCAGTTCCTGGATACCGGTTCCTTGCGGTTCCGGCAAGGGACTCCGTGGCACCCGAGGTCGCTGGGGTTACCCGCTTCCCTTGAGACTTTGGATCTGTCTGTGGGAAGAATGGACACTCTAGCCCTCACCCTTTCCACCCAGACCCTCTCCAGGGAAACTGCGCTTTGGTGCTGCAGACACCACATGATGGGCCACTGCGTAGGCCCACCTCTCCAGTTACCGACTGCTGACCGCAAAGCCCCATGGCGGTCAGGAACTGCAACAGAGGGGCCAGAGAACTCTCGGGAAGGGGTGTGGGCAGAGGGGACTTCTGTGTGTGACTGTCCACCCAGTCCTAGAACAGGGACAAATTACATAGCATTCAAGACATGTGAGGCTTTCTCCGTGCAAAGTGCCTCCGCCCTCAGGGACAGGTGAAGGAGGAGGGGACAAAAAGTCTGGTATGTCCTCACCCTCCCTGCTGATAGTCTGCCAGGGAGACAGCCCCAAGTGCACCTGAGCAGTGTGACAGGAAGGGGAGGATGGAGTGGAGGCTTCCAGGTGGAGCCGGTGTGAGGGTTGGGACCTTAAGAGGAAAGATTTGAACCGACAGGAAAAGTACGTTCCAGATAGCAACCAATGCCTGTAACCAAAACTGAGAGGCAGGAAAGAGCAGGGTGCGTTCTGAGAATGGTAAGGAGTCTAGTTGGACTGGCAGAACCAAGGCTCAGAAGAGCAGCCCAGCCCAGCAAAACAGATGTGGATCTCTGAGGAAGGCACAGTGGTCCAGGATGACCTGGAGTCACCAGTTTGTCTGCTGCCCTGGGGTATCATCAAGTCATGCCAGTTCCAGACAAGATGGATTCCTTCCAAGAATTCCACAGTCCTGCTCAATCACAGCTGCTGAACCTCCTGCCCTGCATGGGTCTTAGTTGTTATCTAATAGAGATCCTCTTTTGCCCAGATTTTACATACTTTCCTTTTCTACCCTTTGATCACTATCAGTTTGTCTTGATCTACATCAGAGTCTCAACCCTGATAGCACTTTGGAAGCACCTACAGGTGCAGTAGAAATCAAAAAACATGGGCCTCCTCCCAGAAATGTGACATCATTGATCTGGGGTGAGGACCAGGCATATGCAACCTTTTAACAGGCAGCCAGGGAAAAGAACTACTGATAGGTGGTCAGCATCAGAGGTGTCCACGTCAGATCCCTACTCAGAGTGGAGCCTGCTGCCCTTCAGACTCCTCAACAAAACCCTGAGAACAGCTTTGGCAGACCTCCAGGGGCAGTTGGACTCCCTGAGGCTGGGAGTTACAGTCTTTCCCAGGCATCCATTCTGTAGCCAAGGCCAAAGGTTCCAACAGGAAGGGAGGGTGAGGCTTCTATTTGTTTCCCAAGAGCCAACTGACCTTTCAAGCTAATGATAACCATTGCGAACCTCACTAGTGGGAGAACTAGGCATGAGCAGCAACTGTAGCCATTTCCTACCCACTCTGCATACCTGCAAGGGTGGAGGTGGAGCCCCCAGGTCCTGCAACACTGGACCTGGGAGGTGAAGGAGGATCCAGCTCAAGACAGATTGGGGCTCTGGGAAACAGGTCCTCAGCTTTCTGGGAAAATGGAGGTGATGATTACTGCCCCAAAGGTTCTTGTTGGGGATATTTGGGGATAAATCACCTAGCAGTGTTTAGCATGAGGATAATTTTCAGTAACTGTTTCCTTTTTCATGTTTTGCCAGTAACTTTTCACAAATTTAGGGAGAATCTTCAAGTCTGGACCTCACAATTCCTCTCCCAGCATTTGTCCACCCCCATTTCCCCAGTCTACAGGGTTGGTGGAGGGGGACCTTAAAGCCACATCTGAGGCCCTGTGTTAAGAAGGTCAGGTTTGATACAGCACCTGTGGCTCAGTGGGTAGGGCACTGGCCCCACTTACTGAGGGTAGTGGGTTCAAACCCGGCCCCAGCCAAACTGCAACCAAAAATAGCCAGGTGTTGTGGCCGGTGCCTGTAGTCCCAGCTACTCGGGAGGCTGAGGCTGAGGCAAGAGAATTGCCTAAGCCCAAGAACTGGAGGTTGCTGTGAGCTGTGACGCTACAGCACTCTACTGAGGGTGACAAAGTGAGACTGTCTCTGAAGAAAAAAAAGAAAAGGTCAGGCTCAGGAAGTTGGCAGGGGCCTTCATGCTGCAAAGGAAATGACATTGGTTACCAGGGAGGTGACCAGCTTTCCTTTCCCAGGACTGAAAAGCAGAAACAGAAACATGGCCTTGAGCCTGGGGAGGCTAGACAAACTACAGGAAGAATTCCTGACAAATGACATTACCTAAAGGACTCATGAAGGTCTGCAAAAGTAGGAGACTCCTCCTGAGCACAGGCCCTGTCAGCACCGTGAAATGTTGTTCCCATTTGACAGTTGAGAAAACTGAGGCTGAGAAACAGTCCATAACTTGCTGAAGCAGCAAAAGCCAGCAGGTGGTATAATTGGGATTGGAATCTAAGTGCTCAGCAGTTAAAAGTAATGGGGCAACCCCTCCTGACTTCAGCTTTAAAGATCCAGGGATTTTGTGTTTTTCTCCCCAAGCCTCCAAAATCAGGTGTCCTGGAAAGGCCACACCTAATCCTAGGGTATAGGCATAAACCCAAGGACAAGCGTAGTACTGAAGTGCTTGTGAATTCTCCCTTTGCACCCCTATCACAGAAAGAAAACTATACAGAGTAACCAGTGTTTAATAGGGGGCACTTCCTTAAAAAAAATGTAAAGGTAAACTATCTTTATGGGCCTTTGGAGATGTAAAAGAGGCGTCACAGTCTGCCCCCTTTTTTGCTTTAGGGTCGCACAATCGTCCTCTCCTTTGGCCACTGTCGATGGATAGACAAATCCTGGTAATTTTCTTATTGGGATCGTCCCGGCACCTGTCATAGAGTAACAAGCTTCTTGGTGTAAGAGCCCGCGGGCCTACTGGAAGGTGGGTATTCCTTTTCCCATTTTACGGTTCAGGAAACTGAAGCCAGACGGAGGAACCAGAAGGACCGAACTGTGGGTAGATCGGTCTCCATCCATAAATTCTTTCTCTGATCCCAAAAAGGGGCCCAGACGACCCTCTGAGGACAGGACGGTAATTCTGCTGCCCTCCCAGGCCAGGCTCCCCCGCTGCTGGATCGGAGGAGCTGGCAGCATAAGGAACGGCCTCCGCGGGCGCGCACCGAGGCCAAGGGCGGGGGCCGCCAGCACTGGGGAGGCGCCTGTTTCCTTCTCCTTCCCCTGGGAACACGGCGCTAGGGTAGGGCGCCCGGCCGCGGGCCCCCACATCCGCCCGGGCCGCCAGGTGCCCCGAAGCCCGGCCTCCCCCGCTCGCCCCCGCGCCAGTTCCCGGTGTAGTCGGAGTCTCGGCGGTCACGTCTCCCCATCCGGCTTCAAAGCACGAGCCAAGCGCGACCCGGCCAACCCGCTGCCAGCAGGGCGGGGGAGGGCGGTGTCGGGGGCGGGAGGGCGGGCGAGGCACGCCCCCCGCGGCGGGGCGCGGGGCGGTTGGTTTGGGGCCCCCGCCCCCCCCCGCCCGCCGCGCCCGGGTCGGTCAGGGCGAGGCGCTGGCGAGGCCGCCACGCGGTGGCCACCGCCCCTGTCGGGCGCTCGGGGGGCGGGGTCCTGGCGGGAGAAGCCGGGAGGCCGCACCTCCAGAGCGACGCGCTGGCAGGTGTTGCTAGGGAGAAAAGCGCGCCGCGGCCCTGCCCCAGCCCCGCGGGCGCAGCGCCCTCTGCTGGCGAGGCCTGAGAGCTGCAGGGGACCCCACCCGGACCTGAGGTGACCACCCAACTTGGGCAGGGTGGGAAGCTCGTGATGGTCAGCAGAGATGTCTGGTTAATAAAGGCTCATAGTCCTGTTAAAAATATAATAACTCAAAAGTGAGTCATGGGCATGAAAGGACATTTTGAACTGGGAGAAGTAAAAGACAAAAATCACCTAGAAAACAGCTCTATTAGAACGTTAGTCTGTCATTCCAGCAATTCACATCTGCAAATCTATGCATGTATGCATTCTTTATAGAATAGAAGACGTAGTCTTGGCAGCTAATTGAACGCAGAAATCTTATTTTGTTCACTGCTCTATCCTCCATGTCTAGAACATTATTAAATATTGTTCTGGGGGCTCAAAAACCATTTGATGACTCTACCAAAATGGGATCGTCACTTTTAACATACTTAAATTTCCTTATATGATGCCCTGAGCCCCTAGATGAGAATACGTAAGAGATTGATGGCAAAATGGCCCACTGGCCCCTCTAACTAGACTTTGGAGGCCACATGTCTTTGGAATTTAGAATTATTTGCAGTGTACATACACAGTGACCCCTACCCTGCAGTGGGGTCTGGGACAACACCCTGTATTCAAATACTCCAAGTTCCTGTAAAGTATATGATCATTCATACCAAGTGGGATAAAATAAACATTATAAACAGTTTCATGTGAATTTGGCCAGGTTTTGAGGCCAAATGAGTTCAGCAAACTAAAGACAAATCTTTGGGTTTCCAGAACAGTTTTTTTAGTTTTTTGTTTTTTTGTTTTTTGAGACAGTCTCACTCTGTGCCCTGGGTAGAGTGTTGTGGCATCCTAACTCCCAGCAACCTTAAACTCTTGGGCTAAAGCTATCCCTTTGCCTCACTCTCTCATGTAGCTGGGAAATAGGCATCTGCCACAATGCCCAGCTAGTTTTTCTTTTCTTTCTTTCTTTCTTTTTTTCTTTTTTTTAAGGAGAGACAGGATCTTGTTTTTGCTTGGACTGGTCTTGAACTCCTGAGCTCAGGTGATCCACCTGCCTCAGCTTCCCAGAGTGCTAGGCTTATAGGCACAAGCCACCATGACCAGCCAGGTTTCCAGAGTATTCTTAATTTGAAGGGATAGCAGACCTGCACAGGCCTCTGGGTCCACTCACAGGTTTGGCTACATGTTGGAGTCTCTGCCACAAGCATAATCTCTCCAACTTGCCTGTCTACAACCCTTAGTGCACAGTTAACCCAGGGCAACTAAGGGTGCCAATGATGAGGTGTGATGGAAGGGGTCAGACTTCTGGATGTGGTCATAACCTCCTCTACTCCCAGCCTGCCACCTTCAAACTGATAGACTTAAGCACTGTGTGGTTATCCCTTCTTCCTTCCAGGTTCATTTCTAGGGCTATGCTTGTCCTAAGGGACGCTATCTGGGGATTTTGCAGGACAACAGCAGGCCTCTCCATAAACATCCCTACCCAGAGCACTTCTGTGACCAAATGGCCAGTAACTTCTCAAAAGGGCATAGGAACCAAGGCATACAGTTGGCTAATAGTCATTAGCTGTGCTGTCGCCATAGGCAGCCTCTGTGCTGGGCCTCTCTCCAAGCTCCAGAGTGAATCTTCAGTCTCCTATTGATAGTTCCACTTGATTCTCAGCCCAAATTCACCTCAACTGCAACGGTCCAGGACCACAAACCTCCTCTCAAAACCTGTCAGTGATGGAGCCCATCATCCATGTGGCCACACAAACTGGAAACCCCGTTCTCTGCTACTTCCTCCTTCATCCTCTCCAGCACCAAGAATGAAGATACGTTGGCCTGGAAGAACAGGAAGGGATGCAATCACAGGCTTGGTCTGGACTGGGTTGGGCTGGCAGAGAGAGTTCTGGAAGCTTATTTGGCCTGTAATCCTAGCACTGTGGGAGGTTGAGAGAAATTGCTTGAGTTCAGAAGTTTGAGACCAGCTTGGGCAAAAGCAAAACCCTATTTCTACAAAAAAATTTTAAAAATTAGCTAGGTGTGGTGGTGCATGCTTATAGTCCCAGCTACTCAGGAGGCTGAGGCAGGAGGATCTAATTTTTAGCTCAGATGTTTTAAGTTGTAGTGAGCTATCACATTGCCACTGCACTCTAGCTTGGGTGACAGAGTAAGACTCTGAAAAAAAAAAAAGCATATGGGTAAAAAAGGGTCAAAAGAGGATGTCATAATTAAGTTGAGGCCAAAGCACAAAATATTCATTCTAATGCTAAAGCTAAGATAATTACAGGACAAAGAAAACAAAGTGCAGCCTCACCCAACCTCTCCCAATGGAGGAGGACCTATGCCAGGGGTGGTATCTAATGGGGAAACTCACCTGATAACATGGAGGCCAAATGTGGATCACCAAGAAAGAGCGAGGAATTCTAGGAAGATGTAGGACAGAAAGGCAAAGCCTCACCTTGGCAAATCCATATCTTAGGTGAAAGCTGGTTGGGGGAAAAAAACCACATGTAAAATCTGCTGTGAGGCAGGCATGGAACTCACGCCTATAATCCTAGCACTCTGGGAGGTCAAGATGGGAGGATCCCTTGAGCTCACAAGCTTGAGACCAGTCTGTGCAGCACAGTAAGACCTCGTCTCTATTATAAAATTTAAAAAAATTAGCTGAGTATGGTTGTGTGCACCCATAGTGCCAGTGTCATGGGAGGCTGAGGCAGGAGGACCATTTGAGCTCAAGAGTTTGAGGTTACAGTGAGCTACGCAGGATTGTGCAATTGCACTCCAGCCTGAAAGACAGAGCAAAATTCTGTCTCTAAAACAAAAATCACCTGCTTGTAGTTGTGGTTGGTGGCACACAAGCCTGTAATCTCAGCTGCTCAGAAGGCTGAATTGGGATGATTGCCTGAGGTCAGGAGTTTCAGACAACCTGGGCAACACAGTGAGATCCTACCTTGTAAGAAACAAACAAAAAATACTTGCTTCTTGTAAAACACCCAGCTGGACACATGGTAGTATACAAAGATGTTTAAGACTTGATCTCTGAACAAACAATTGGCTGGCTACCTTTACGGTCTTAATTTCTAAAGCACAAAAACAGACCCAGGGATCAAGCAAAGCCACAAAGAATTGTTTCTCACAGCACACAGGGAACTGTCCCGCACAGATGAAAAGGTCCCTTGCTTTGAGGCTGAACCAATTCCCTTTTCTCCTAAGCAGCCAATCCTAACTTGGGAAGCCTGCCTCAACCACTGGACCCTACAAAACCTCTCCTAACCCTGTCACTGAGTGGCTCCAAAGGCTTGCCTGGCACATGGGCTCCTTTGATGCATCAAGCTAAGTAAATGAGGCTTTGTGTGGCTGTGGGCATGTCCCTGCTGGGCCTGCCATCTCTAGATGAAGTTCATAGCCCACCTGGAAAAGGCAATATGGAACTGCACATTTAACCACCACACCCCTGGAGGTCAGAGTCTTCTGGCCTTTGGTTACATTGTTTCACATGCAGGAACGTTGTCCTAAAACCCCAGAGCTGCTTCTGGTTCGGCTCAGATGGGAAACCTAAATTGTACCTTGGGACTTGCAGTGGCAAAGGGGTGTTGTTGGGGAGACAGGAATTCCCTCCTCTGGCTCCTCCCTACCTCAAAACACACTGTAGCGATGATGCAAAGGTAAGGGAGGTGGGGGCACCTGTGACTCTCAGAAATGACAGAACATGAGCTTGCAGCTTCTTAGTGCAATCAGCTGTGCCTTGAGCTGCTCACAATTGTTTGCTGCAACATCTCAGGCTGAATGAGCAAAGGTAACCCACGAGCGCCATCTAGTGGGACGACGTGTGTCAGCTGCCCATGCCCTGGTGTCTCTCTGGGTGGCAGCTGCACACGTGCACACTTAAGGCCTTCGGGTGCGCCTGTCAGAAAAGGCTCGTCCAGCTTAGTTGCTTCTGGTGCTCTGCTCTGCACTGTAGAAAACCAGCTTCACCTGTATCCTAATGGACACTTTGAAATTTTTACAAACATTTTTTTGAGTTTTGAATTAAATGTGTTTCCCTTTTAATCCTGGCCCATAGGAGCCAAAAGAGTTCTTTAGAAGGATTTTAGGATGATCTCTTTGTGTAATAACCTTACTTCTGTTTTATCTAATTTTTAAAGCCCCTTTTCCACTTTGTCATTTTCCTTATCTAGTTTCTTGTATGAAAGATATTTCAAAGAATTTTTGGAAGATGGAGTTATCAGCAATTCCAGGTAGAGTGAGAGTCTCCATTGCCTTCCAAGATCACTTATCAGGAGTCATCAGAGTGAGAGCAGGAACCCAGGATATAATCACAATGACTACACATACTGAATCTTTACTTATGGAGGGCACTTTACTAAGCACCTAAAATGTATAAACTCATTTAATTCTTACAACAATCCTTCTTATCCCCAGCAAACAAAACTGGGGATAATTCATCACACAGTAATAAAGAATATTATGGAAGAGGTATCTAAGGCTCTGAGAGTTTAAATAACTCATCTATGATCACATAGTAGGTGAAGGTAGAGGAGGATTAAGATGCCCCAAGCCCGTCATTAACTACTTAAGCTCTACTGCAGAGCTCTGAGCCAGAAACAAGCCAAGAGGAGCAGCCTGCAGAGTGCTGGGGATTTATGGGGCACAGAACTTCTTCAACTTGGTATGTGCTTAGGGTTGTGTGGATTTTATACTTGTTGATACCTGCCCTGCACAGCATCCCTGCATATGGGGGATGTGAAAGGGGCAATCTTAGCTAAAGTGTCAGACTACTAGCTGCATAGTATTCCATGGTGTACATGTACCACAATTTATTGATCCGTTCATGGATCAATGGGCACTTGGGCTTCTTCCATAACCTAGCAATTATGAATAGGGCTGCAATAAACATTTTGATACAAATATCATTGTTGTAATGTGATTTTTGGTCTTCTGATATATACCTAATAAAGGAATTGCAGGATCAAATGGCAGGTCTATTTTTAGTTCTCTAAGTGTTCTCCAGATGTCTTTCCAAAAGGAACGTATTAGTTTGCATTCCCACCAGCAGTGTAGAAGCGTTCCCTTTTCTCCACATCCACGCCAGCATCTCTGGTTTTGGGATTTTGTGATATGGGCTAAGCTTACTGGAGTTAGGTGATATCTCAAAGTAGTTTTGATTTGCATTTCCCTCATGATTAAGGATGGTGAGCATTTTTTCATTTATCTGTAGGCCATGACCCTATCTTCTTTAGAGAAATTTCTTTGCAAGTCCCTTGCCCAGCCTGAGATGGGATCATTTGATCTTTTCTTGCTAATAGGTTTGAGTTCTCTGTGGATTCTGGTTATTAAACCTTTGTCAGAGACATAATCTGCAAATATCTTCTCCCATTCTGAGGGCTGTCTGCTTGCTTTACTTGCTGTGTTTTTGGCTGTGCAGAGGCTTTTTAGTTTTATCAGGTCCCAATAGTGTATTTTTGATGTTGCTTCAATTGCCTGGGGGAGGGGTCCTCCTCATAAAATTTTCGCCCAGGCTGATTTCTTCAAGTGTTTTTCTTACGCTTTCTTCTAGTATTTTTATAGTTTCATGTCTTAAGTTTAAATCTTTAATCCAGTAAGAGTCTATCTTAGTTAATGGTGAAAGGTGTGGGTCTAGTTTCAGCCTTCTACAGGTCACCAGCCAGTTTGCCCAGCACCATTTTTTAAATAGGGAATCTTTTCCCTACTCAATGTTTTTAATTGGCTTGTCAAAGATCAGGTAACGGTAAGTAGCTGGATTCATCTGTTGGCTCTCTATTCTGTTCCATCCATCTACCTCTCTGTTTTTGTGCCAGTACCATGCTGTTTTAATCACTATCAACTTATAGTATAATCTGAGGTCTAGTAGCATGATTCCTCCTGCTTTGTTTTTATTTCTGAGTAATGTCTTGGCTATTGGAGTTTTTTCTGATTCCATACAAAGTGAAGTATTATTTTTTCAAGATCTTTAAAGTATGAAAGTGGAGCTTTAATGGGGATTGCATTAAAATTATATATTGCTTTGGGTAATATGGACATTTTAACAATGTTGATTCTTCAAGTGAAGGCAGGTCTCTCCCTCAGACAGAACCTAGAGCTCAGTTGGAAGGTTCTAGAAGCCCACTGGAATGGAAGTGCCATACAGCAGGGATTTGGGGCTGTTTGTTTACTGCTGGTCTCAGTGCTAGAATAGTGTCTGGCACCTACATATATATATATATACATATATATATATATATAATTTGTTGGATAAATAATAAATGAATGGATGATACAGTTGAAATCTCCCAGGCTTTGCTGTGAAGGGTCAAGATATCTCAGAGATGCTGAGATGGGTGGGAAAATGGAGGCTTCCACTTGAAGGCCAATCAGGGCCTGGGAAGCACAACCCCATCACATCCCAGATAAAACTCTGAAGGGAGATTTAAAGCAAGTTAATGACTTAATCCAACCAGTTTTGGAAGTTCACTGTATCGATACTGAAACAGTCCAGGCAGGACCTGGGAGGGGGTTGAAAGGCAGGGCTCTGGAACCAGGCGTGTCTGGCCCAGCCCAAGTGCTTGGGTGGGGCGATGCTGCACATTTGGATGGCACAGTATGTGCTGTCAGCAGGCTGAGGCTGAGGGAAATGAGGTACAAGGAACTGGGCCTCTGAGTTGCTGGGCTGAGGGCTGTTACAAGAAGAGAAAGACGGAAATGTTGAGAATTAAGAGTCATTTTCAGTTTGGCACCCGTAGCTCAGTGAGTAGGGTGCTGGCCGCATACACCGAGGCTGGCAGGTTCAAGCCCAGCTGAGGCCTGTTAAACAACGACAACTGCAATCAAAAAATAGCCGGGCATTGTGAGGGGTGGGGTGTGGGGTGGTGGTGCCTGTAGTTGCCTGATTCTCTGCTGAGGCAAGAGAATCGCTTAAGCCCAAGAGTTTGAGGTTGCTGTGAGCACTGACACCACAGCATTCTATCACAGGCGACATGGTGATACTGTCAAAAAAAAAAGTCATTTTCAAGTAAAAGTAACTGCTTCTTGGACATGATTTCATGTCCTAAGTCAGTGGTTTTCAACCTTCCTAATGCTGCAATGTATTTTCATTGTTAAAAAGGGGTCGCAACCCACAGGTTGTGAACTGCTGCCCTAAGATATCCTCTGGGCCGGACCAAGGAGGGCTGGAGCTCACCTTCCCCTAGAGAAGAGGCATCAGGAGGGCTGTAAAACAGTCACAGCCACATCCTTCTAGCAAGTCCAGTTGGAATCAATCTACCAATTCCATTCTCTCAGATCACCTTGTAGGCATCCCGACTAAGGGCTTGTCTGTAGTTGAAGTGACTTCAGCAGCCAGGTCACCATCTCCCCAGACTCTCTCCTGCAGATATGTGCCATCTCCAATACATGAAGGCCACTCACTGGTACTATTTTTATTAGAGAGGAAAGGTGTAAAGGACTGGGAGTGGCAATGGTGAAATGCTGGGCAGTTAGCTGTGACCTCAGACTTTCCCTGGTATGCAGAGAGGAGAGGAGAGGAGAACGGCGGCTGAAAGGTTGGAATGAAAACAGAAAGGTGTCTGGAAGGCAGTGCCACAGACTATTAAGGCAAGAGTCTTTTGAAAAGCTATTTTTCGAAGAGCTATCAGGTGATTTTTTTTAATGACTTTTTTATACTTTCCTGTATTATTGGAATTTTCAAAATTTAATAATAGGACAAAACAAGTTTCTTAACTTTGTAGAAAAGTAGATAGAAAGCAGGAACACAATGGGAACTTGATAAGGAGAGAAAGAGGAACAGAAGACCAGCCACTGAGCAAGGACAGCAACAGACAAATGGGGACCACCAAGGCGGAAGGATCAGGGTTAAGATAGTGTTTCATTTTTTTCTGGAGACAGGGTCTTATTCTGTTGCCTGGGCATAGCTCACTGCAACCTCAAACTCCTCGGCTCAAGTAATCCTCTTGCCTCAGCCTACAGCAACACATGCAGCTACATTTTGTATTTTATGTAGAGATGAGTTCTCACTGTTTTTCAGGCTGTCCTCCAACTCCTGGCCTCAAATGATTTGCCCACCTCCAGCTCCCAAAGTGCTAAAACTATAGGTATGAGCCACCATCCAGCCAGTGCTCCTGCTCTGAAAGGCCACATACATAATTGGGGTTATAACCCCATCTATATTCCTATATTGAAATCTCAACCCTTGGTACCTCAGAATGTGACCTTATTTGAAAGAAGGGTTATTGTAGGTCATCAGAGTGAGACCTAATCCAATATAACTGGTGTCCTTATAAAAAGGGAAAATTTGGACTCACATATAATATATGGCAAGGATACATTCACATTTGGGTTTTCTGTGTAAATAGAACTTTGGTTGAGAGGAGATCTAAGTGGAAGAGAATAGGGTCATGGGGAAGAGAATGAACTGCCAGCCAGCCAGCCAGTCGATAAGGCCACTTACCGTGTGACTTTCTTAACTTCTGTAAAATGAGGGGCATGAGCCTATCTTGTAAGGTAGGTCCGATGCTTGCGTTCATTCAGAAGACTAAAGTGGTTAATAGCCAAAGCCCTTAACGGTGCTGGAAACAAAGTAGTACAATGGCTGTGTAATTCTGCAACCCCCTAGCCAGGCAAGAGACCCTTGTGCTATACAGTAATGTCAAATTTCTCATTGGTGCCATTGTACAGCACAGGGCTTTCAAAGTTCGGGAAATAGTAAAGCTCTTAGCTTTTGAAAAGTCGTCACTGTCAGTCTTTTTTTAATTACTATCACCCATCCTGGGCCTATGGCTTTAAGTATAAGAACATAAAGGAATCTTCAGGATGGAACCTTGAAATAGCTAAAGATTTGGATCATACAGATAAGGCCTATCAGGAGATACTTATTATTTGACTCCCTGGCAGATTTGACATTGGTAACCTGGCCCTGTATCTCACCTTTATAATCCTTTACACCTTCAAGAAGGGCCTATGCTATTTTTCTTAACAGATCTAAAACACCCTGGACTTAAAAGAGACCTAACCCTCTCACATTTTTCTTGAGGTTATATGCACAAAGGGCCAAAGACTAGTTTGTCTACCTTGAAAGAATAAAGGCCTAGGAACAAAGCAGTTCAAAGCAAGCATTTTACTAAAACTTTAACAACAGCAAACCCATTCCCCTTTTAAAATTTACAGGCCTAATTAATGGTTGGAACTACTAATCAGTGTTAAGAACCCTGTTACTCCAGAAAATTTAATCCCCAATGCAGCAGTGTTGAGAGGTGGAGCCTATTATGAGGTGATTTGGACACGAAGCTGGCATTACCTAAACACATTCTTAACCAATTTTAAATGTTGTTTTGGGGACTACTAAAGTTCTCTTCCCTCTCTCAGTAACAGGGCTATGTTTCAAAGACCATTACTTAAATTACAAGTCAAAATCATTCCACTCATTAAGTTTAGAAACAAACTTAAAATGCAGAAATTAAAATTCTATTTCTGTGTATCACTATGGTAAGAGATTGTTGGTTAAGTATACGATCAATCCACAAAAGGTATAAAACTTCATATACTATTCCTGTAATTTTGTGCAGAACCTTTTTATATTTTGGATACCAGAGTACCTTTAACTTGCCTCTCAAATTTAGCTCCAAGAGGCAGATGGAGGCAGTTTGGAGGGTCTCTGAAAATCTAAAGGGCTTCTTGTCTTGACAATTATGTTTATGCAAGTGGTACATATTAAGGGGCACATTATGACTATTAGACTGAAAATGCATGCCTTTTCTTAGTCCTTTCTAAACTGAAAGGGCACTTTGAAAAGGGTAAAACTCACAAGGGTGAGATCAACAGATGAAAAAAAGAAAGCTGGAAAGCAGATAAATACTAATTTAGCAGCATCAGGAAAATTGAATTCCAAGACCAATAACTGGGGAAACAAAATACTCAGAAATTAAAAAAAATACAGGAATTGGCAACAGTCTTGACCTCTGCATGGAGAAGCAAAATAAAGATTAGCTATTTAAGCATTTAAATCCCAGATCCTTTTTCCTACACTGCACAGCTAGCCAAGCGCCCTCTTTTGGCACGACTGAAGCTTCATTCTCTAGAGAAGGTAACCAACTATCTGATGGTAGACCTACTCTCTAGAAGAGTGGTTCTCAACCATCCTAATGCCGCAACGTATCTTCATTGTTACAAAAGGGTCAAAACCCACAGGTCGAGAACGTTGCTCTAGAATGACAGAGGTGACCTCCTGCACACTGAAATCAGACCCAACCCTCTCACACTGTTGGGCTTCTAAAATGCTGACAGGCAGGAGATAGGAAGAACACTCACTTGACAATCAGCTAAAACCTTGAAATAATGACATCAGAAGTCCTCATCTCATTTGCCAGGATGTATTTTTTTAGTCAACAAACTGCATTCATGCACTCAGAGCTTCCTATTAGCTCTTCAGTTCTCCATTCAGATACAGGGTTACCAAACATTTTAAAGCATTGATCCCCAAACTTTTTGGCACTAGGGACCAGTTTCATGAAGACAATTTTTCCAGATCAGAGTGTGTGTGGGAGGGGGTGGGGAGTGGTGGCGTTGACTCAGCGCATTACATCTCTACCTCAGATCATCAAGCATTAGATTTCACAGCTCCTAGGAGAATCTAACACCACTGCTCTGACAGGAGGTGGAGCTCAGGAGGTGATGCAGCTGGACATACAGATGAGCCTTCTGGCTCACTGCTTCTCACCTCCTGCTGTGCAGTTCCTAATAGGCCACAGACCTTAATGTAGTTCCTGGAATAGGGGTTGGGTCCCTAAGGTTCGGAATGCTTAGAATCATAAAAGATCAAGGTTAACTCAATGACAATTTAAGATAAACTATCCAGAGCCTTTTCGTGGGGGAGGGGGGCAGATGTTAAAGTAAAGAGGGAAACTTCCAAAATACTAACATTCTCAGAGGTAAAACATATTGCTATAATCTTAGCTTGGAAATTTAAAATTACATGAGTGACAGATAGACTTGGAACATAGAGCTGAGAAAACCTCCTAGAAGTGGAGCAATTTGAGAAACATAAAACAGAAGGGAAGAAATTGACAAAATGCTGAGGATCAAAATTACTAAACTTTAGCCAAGTGCCCCCTCCTGTACATATTGTTAAAAATTGAGGGGTGACAAAATTGTAGGCACAGGCAGTGTTGTGAAATCTGGCACCATTCTTTTTTTTTTTTTGAGAGTCTTACTTTGTTGCCCTACATCAGATGTACTCAAACTTTTTAAACAGGGGGCCAGTTCACTGTCTCTCAGACCAGTGGAGGGCCAGACTGTAGGCCGGATAAATGTCCTAGGCAGGCTGCATGTGGCCCGCGGACCGTAGTTTGAGGACACCTGCCCTAGGTAGTGCTAGGGTGTCATAGCTCACAGCAACCTCAAATTCTTGGGCTCAAGTGATTCTCTTGCCTCAGTCCCCAAGTAGCTGGGACTATAGTTGTATGTCACAATACCTGGTTACAGATACTTAATTTTTCAACTGTCCATAACTGATCCAGCACTAATCTTCGCATGCGGCCATCAGCAAATAAAACAAACTGCAAAGAGTTTCTGACAGGCATAAACAGTACTATGGTAGATTTAAGGTTTGAAAGTCCATTTAAGAACTAACTTGCTTTTGAAGCTGCATTTTATAGGACAAGGAATTCAGGAGAATGAAAGGTGTTACCTGCTGCATTTAGTATGCTGAGACAATAAAAATCAAGCATGTTGTAGATATTAAGCCTTTTTTTTTTTTTTTTTTGAGACAGAGCCTCAAGCCATCTGTCACCCTGGGTAGAGTGCCATGGCATCACAGCTCACAGCAACCTCCAACTCCTGGGCTCAAGCGATTTTCCTGCCTCCACCTCCCAAGTAGCTGGGATTACAGGTGCCTGCCACAATGCCCGGCTATTTTTGGGTTGCAGCTGTCATTGTCCAGGCCAGGGCTGGATTCAAACCCGCCAGCTCAGGTGTATGTAGCTGGCGCCTTATTAGTCACTTAAGCTACAGGTGCTGAGCCTGTAATAGCCATTTCTAATGGCCATTTCAGAAACCTTAGTTTGACCAGAACCAGTTCCTAAGAAATAAAACACAAACCCCTCACCTGTTTACCACTCAAGTCAGATTGCCCTTTGAGCTGGGTGGGTGGTTTCAGTGTTCCTGAATCTACACTCCTTTCTAGATGAAGACATACACACTTATTTAGAAGACACATGTAGCACCTACCATATCTGTAAAGGAAAAACAATTTCTCAGTATGAATAGGAACTGTTAAGTTTTCAGTCAGAAAACTTTTCAGGTTAGCTTTAAATTACCCAAAGAGAAGATCATACTTTAGTATAGTTTCTTCAAACTTATTAACATAAAACACTTCACTATTTGTCTTTCTATAGACCCCCAAATTAGTCATCCGAGGGTAAGGGAAAAAACCCAAATAATCCTTGACTCAAATTTGATTCCACTCCCAGAAGAAAAAGGCTCCGGAAACCAGACATATCTTACCTTTAAGCTGCCCTTAAAGCTGGCGTTAGCTAACACCTTATGTAGGTAAGCTCAGCCTCCAGCAAATTCCAGTCAAAACCAGAACTAGGTTTTGCTTCTTACTCCTAGGCTAGTTTTATGCCCATTATGAAAGCTTCCATTGCCATTATTTGCACCATACTTTTTTCCCCCCTTCAGGATAGATGAGACTCATAGGATTTGTTTACAATTTGAATGTGGAAGTCTTAAGTTTTTGATTTTATATTTTAATTGATTCCTCTTAGGCAATTTAAGTTTCTACAATTATTGTGCTTTTTAGCTAATACTTCAAGGTCATATTAAAAATCAACTAAACAAGCAGCAGTGCACAACTTTCCCCTGACACCCACCCCAAACTCCAATTTACAAGGACAAAGCATAAGAGCCAAGCACATGCTACAGTCATCTTGATATCAAGCATCAAAATTACTAAACTTTAGCCAAGTGTTCCCGCCTGTACATACTGTTAAAAATTGAAGGGTGACAAAATTGTATGCACAGGCAGTGTTGTAAAATCTGGCACCATTCTTTTTTTTTTAATTTTTTTGAGAGTCTTACTTTGTTGCCCTAGGTCAGATGTCCTCAAACTTACTAGTCACTTGAGGTACAGGTGCTGAGCCTAAAATAGCCATTTCTAATGGCCATTTCAGAAACCTTAGTTTGACCAGAACCAGTTCCTAAGAAATAAAACACAGGTGCCATTTACATCCATGTAGCAGGACTGCAGCTAGGTAAAGAGTAGGTTCTACTGCCTCTATCCTACATACAAGGAAACCAAGGCTCAGCTGAACTACTTGCCCCAAAGAACATAATCTAATGGGTGACGAGATCTGATGTTTACTGAACCCTTGACTGTGTGCATTGTCTCTACATTGCTACTTTTATAATTGGCACTTTCTATCTGGGAAAACTTAAGTATAGAAAGGTTAGGTAAATAGCTTATTTCACACAGGTAGTAAATAGCAGAAGCATAATTTCAATCAGGCAGATAGGAAAGTCTACACATGTAACTATCACCTTATACTACACCACTGCATTGCCTAAATAAAATCTTTAATGTTCTGGAAAAATAGTGAAAAGACCTGTATCAAGCCACCCAAGTTAACTAGTGTTCAAAGCACAAAAAGATGTTGATTTTCATTTTAGCAAGAGTTCAGAAGACTTCCAAAAACCAAGACAAGTTAGCAGCCACATACTCCAGAAACAAGGGGGAAAAAAGGGATTACAAAGGGTGTAGTGCGGCTTCTCTAACACAATACTTGCTTGAATAATATTAGTGCCCATGTTTACTTGGAGTTAACATCTAGCTTGATTTACATCAATGTTTCTTTTTCTATATCAATATATTTCACTTAGTCCCAGTTTAAAATTCTTAGGCCAGTGAACTCAATGTACCTAGAAAGAGTAGTTCTAATAACATCTCAGTGCTCACATATATATTATGCTTTATCAAAACTCTCATTGGTCTAACAATGAGAGTTCATCTTGATCTAAAACTCTCATTGTTGTAATAATGAATCTCACCTCAACATCTTATCAGGTTCAATTTACTTTGTAATAAAGTAAGAGTCCTAAAGAATGTTTGCAAGCTAATATACACAAAACTTCACCTCTATTTCAAGAGAGAAGCCATCAAAGTAAAACATGAGGAGGAATAAAAACACTTTATCTATGTATTCAGATCACACACAGTAACCTTTACAGTTCAATTTACTATATAGAAATCACTTGGGTTTTATATTTTCAGTTAAATTTTGAACTGAGATTACAATATTGTAACAAAAAAAATTTACATTAATTCAGTACTTTTTAGCATACCAAATTGAAATACATAGGTTCAAACTTCAGATTTATGGCAAACAGTCTTCAAATACAATACAGACATTTCTTAAAGTTACCATAATATTCACATGTGTTACTTGCAACTCTGAGCTGTTTCACATAGAACAGCTCTCCTATGAATATGGCAAAATTGATATGCCATGAAGTTCAAGGCTATATAGTTAAGCCAAGGACTCACAGGTTTGGCATTTCTGGACCACCACAATGCACAACATGTAAGGAAGGTAGGAAACAATTCCTCCTCATTATAGTTTTTAAAAGTTGCATGGTAGCTTGGAATTTTGCATAAAATCCCATATTATACCTTGGAAAAGTCCAAGGGCAATTAGATGACAATGGTTTGGGGTCCTAATTTTTTTTAATTAATAGAACCCATGAAATTCAAATGGGCATTAATCAAAATCAAAAAAATATTAAGCACCTACTGGTTTAAGAGATTGAAATTAGAGATTCATGATCAATTTCTTTCCACCTTGAAATCAAGGTGTAAAAACCAGTTATTAAGTGCATTCCGAACTTCTCCTATGTAGCACAGGTAGAATTTTCTGTCCATTGGCACCAAAGTGAAGTCACATTTCCTCTTGGGAGACAGAAATTCCACATCTGAACATAGAGTAAGTTAGGAAAAAATGACCCCTGTTGTTTATCATTATTGTGATTCTGAGATCTAGGATTATTTATATACTAGCAGTGAACAAAACAAATTCCTGGCAACAACTGTCAGGTTAGTGATGCTAACTCCTTTCCCCCAACCACAATATTTTTGTATGAAAAGAATTAAAATTACTAAGATGAACAAATGGGAAATAAAAACTAAGGGAATAGTTCAAACCAAAACAAAAGTCCTAAATTTAAAATCATTGCAATTGAGAAATTGAAGAAAGTAAGTATGCTTTACCCCACACCCCCCAACTCTGAATTTAAATATTCTGTGCAAAAGAGCATCAGGTGTCTGGATAAACATGTAGCCCTTCTTTTAAATTTTAGTGCTCTGCATTTTTCTGCAATTTTAGTTCCCTCCCCCCAAGCTTATTCCAAGTATTTAATAGAATCTTCCATTTCAGCCGAAAGATTTGGGATTCAAAGATTTACTAAGATACTCTATGCATTCATTCTATCTATACAGAAACACCTATTAATTATTACAATTGGTTTATGAAGGATTAACATTTTTGGTGTTAAAATTGTTAAACATCATGCTTACTGCACATCAACTCTCCATAATGAATCTGAACTTCACAATGATTTACCACTTTACTTAAATTACTAATTAAATAACTGAGAAATTCACTGAGCCAAACTAAACTTAAATGGGCTATAAAGAAAAATAACCTTCAAAACAGTCCATATACACATCTATTTCAAACCTATCCTTTGCTAGCTAGCCCCCTTTCCCAAAGTTTTAGCCTGAAAAAAGAGTAAAATCTACACAAAATTTTATTGCAATCATACAAGGGTTACATTAGGTCAAATACAACAAATACTATGATGCAATTTTACATTTATTAAACTACAGTTCAAAGCACAAATTTACACGTTCTAAATACACTAAACGTATCTAATGAAGTCACACTGGTCTTCCACTGACATTAGATATATCTGGGTGAAAGACGTTAACTTTACAAGACTTTTTAACACGAATCCTTAGTATAAAAACTGTGTACTTGTATGTAAACGGTTTAATGGGGAACCCAATTAATGGGCTTCCATCTCCACTAAGTCATCCATTTTGTTGCATATTTTATTTTAAACGCTTAAGGGGTAGGACAAACTGATAAGTTTAAATCTGGATACATTATCTAAATCTCCCATCACCCCCAATGAATTCTAGATGAAAGCTGACTTTGTCTGGTCCCAAATAGCTATTACTAATAATTTTTGTTTCCAAGAGAATTAACAGAGAAAGACTGTTTGAATTTTTTTCCACACTGGAATGTTGACCAGACAAGCTTAACCTGCAACTTCAGATCTAAAGAAGCGTTAATGCCTGTTTAAGCTTCAGTGGAAAAGTTGTCTTCTTGGCTCAGCTGAATGCAAGAAGGCACAAAGAAGAAGTTCTTCATCATTGTGTCTGAATTAATTCCAGCATCTTGCATCTCATACCTAAATAAAAATAAGCAAAATTCTAAATGGAAGCCCAAAGACCACACAATCACATTAAAGAAAGACAATGAAAGATTATCAATTTTCTACTAGTCATGTGCTACGTAGCAAAATTTTGATCAATAATGAACTGCACATATGACTGTGGTACTATCAGATTACAAAAGAGTTGAAAAATTGCTATTGCTTGCTGGGCACAGTGGCTCACACCTATGATCCTAGCACTTCGGGAATCTGAGGAAGATGGACTGCTTGAACTCAGAAGTTTGAGACCAGCCTGAGCAAAACCAAGACCCCATTCTCTACTAAAAACAGAGAAAACTAGCTGGGCTTATAGCAAGCACCTGAAGTCTCAGCTACTCAGCAGGCTGAAGTAAGAGGACTGCTTAAGACCAAGCGTCTGAGGTTGCTGTGAACTATGATGATGCTAGGGTACTCTACTTACAGTGAAAGAGGGACACTGCCTCAAAAAAAAAAAAAAAAAAAATCCTATTTCTTAGTGACATCATAGTTGTCATGATAACTACTGTGTTTAAATATCTTTAGATGGGCGGCGCCTATGGCTCAGTGAGTAGGGCATCGGCCCCATACACCCAAGGTGGCAGGTTTGAACCTGGCCCCAGTCAAACTGCAACAAAAAAATAGCTGGGCCTTGCGGCAGATGCCTGTAGTCCCAGCTACTTGGGAGGCTGAGGCAAAAGAATTGCCTAAGCCCAAGACCTGGAGGTTGCTGTGAGCTATGACATCACAGCACTCTACCCAGGGTGACAGCTTGAGACTGTCTTAAAAAATAAATAAATATCTTTGGATATACAAACAACTTACAATTGTGTTAGGCTTGCCTACAGTACTCAGTACAGTCACATACTGTTCAAGTTCATAGCCTTGGGGCTACACTATATAACCTAGGTGCAGTAGGCTCTGCCATGTTCAACAAGCCTTATGACACATTTCTCAAAATCTTCTTATTGACACATGACTGTACTTTTAAGTTATGCATTCATTACAGAATTAAACTTATTAGCAAATCTAAAATGCCACTTCAAATACCCCCTATGTTTTAAAATAAAATCACCTTACCAATCACTGAATGACATCATGTAATAAATAGCTGGCCTCTGAAAATCATTAAAAGCAGATGGTTCGTGGAAAGAATCTGCTCCCATGTTTTCAAAGATAAGCCAATCTCCCACATTCAGCTCAGGAAGAAGACAGCTTTCCACAATTTGATCAAGCTCATCACAGGATGGACCCCAAAGGCTGCTTGTAAACAGAGGCTCATCTTCCTTGTATTTCTGTAGAAAAGTTGTTTTAAAAAATTATTTTTCACTCATACTCATATGGGTAGTGAAGTAGGGATGGACGAGAAGCATTTTTCACTTTCTCTGGTACAACGTGCCCATGGAAGAAAGGCCTAGGCAGAGGGTGTTCCTTCTTAAGCCTCAGTGACACCATTAACTCCACACATAAATGGTGTCATAAGCCTCAGTGACACCATTAACTCTGTAGTGAAGTAGGGATGAATGAGAAGCATTTTTCACTCTCTCTATAATGTGCCTGTGGAAGAAAGGCCTAGGCAGAGGGAGGGTGTTCCTTCTTAAGCCTCAGTGACACCATTAACTCCACACATAAAGGTAACTAACAGAAGGGACTCAGCCAGAAAAATGCAATTTCTAAAAAGGGTCCATTGTCTCCCCATCCTAAAATATTTCTCAAAAAAATGGGAAGCATCTTAAAAATAACAGTTTACTTTTATAAACTGCCAAATAGGCTCTGATATTATTTGTGTTAAATCTTACCTTGTGAACCTCTGGAATGGTATTTAAGTCCTCAGACAGTTTACTTGCAAAAGAACCATAAACACCATCATTCATATAATACATGAAGGCTGGTTCATCACTTCCGGTTTTTTCTACTGAAATAAATAGAAAAAGGGAAGTCAAGTTTATGTAAAATATCATACAAAAGGCTTAACAAATAGACTGAATTAACATACTTTAAGCTAATGCAATTTTCACATTTCCCAAAATACTTAACAAGACAACTAATACATAGCCATACCTTAAAAACTGTTAGCCTAAAAAACTGAACATACACTTCACAAGAAAGCAATGAGCACATGAAAAAAAGTGCTCTACATTAGTCATCAGGTGAATGCAAATTATAAGCTACTATTACCATACACCTGAGTACAGAAACTTTAAAGACAGTCAATAGGAAACATCACTGAGGGTAAGGAAGTGATCAGAACTCACATGCATACCGTGCCAGTGGGAACATAAAATAGGAACAATCACTCTGAAAACACTCCTTCTAGGACCCAGCAATTCTACTCTTAGAATAACCAAGATGCATATCTTGTTTTTTAAAATACTGCTCTCCACAAAAATGAACCAGAGGTCCTTGGAGAAAGGATAAAATGACCCTGAACATACTGATATTCCACAAAGTAAAAAGAAGTCCTGAGAGAATATGGAGTGACAAGTTAAAAGGACCCAAAGCTAGGATGGCAAAATAACGAAAGTAATAATTATAGAAGCTAAAAATAATGCAGTGAAAATCTGATGAGAAACAGGCAGCTTATTTTAACATAGTCATAAATTACATTTGTCATTGCACAAAGGAGAAACTTATCTGACACCAAGTGATCAAATCTAGCATCAAGAAACAAAACAGAAAAACTTAGCATCGTCAGTATTGGAAAAGACCACTATCGGGCGGCGCCTGTGGCTCAGTGGGTAGGGTGCTGGCTCCATATACCAAGGGTGGCAGGTCTGAACCCAGCCCAGGCCAAACTGCAACAGCAACAAAAAAAATAGGCAGGCCTTGTGGTGGGCACCTGTAGTCCCAGCTACTCAGGAGGCTGAGACCAGAGAATTGCCTAAGCCCAAGAGCTGGAGGTTGCTGTGAGCTGTGACGCCACAGCATTCTACCGCAGGGTATCTTTGGTGAACTTCATGCCCAAAATGCATAGCCTAAAAGAACTTACGGCTGGATGATATCAAACAAACCAGAAATGAGGAACACCTACAAACCTATTCTCCAAAAGCATCAAAAACAAAACAAAACAAAACAGTAATGAGCAGATTAAAAGAGAAATGAAAAATGTAATATGTAGTTTTTGACTAGATTCTAAGGAAAAATAAAAAGCTGTAAAAGACAATACTCGGAAAAATAGATAATTTCCCCACAGACTATAGATGAGTAGTGCACAGTGGGAAAAAATAAGTCTCATTAATGTAGAACACTATTTCCTACGGTGACACTGGTCAACAAAGACTGTCTACTGCCTCTTCGTTGGTCTCACGTGAGATGGATTAAAAGGACTCTCTGTTGACTTTTGTTCATTCTATTAAGAAAGTATGAAGCAGATTCCTCCTGTGACCCATCCGAGGTAAAAGGAACAGAAAAGGATCACAACAAAACAGTGGTTCTGAACGAAGAGTGACAATCAGTCATCTGGTGGAAGTTTACCTAAAACTTGGCTATCTATCTAACATCACAACCAGGACAGCTGGAGTTTGTCAGGTAGTCTTATGGAATGGGACCTTGACTATGGCATTTTGAAAAGCCCCCCAAAATGCTTATGAAAATGATTATGGCTGAAGACCAACCATAACTCTATGGCCATGTACTCATCTCCATACTAATTAGAATTATCCACTAACAAAAATAAAACTATAAACCTTATAACTTACCTCCAGAGGAAAACTTATCATTTTCAACAACTTTCTTTGCTATGATATTAACTGCAAGTGTAAATGCAGAAGACACGTAGTAGCTTCCAGGTTCTGAAATAATCTTAATGCCAGATCCTTCAGGAAAGTAGATATCCAGCAGAGGGCTGATTACATGATTAACCTATGAATTTTAAATCCCAGATTATGGTTTCAATACTGGATCAGATAATTCACAGTACTCAGAGAATTAACAGCTGTTAACTAAGTTAGCCAGGAAAACTGAGCAGCTCCAATTATAGACCATATGAAGCTTACTATTTAGCAGTTATCGTCAACCAATTACTTAAGACACATTTTAAAGTCAAAGTTTATTTTGCAATTATCAGAATGTCATTACTTTTTTATTTCATTTTTTTAAGACAGAGTTCTCACTTTGTTGCCCTTGGTAGAGTGCTGTGGTATCATAGCTCACAGCATCCTCTAACTCTTGGGCTTCAGGATTCTCTTGCCTTAGCCTCCCAACTAGCTGGGACTACAGGCACCCGACACAACTCCTGGCTATTTTTAGAGGCAGGGTCTTGCTCTTGCTCTGGCTGGTCTCGAACTCCTAAGCTCAGGCAATCCACCCTCCCGGCCCAGAGTGCAATTAATTTTAAAAATACATTTGAACTCTAACATCAAATACCTACTGGTGTTTGTTTTTTTAAGTCATTTTTCTATACTTGATTGGTAGAAACAAGAGGCAAAATTTCAAATCAAATCTTTCTAGACACTACCAAATGAGAGGCAAAAGACAGAGCAAAAAAGTGACTAACAAAGGAAAGATGTGCAACTGAATAAAACAGCTAGAACTGTGTTATGAATTCATTTTGTGCCGTCAAGTAAAGAAACACAATTGAAATAGAGAATCTTTTGTAATAATATTATAGGGTTCCAAGAATTTTTTCAAACTTTTCAAAGTTAATGTCTTCTTATCACCTAAACAATTTCTAAGAATGAAATGTTAAATAGATTTTATTATAGGCTTTACTTTCTGCCACTATAAAGATCCTGGCCTACACATCCATCACTTAACCAGGAAAGAAAGCAATTATTTTGACAGGTTCACTGAAAAAGGTTTACCTCTTCCAATTGCAATTCAGTTCCTGTGAAGCCTCCACCAATGTCTAACATGTTCATTGTAAAGCCAAATTCTCCCTAGGGATGAAAAAAATGGTTTAAATTCCAAATTATAATAAACATGAAAACATTTCAAAAACCCAGGGAGATATACATCTGTTCTGACCTTTAGTACAGCAAGTTCTTGGTAATTCAGTGTTATGCATATTGTTTCACTGCTCTTATCTGTACTCTCTATTTCAGTCCTTTGCCCATTTTAAGTACAACTATATAAAGAGCCCTGAATGCTTGTTTATTAAAAAAATGAGATATAATTTGTGTAAATAGAGTAATTCACAATACCTTAGTCTTAAATATCAAAATTTAAGAAAAGAACTTACAGCCATGTCAAACACACATCGAGCATCAGACAGCGCATGTACATATGCCTGAGATTCTTTGCAAGCACTTGAAACATGAAATCTGAAAGAAATACAGTAATAACTTTAAAGCAGCAGTAAGTTTTAAGGGTAAGTCTTATAATTCCTTTCAACTGTCATTCACACTGTAAGTATTCATATTAACTTTTTTTTGGAGACAGACTCACTCTGTCATGCTGGGTAGAATGCTCTGGTGTCATCACAGCTCACAGAAACCTCAAACTCTTGGGTTCAAGCAATCCTCTTGCCTCAGCCTCCCCAACTAGCTGGGACTACAGGTACCCACGATATTGCCCAGCTAGTTTTTCTATTTTTAGTAGAGAAGAGATAGGGTCTCACTCTTGCTCAGGCTGGTCTCGAACTCCTGAGTCATATTAACTTTAACAAATATTTTAAATAAAGTACTAGTCCTTAATTATCCAAACTAATTAGTCCTAATTAGCTTTATTAGTGATACTTAAACTTCCAAATATTTAACTGAAATATGGTTCTGTACGCTAATTGTTAATATTAAATGTTAAAATTCACAGAACTATATACCTCACGGTCAATTTTACTGTAAATTGACATAAAAATAAAATTTAGTTGAAATATGAACAAAACTAACATGTCAATACTGTCATCTAAGGTAGAATTAAAATTTTATCTAGGCTGTCACAACATGTTATCTGTTATATAGGGTACAACAAGATCCCATTTTCATTTGAAAGAATTATGCTTATATACAAAGAGGTTTAGAAAGATACACAATAAACTACTAAGGGCAAAATAATATTTGATTTATTGAAATGCCCCAAGGGAGTAAGAAGAGCAAAGTCTTTAACTAGAGAACAGAAAAAAATAAATACTACCTACAACTTAGGGGCTCCATGACATTCTATTTTACTTATTTGAGACAGTCTCACTCTGTCACCCTGGGTAGAGTGCCATGGCATCTTAAGCTCACAGCAACCTCAAACTCTTGGGTTCAAGAGATTCTCTTGCCTTAGCCTCCCAAGTTGCTGAGACTACAAGTACCCACTTGCCACAATGTCCAGCTATTTATTTTTATTTTTTCTTTTAGAGATGGGGTCCCACTCTTGCACAGGCTGTTCTCAAACTCATGAGCTCCGGCAATCCACCCACCTTGGCCTTCCAAGGATTACAGGCCTTGAGAAACTGCCCCTGGCCTCAATGACCTTTAAATATTCATGCACTGGAATTCTAGAAAAATCTCTAATTTATAAGGAGATTTAAATTACTGTTTACCATTTTTTCTCTGTAGCAGGAAGAGAAGGTACAGATGCAATATAGTAAGAAAATGGATAATGTCCATAAGAAATGGACAAAATATGTTTTTTTTTTTTTACCTTAACTAAAAAAAGTACATTGAAAACTCGGAGGCTGAATATTAGATTTCATGAAAATGAAGTCCTAAATCAATAATGGTTAAAGTTTTAAAAGCTTAAAACAAACACTTACTTAACCCCAATTATTTGTACATCAAGTTCCTTAGCACATTCCAAGAGATGCCTACAGTTCTTCAGTGTAGTACCAAACTTCATGTTACCCTCTTCACCTCCAATATTTTCCTCTGTTGCAATATGTAGTAAGACCCTAAGAGAAGGGGAAGATGATTGGGGCAGAGTTGGTTTACATCATCATCAGCACATGTGAAGCCTGAAGATTGTAGGAAGTATGTTGATTATGTTGTCAGTGCTCCCAAATCCAGCGACGGATGAATCAAGTGAACCTAATGAAAAACAATCCTGTATAGAGAAAAAACTAGCAATTAGGGCCTAAAGCATGAAGCTTACAAGGATGGGATTTTGGAAAATGCAGCAAGTTAAGACTCTGTTGTAGCACCAAGAGTCGGTTGGGCTCTGTAATGAAAGACGCGACATTACTTTCAAATGAAGTCCATCAGTCCATAATGCACCTAAAGAAGACTAAATTGAATAGCAATGCCATTACTGTCTTTCAATAAAAATATCTGGGCTTTAAATGTCTCTAAATTTCCTCGGTTGTTTAAACTAGCAAACCCTCCACCACTTACTCAGAATATTCCTATTAACCTCTTATATCCCAGCAGGTTTCTAACTGGAAAAAACTGGGAAGTTTTGAGTTATTTTATGTATTTAAACATTTCAGCAGCTTTCTAGCCTACTGATTCAAATCTATTTGGTGTTTCCTTCCAAACCAAGATGAGATGATCAAGATTGAATAAATTTCCCTATTTTTAAAAGTTAGGTAATTACAAACCACTAAAAGTTTCAAATTATGAAAATATATACCTATAGCCCTAATTTGACAATCAGGGCAAGTCTGATAAAAGCAAAATTATTCCACATAAGGGTAGAATCAAGAATGGACCACTCAGTTTATAATCTAACACAGTAAATATCCCAAATTAAAGCATGCCTTCCTAAGTTCAGAACAGAAAGATTTTTAGAAAAATAAGTGGCTTTCTAGAATTTTGCCAAAAAGGCTTTTGTACAAATAAATGTTTTCAGGGTATCTTAAGAACACCATTAAAATCAGTATGTCAGCAAGACATTTATATATAGACATACAAAGGCAACAGACATACGATACAGGTTTTCAGAAACACATATAGCTCACTAAAAGTCAACAATTTCAAAATGATACAATATGATTTTAATATATTCTAAAGTCCTCTTGACTTACCAGTTCATGCCAAGACAAATTTTGCCTTAAAACCTTTCTGCTTTTAAAAAGTAAACTTTTCAATGAAAAAACTTTTTGGATGAGTGTAGGTATGAGTAAAATGTTCCACAAGAAAAGTGTGAGCCTTAAAAATGAAATCTCTTGAATCTATTGACTAGGTTTTCTAAGATACTGTCACTAAGGACGACCATTCAAGAACTAAAGTCACGGGAGATTAAACCCTCAGCTAAATAGAAAGAATATGACCAAAATACATCCTTTCCCCTCATGTCAAATAACTAAAAAGTTTATTGTAAATATAAAAACATATCAATGGCCCTATGTGATTATCAACAACTTTTCTTCTTTGAATTAAAGATCACAAGATGATATTCCCACTTTCACTTCATCCCAATTCTACATGCAGGATTAGAAATACGTAGCCAATAAAATGTAATTAACATTTTCCATACAGGAATTTTAAAGGTAGGAGACAATCATGATACATACCACTGCTCTACCATAAATGCTCCTTCTTCCCAGGCTAAAAGCAAAGCCAACCCCCTCTAAAACAGTAAGATAATATTCTCAAGCACTTAAGTTTTACACTTACTTGGCATTTGGGTGATTACGTGCAATCTTCTTCAATTCAATTTCATTGTCACATGTCATGATATTCACTCCAATTTTTGCTGCATACTTTATCTGAGACACTTGCTTGCAAGGACTTATGTAAATAATATTTTCTGGAGATACACCCAATTCTTGCACTAAAGCCATTTCATTCTGTGAAAACAGATTTTAGATTTTTATCTAAAAGGTAAAATTTCTCTTAGTTTACATTTGGTTATCTTATACTTGTTACTTTTTAGTTAAACTAAAATTATATGAAGTAATTAAGTACCAGAGAAATCTTATACTTTAGAATTATTTGCTGTAGTCGGCAATAGTTTGTTCTAGAACTAGCTCTGGTCTAAGAATGAGTAACAAATTAATGTTTTCCATTAATAATGATTTAAAAAGCTTTCCAAAAGCTCTTCACATGGAAAATTCTTTCACTGGTACACTTGAAAAGTTTGTAAATACCAATGAGGCTATAAATATAAGCAATTATTTTAAAACACCATTCAAAAGTCAAACTTCCTTGCATTTGTTCTCCTACTGATATAACTAACTAGCAGGTAAATTTAAAACTGTAGTTTAGTGAAGAAAGAAAAATACTTACTTTACTGGAACAAGCAAATCCAGTTCCAAGCGCTGCCAAAATCTCAAGCACAGCTGGAGTAGAGTTGCATTTCACTGTGTAAAATGGCTTTATCTGAGCCACTACATTCTGCCATTGACTGTGTTTCTTCACAATCTTTCCAAGATCTCCCACAAAAAATGCACTTTTCCCCGTCTGTTATGGTTATGAAAAAAGATAAATATGATCAAATAACCACTGAAAATAAAATATCATAAGTAGATTATTTTCTCTCCACATAAGTCAAGATATCTATTTACATACACTAGTACATTTAAAGCTTGTTAACAGCAATTTAATTAGACCTAGTAAACATTAAAAGAGAAATCAAAACACATTTGTTCTTTCTTTGTAAACCTGACTTTTTGCTGTGTTACACTGGCATATAAAATATTCTCTGAGTTGGCTTGGCGCCTATAGCTCAGGCAGCTAAGGCACCAGTCACATACACCAGAGCTGGTGGGTTTGAATCTAGCCCGGGGCCTGCCAAACAACAATGACATCTATAACCAAAAGACAGCTGGGCGCCTATAGTCCCAGCTACTTGGGAGCCCGAGGCAAAAGAACTGCTTAATCCCAGGAGTTGGAGGTTGCTGTGAGCTGTGATGCCATGGCACTCTACCCAGGGTGAGAGCTTGAGGCTCTGTCTCAAAAAAAAAAAAATTCTGAGTTTTTTTTTTTAATAAATAAATATGACTGGGCACAGTAGCTCACAGCTATTATTCTAGTACTCTGGAGGATTAAGTGAGCCCAGGAGTTTGAGGCAGCGGTGAGCTATGATAACACCACTGCAATCCAGCCTGGGTGACAAAGTAATAACTTGTCTAAAAAAAAACCTCACTTTCTCTTTAGAATCAACTGCCTTGATTTTACATTTTAGATAATTGAGGGAAGGAGACTCTCCCCTCCCACATTTCCCCCACCTGTGAAAATGCTTACTTTGGTAGTTAAAGATAGAATTTCTTTCTTTCTTTTTTTTTTTTTTTTGCAGTTTTTGGCTGGGGCCGGGTTTCAACCCACCACCTCCGGTACATGGGGCCAGCACCCTGAGCCACAGGCACCATCCTAGAATTTCCCAATATAGTTAAGTAGAATCAACAAAACTAAACATGAGCAGAGCCCATAGCTCAGTGGGTAGGGTGCCAGCCATGTACACTGAGGCTGGCAGGTTCGAACCTGGCCTAGGCCAACTAAAATCAACAATGACAACTGCAACAAAACCATAGCTGAGTGGGTTGTGCCTATGGCTCAGTGAGTAGGGCATCGGCCCCATATACCGAGGGTGGTGGGTTCAAACACAGCCCTAGCCAAACTGCAACAAAAGATAGCTGGGCCTTGCGGCTGGTCCCTATAGTCCCAGCTGCATGGAAGGCTGAGGCAAGAGAATCACATAAGCCAGGAGTCCTCAAACTACAGCCCACAGGCCACAGGCAGCCTGCCTAGGACATTTATCCGGCCTGCTGAGTGTTTTTGCTGCTGCTGCCTGTTCTGTTTAGCAGCCAACTCGTCCCAGGGCCCATAGTCCGGCCCTCCAATGGTCTGAGGGATAGTGAACTGGCCCCCTGTTTAAAAAGTTTGAGGACCCCTGGCCTAAGCCCAAGAGCTGGAGGTTGCTGTGAGCTATGATGCCCCAGCACTCTACCAAGGGCAACAAAGTGAGACTCTGTCTTTAAAAAAATAAAAAATAATCAAGAAAATAGCCAGGTATTGTGGCAGGTGCCTATAGCCCTAGCTACTCAGGAGGCTGAGGCAAGAGAATTGCTTAAGCCCAAGAGTTTGGGGTTGCTGTGAGCTGTGATGCTACAGCACTCTACCCAGGGCAAGATAGTGAGACTGTCTCAAAAATAAATAATAAAAAAAGGAATACTAAACAAAACAAGTTATATATATCTCCATTAAAATGGCATCTAAGACAAGATGATAAAATAAAGGAAAAACTTCGCTGGGAAGCCATTTTTAAGACAAAGTTGTCCATCTATATGCATAGAGATGGCAAAATTAGACTAAAAAATACAGAGGTATCTCAAATGTCAGATAAACCTGAGTAAGGACAATCTTCCCTCAAAAGAAAACTGATTTTAATTAGGGATCTGGGAGGGATCTGTAATGATTTTAAAGTTGTGGCTATTCTGGGGCTAGAGAAGTGACTGTATGTGTTGGCCAGGGAGCATAAATTACTCAACATCAGACAGCAGATAAAATAAGCTTATTTAGGGTATATAACATCCAAATACTGTTTGAGACATCAGAAGACAATTTCACTGTTTTCAATTGTTTAGCCTATGTTATGTGAAAATGTCCCTTACTCGAATATATAATGACCAGTTGATAATATAGGTCATGTGTGACAGCTGTCTTAAACTACCCATCCTCACAAGATATGGCATCCATAGTAATCTGGTGACAGAAATTTTGTTTACTTTGATGGGGGAACAAATAAGGTATTTATGAGTAAGCATCAAGAGAAATGAGATAAAACAAAGTATTTGATTTTCTTTCTTAGATACAATTGTGATTCTGGAAAATTCTCAGTAGGCAATGGAAAACTCATACATTTAGGGAGCAGGAAAGCTTTGTATATTATGGGTATTCAACAAAATTAAGCAAACTAAGGTAAAAGAACAAAAATGGAAAAAGGCAGAAGTTAGGAGGTCACTGTAATGACAAGTGCAAAGGTAAACAGAAAATTAATGGGCAGAGAGGAGGGGATAAATACAAGGACATTATGGAAGAAAGACCAAGGCTAAGTAAGGGAAGGGGGGGAAAAAGACAGACTGAGGGACTCAAGAAAAAACACACCTGAGCCATCCATTTAGATGAGGGTGCCAAAGAAGAGAACAGAGTTGAAAACTGACCATTACTAAATGTGGGATAATTAATGGAACAAGAATGGATAAAAAGAATATTTCAAGGATTATATCTGACCCAAAAATAGTGTTCTAAAAGTCAGAGAAGAGAAGTTAAGTGACTAAGAGAAGGGTCACCAAAATTTGACCAGGAGCTTCCTGGTGACATGAGAATTAACTAAAGAATAGTTTGGCAGGA
Source organism: Otolemur garnettii (assembly GCF_000181295.1). NCBI lineage: Eukaryota > Metazoa > Chordata > Mammalia > Primates > Galagidae > Otolemur > Otolemur garnettii. The sequence goes on along the minus strand of NW_003852399.1, from coordinate 24,110,915 downwards.
AATGGCTGAACAATAACAGTGTCACTATTTTTTCACAAAATTCAATAGCTGAGAAAGAGAGAAAGAGTTTTTTGCTGAGGTAAGCGCATCTGTACATTGAAGATGAATAGGAGAGTGAATTTGGGGAGGTATTCTATTGCTAAACATCAATAAAATGAAAATAGTAAGTTTGGGGAAATACAGGAAATTAGCTCCAATAAAGAAACAATTTCAACTAGTACATCAATAAGTGAAAATAATTCTTTTTATTATTTAGTAATTAGTCTTAATAAATTCTGTGGCATTTTATCTCATAGCAACCTCAAACTCTCGGTTTCAAGTGATCCTCTTGCCTCAGCTTTGCAAGTAGTTAGGACTACAGGTGCCCACCACACTCAGCCTTTTTTTTTTTTTTGAGACAGAGTCTCACTTTATCGTACCGTGGCATCACAGGTCACAGCAACTTCCAACTCCTGGGCTTAGGTGATTCTCTTATCTCAGCCTCTCGAGTAGCTGGGGCCGGGTTTGAACCCGCCACCCTTGGTATATGGGGCCACCGCCCTACCCACTGAACCATAGGTGTTGACCAACATTTGGCTATTTTTAGGGGATGGGGGGGTCTCCTCTGCCTCAGGCTGGTTTTGAACCTGTGAGCTCAGGCAATTCATCAGCCTCGATCTCCCAAGTGCTGGGATTACAGGTGTGGAAAGTAATTCTATTAGTAACTCTAAAATGAAAATAAGTGAACTTAAGTAGCAGTGAATATGATTCTGTAGACATCATCTCCTGGGGCAGTAGAGATAGAGAGCAAGCATTCAATATAAATTATCAGGTTCTCAAAGTATATAACCAGGATTATATGAAAGTAAATTAAAATCCACTGAAGCTAAAAAATGAAGCCATATACTAATAAGAAGGCTGGCAGGGAACACACACAACATAAACAGAACACATGAGACCCAAGTACTAAAAAGGGATAACAGAGAAAGGGCTACCAAGAAGCATTTTCAACAGGGACCAGGAAAAAAAACAACAAACACATCACAGGGGGAGTGGAGGTGGGGGACTGTCTGAGAATGAAGAAGTTAAGACAACTTGCCGAAGTTAACATCTGAACAAAGTACTTTAATCAGATTAGTATGGATATTGCATTCGTATTTTAGGGTTTGAAAAATTATAAAAACTATTTGAGAAATCTGAGATGACACACTTACCAGAGTATGTTCATAAACATAGTTATCAATAACATTTCCAAGGTTTGTTCCTTCATCCAACAGGCCAACAGAGTAGTTTGCATCGTCAATAAATCCTTTCATCTCAGCCGTATTCCACAAAGCCGAAAGTCATAAACCAGGAAAAACAAGAGACGGGCCACCAAGCCTATGTCTGGGTCCTTAGAATATGCAACAAACTGTTAAAACAAAAATTAAATCAAAGTCTATTATTTGAATAGTTAAACATAAGGTATGAGCTGTCAATGAAAGAGTGCTAAGTGCCTTATTAAGTGAGGGATTAATCATTTAGTGCTTTTAGGAATAATGGCTTATCAATATCCTTTAATGCCATTTTTTAAAAGCAAATAAATATGTATTTTATAAATTTATAAAACAAGGTGAATGTAACTAAAGGATAACCCAATGTGCACACAACATACATCTTACAAACCTCTATGGTCACCTTATTTATGCAGTGTTACAGGCCCAGTCCACACCATTCATACCTTACTTTGTGCTGCTTCAGTAACACATGCAATTGTACTCATTTTAAGAAAAGAAAGCTAATTAAGAAAGTTATCTGCAGCCAAGAAATCAAAATAGTAGACTGGACATCAATACAATGCTAGTCACATAGCATAACACTGCCAGTAGCTGCAGAAAAGTTTCTTACAATACAATTCCAAATACACATTTAGAGGGGTACAAGTTGAATTCTGTTGCATATATTTTATAATGATGTGCTCACTGTGGGAACCAGAAATCAGTATCAGACAGTGAGTAGAATCCCATCTGGTGGACTTGGCACAGGTAAGTATGTTTATAATGTGGTTCAAATACCACTTAATAATATCACATTGAAAAAAAATAATCCAAAGTAGGTGTAAATAATACAAGTGAGTATGGTGGAGATAGTGGTTTCAGGGAACAACTTGTAACTTTTGACACAGACTGCCTAGTCCAAAACTAAAATGGTACTAACTATATCAAGTTAGTAATACAGATCTCTAGTAAGTGATTTGATTTGCTGAAATAACTAGACTAGGCAGGAGTTGAAAGACCTAACCCTGGCTATGTTATTTAATAGTACAGGGAACCTACAGCAATTTCTCTGAACATCAGTTACCTATCTTAATTATTTCATCAAAAGGTTGTTATAAAAAATAAAATCACAGGGCGGCACCTGTGGCTCAGTGAGTAGGGAGACAGCCCCATATAGTAAGGGTGGCGGGTTCAAACCCAGCCCCAGCCAAACTGCAACAACAACAACAACAACAACAACAAAAGCTGAGTGCTGTGGTGGGCGCCTGTAGTCCCAGCTACTCTGGAGACTGAGGCAAGAGAATCACCTAAGCCTAGGAGCTGTGACACCATAGCACTCTACCAAGGGTGACAAAATGAGACTGTCTCTAAAAATAATAATAATAAAATAAAACCACAGCTTGGGAAGTAAAAAATCTTTATAGAACTAAAATTAAGTTGCTAATTAACAAAAATATTATCACAATTGGAAACTAGGTATAACCTAGGTACATACCTTGAGCCAACTACTAAAACATCTGATTTTTAAAAAGGCATTAGGCTAAATCCTACCCCTTTCAAATCAATCAAATAATCCTCCTGCCTCCCCCACGCCACCCATTCTCCTCTGGGACAACCCATACTGACATTTTTTATCTTCTTTGCTAAATTTTGCTGGTCCTTAGTTTAATGTAGGAAATTGTTTATTTAAAAATAGATATGATAAAAACAAGTCCACCTTGGGCAGTACCTGTGGCTCAGTGGATAGGGCACCGGCCCCATATATTGAGGGTGGCAGGTTCAAACCCAGCCCCTCCAGATGAACTGCAACAAAAAAATAGCTAGGTGTTGTGGCAGGTGCCAGCTACTTGGGAGGCTGAGGCAAGAGAATCGCCTAAGCCCAGGAGTTGGAGGTTGCTATGAGCAGTGTGATGCCACGGCACTCTACCAAGGGCAATAAAGTGAGACTGTCTCTACAAAAAAAAAAAGTCCATCAGATAGTATACTACTCATTGTCTGATACTGATTTCTGATTCCCACAATGCGTACATCTCTATAAAATATATGCAACAGAATTCAACTTATACCCCTATCAAAATTAAAAAAGTAAAAAAGAAATAAACGAATAAATAAATAAAATGGGCACAGAGCTATGCTGTCAACCTGTTTTAAAACTTGCACACCCTTTCCTGTGTCCTTGATTCTTCCTGCCAACCGACTCCATCTCCTTATTGCCTCATGCTAAGAGTTCACCCTTGGGTGATGGCTGTCATCCACAAAGTATACTCCATACCAGTGGTTCCCAAACAAAATGTCAGCATTTTGACTGCACCAAAACAAACTCTTCAATAAGCTATAGTGTTAGTCAAATTTCACAAAATAAAAAGTTTTAACTTTTAAAACACTAACACAGCTTCATTTCTAAGAAGCCAACTATACTCAGTTCAACTTGTCACATCTCTTTCACGGTATGAGTCTGAGAAGCTGAGGATATTTTTACTTTATCAAGAGTTAATTGAGGGCTATCTGCATGAGACCTAATACTTATGCAGTGATGATAAGTCATAGCCTGGACATTCTCTAGAGCAGTGGTTCTCAACCTTCTGAATGCCACGGCCCTTTAATACGTTCCTGTGGGTAGCAACCCACAGGTTGAGAACCATGGCTCTAGAACCTGTTACATTGGGATTGATGTAAAGTTTGTGTCCAGAAAATAGACAGTCTGAGGATGCATATTTCCTTTTAAGCAAGGAAATTCTAGCTAGAACTACAACTTTAGGGGGATCAACTGGACATTTAGAGCAATAGAAAACATAGTCAAAAAGACACATGTGCCAAGGCAAATATAAAAACAAGGTAATCATAGCCTGCTCATAACAAAAAGAGAGAAAAGGCAGAAACTTCCTATTAAATTTAGCATCTCATCTTTTTGGTATAACAGCCAACCTATTAACTAGATGACAAAATATTTAGTCAAGATCTTTAGCCTAGGCTCGGCGCCTATAGCTCAACCGGCTAAGGCGCCAGCCACGTACACCTAAGGTGGCGGGTTCGAATCCCCAGCCCGGACCCGCCAAACAACAATGACGGCTGCAACCAAAAAATAGCCGGGTGTTGTGGCGGGCGCCTGTGGTCCCAGCTACTTGGGAGGCGGAGGCAGGAGACTCGCTTGAGCCCAGGAGTTGGAGGTTGCTGTGAGCTGTAATGCCATGGCACTCTACCCAGGGGGACAGCTTGAGGCTCTGTCTCAAAAAAAAAAAAAAAAAAAAAAAAAAAAAAGATCTTTAGCCTACATAAAATACACTCTGAAATAAATTTTAAAAAGTTTTCTTCTAATAAAATGTTTCACTTACTTTACGTGAACTGACTACAATGAAACCAATTATTTTCCTAACATTGTAACAAGGGGGTAACAATGTTATTCAAGGACTTATTTTTTGAGACAGAGTCTCAAGCTGTCACCCTTACATAGAGTGCTGTGACATCACAGCCCACAGCAACTTCAAACTCTTGGGCTTGAGCGATGCTCCTGCCTTAGCCTCCCAAGTAGTTGGGACTATAGGCCCCAGCCACAACACCCGGCTGTTTTTTGGTTGTAGTTGGCATTGCTGTTTGGCAGGCCCAGGCTGGATTCAAACCTGCTAACTCTGGTGTATGTGGCTGGCACCGTAGCCACTTAAGCTACAGGCACTGAGCCATGTCATTTGACTTTAAAGTCACAGTTTAAAAGAACCTACCCATGCTGTTACAGGACTTGCTGAAGCTCTGTTTGCAAATTGCGAAGTATATCCTACTATATATGTGGTATTTAAATTTGCTTGAAAATAATTAGGAACCAAGGCAGGAAACTATTGCCAAGTATGAGAGATTGCTTTTCAAGTAAGGACAAGATGAAGCTGAATTCCCCACAACTACAGTGCATTTAGGAAATGGAATTTTCCTCTAATGTTCAGGATTATCAGTACTCACAGTATCATTAGGTCCAAAGGATCCGAATCAGTCTTACCTGCTAAATGTCTACTACATTCTTCAGAGCTTTTTCTGGATTAATAGTATATGACCATATGGATAAAGATTTTTTTCTAAGTATTTCCAAACTACATAATCCAATAGGTTCAACTGTTACTGCCTGCTACACTAGTTTACATCTAATAATAAACATTTATATAGCAGAGTTCCACATGCTGTTCCAGGTATTCTATTTATTTAATATTAATTCTCCTAAACTTTAAACACACAAGGCAGTGCCTGTGGCTCAGTGGGTAGGGTACTGGCCCCATATAATGAGGGTGGCAGGTTCAAACCCGGGCCCCAGACAAACTGCAACAAAAAAACAGCGAGACGTTGTGGCAGGCACCTGTAGTCCCAGCTACTTGGGAGGCTGAGGCAAGAAAATCACCTAAGCCTAGGAGTTGGAAGGTTGCTATGAGCTGTGATGCCATGGCACACTACCGAGGGCGATAGAGTGAGACTCTGTCTCTAAAAAAAAAACAAAAACAAAAACAACCTTTAAACCCACAATTGCCGGGTGTGGTAGCTCTTGCCTGTAATCCCAACACTGTGGGAGGCTGAGGCTGGAGAATTGCTTGAGCTCAGGAGACTTGTCTGAGCAAGAGTGAGACCCTGACTCATTAAAAAATGAAAAAAGCAGCCAGGTGTCCTGGTGCATGCCTATAACCCCAGCAGCTTCTGGAGACTGAGGCAGCAGGATCCCCACAGCTACTGCAATCAGCTCAGGGCATAGGGTGAGCCTCTGTCTCCATAACATCAAAATCACAATGATGATATTGTCCCCATTTTACATATGAAGCTACCAAGGCACAGAAAAATTAAGTACTCTATAGATGCTGGTGATCAAACCATGTTTAAAATAAAAGAAAAATCTGGCTCGGCGCCTGTGGCTTAACTGGCTGGGGCGCCAGCCATGTACACCTAGGGTGGCGGGTTCGAATCCCCAGCCCGGACCCGCCAGACGACAATGACGGCTGCAGCCAAGATATGGCCGGGCGTTGTGGCGGGCGCCTGTGGTCCCAGCTGCTTGGGAGGCGGAGGCAGGAGACTCGCTTGAGCCC
>NW_003852399.1:24085313-24102637 GCF_000181295.1 Otolemur garnettii | reverse complement strand
AAAAAAAAAAAAAAAAAAAAAAAGACAAAAGAAAAGAAAAAGGCAGCCCAACTTCATTATGTTTTGTTTTGCCATCACATAGGTAATACGCTGACATCATAATAAGGCTTGAGGGAGGTATATCTCAGGAGTGTAAAAACCCATTCATGACATGAAATTCAAAAGGATCCACCTTTTCCATTCTTACCAGGAGCCCATGTCCTTAATATACAAGTGATTCACATAGGTAGTCATGTGTTACATATTTCTGTCAAGAATAAGCCACAAGTAAGAAAGTTATCTCCTAAGATCCCATATATATTTTTTCTGTCTAAAGACAGGTTGCCGGGGCTAGAGAACAATGATATCATCACAGCTCACTGCAACCTTAAACTCTTTGGCTCAAGCCATTCTCTTTCCTCAGCCTCCCAAGTAGCTGAGACTACAGGCACATGCTACTGTGCCCATTTAATTTTTATACAGACAGGGTCTCACTTATTTTCTTCAGACTGGTCTTGAACCTCTAGTCTCACGCAATCCTCCTGCTTCAGCATGACCAGCTGAGAGACAGGTTTTCTAATATACTTTAAGCCAACAAACTATTCGTTCAAATGAAATGTTACTTGGAAGCCCAATATTCCCAACAACTGAAAAGGCATAATAAAAGAGGTGGGTGATGGTAGGCAGACTGTCCTTCTACTCCTTGCTTGGAATTTTCTTCGTATGTCAACAAAAATATAACTCCACTGTCACAAAAAGGTTTATAGTCTGAAATTTTTGCCTTACTTAAAACACTAAGCAAAGAAATGTTTGCTGAAATGTTTTTAAGAGCTATTAAAGCTAATTAGCGGCTCGGTGCCTATAGCTCAACCGGCTAAGGCACCAGCCACGTACACCTAAGGTGGCAGGTTCGAATCCCCAGCCCGGACCCGCCAAAACAACAATGACGGCTGCAAGCAAAAAAAAAAATAGCCAGGCGTTGTGGTGGGCGCCTGTGGTCCCAGCTACTTGGGAGGCGGAGGCAGGAGACTCGCTTGAGCCCAGGAGCTGGAGGTTGCTATGAGCTGTAATGCCACGGCACTCTACCCAGGGGGACAGCTTGAGGCTTTGTCTTAAAAAAAAAAAAATAAATAAATAAATAATAAAGTTAATTAGCAAGAATAAAAAATCTGAGACACAGCACGTTCTAGGGAACCAGCATGAAAGTAAAGTGTGCATGTTTTAGGGATGAACATAGTTCATACCTCATGCCAGATTTGCTAAGTTAATACACCTTAATTTTAAACACCATAGGGACTCTTTCTAGGAACTCTCCAGCCTCTTCACTAAGAATGCAGACTTAAACCAAGTGGATATATCAAACCTACCTGCAATTTTGGGTGGACTGATTACTCACTCCAACACATTATAGACCACTATATGCTATAGTCTAGTGCTGGTGAACTTTGAATTAGTTACATTAAACTTTTAAAAATCTACTCTAGGCTGGGTGTGGTGGCTCACACCTATAATACCAGTGGCCTTGGGAGGCCAAAACATGAGGATGGCTTGAGGCCAGAAGTTCAAGACCAGCCTGGGCAACGCAGGAAGACTCTGTCTACAAAAAATTTAAAAATTAGCTGAGTATGATAGCGAATGCCTGTGGTCCTCCTAGCTACTCCTCACTACTCAGGAGGATCACCTGAATCCAGTGGGTTATGATTGCGCCACTGCACTCCAGCTTGGGTCACCTAGTGATACAAAAAATTTTTTAAAAGTCTACTCTATGTAAATCTTATAATCTCTTCATCAAAAATGCTTAAAACCTCTGATGTTTATTGGCATCAATAGGCAAGAGAGGCTCGGCGCCTGTAGCTCCAGCGGCTAAGGCACCAGCCACATACACCAGAGCTGGTGAGTTTGAATCTAGGCTGGGCCTGCCAACAACAATGACAACTACAAACAAAAAATAGTCAGCATTGTGGCAGGCACCTACAGTCCCAGCTACTTGGGAGGCCAAGGCAAAAGAATTGCTTAAGCCCAGGAGTTGAAGGTTGCTGTGAGCTGTGATGCCACAGCATTCTACCCAGGGTGACAGCTTGAGGCTCTGTCTCAGGGGGAGAAAAAAAAAAAAAAGGCAACAGAAAGTGCTCTCTACTCAGGTGCTCACATTAATTTTCACAACCAAACATGTTAGCATATGGAAGAGAGAATGGGTTACTTTACACTAACACAGTAGCTATAACAACAAGGCTACTTTTATTATTAAGTAATTTCCTCTTAGATTCATAGCTGGGAAGAAAAAAAAGGATAACATTTGTTATGTACACCTTCACATTGGTGTTTTTTGACAATACTGCTAAAAGAAAAGACTCCAAAGAACCACACACTACTCCCTGGAGCCTTTCATGAGGCTGCTGAGTCCTCAAGTTCATTGAGAGGGTAGCTCCAAGAGCAGTGGCTGCAGCAGCTGGGCACTTGCCTTGTTACACACCTGCTACAAAGGCTTCTACAGTTGACTGTACTTCAGAAGAAACTGAAAGATTTCTCAAATAATCACAAGATAATCCTGGCAGCAACAGACCACTTGACACCAAGCTGGATGAATATGAGTCTTGGCTTTCTGAAGTGGAGACCTCCCTGGAAGTAGAACAGGGAGAGCTGAAAGGTTGAGAGCACTGTTTCAGAGACACCTAAGCAGGAAACCCAACCTTAACATATCAAGCACTTTCCTAAAAGGAGGTTTTACTCATTAAAAATGAGAACATTAGATATTTTGAAATTTCCACCATTACTAGTAACCTCTGAAGATGCCTAAAGGGCATTTCTGCCTTTACTCTTACACAGGCATTTGATGACTTAGCATTTAGCTCACAGCTTTAAAAACAGACAATGCTGTTCTAAGTCTCATCTGTATTCTACCTACAATAGAAAGAAAATATTACTTACCACATAGAAAACCTTTAACAGTAATTGACTAGAAGCACTAGAAGAGGATTCTAAAGGATGACTCAAGGCCTCACTATCGATGTGAGGTCTAAAGCAGGTCTCAACCACTAAAAAAAAGGAGTTCCAGGGCGGTGCCTGTGGCTCAGTGGGTAGGGCACTAGCCCTATATACCGAGGGTGGCAGGTTCAAACCCAGCCCTAGCCAAACTACAACAAAAAATAGCCGGGCTTTGTGGCAGGCGCCTGTGGTCCCAGCTACTTGGGAAGCTGAGGCAGGAGAATCGCCTAAGCCTGGGAGTTGGAGGTTGCTGTGAGCTGTGTGACGCATCGGCACTCTACCGAAGGTGTGACAAAGTGAGACTCTGTCTCTTTAAAAAAAAAAAAAAAAAGAAAGAAAGAAAAAAAAAGGAGTTCCAATAAACTGGGTCATCTTAGGATCATCTAAAGTTTTGCTACACTGGGCCCCCAAATAAGTGATGTAGGCTTCATAAGCCTACATCAAGTACCCAGGATAATCAGCACTGGGCTTGCTTAAGTGGCAAGCCAATAATTATGACAAATGCCCTTAAACTTACTTTTCAGGTGATGAAGTTGGAAAAAAACCCCAAAAACTAACCCTAGCAAGACCACTAAAATTAAATATTGAAGAATTATTTTAAAAGAGAAGACTAAGAATGAACAAGATATATATAAGGGTGTGGGGGGGGACCCCCTAAAAAGAATAAGCCCAACAACTCAAGTTTGAAGTACTTATGTGAAGGATGCCCAATTAAGTGCCTCACAATAAATGTCAAAATATATCCTAATGAGAAAACAAAATATAAAATTTTCATAGCAATATTACTTTTGATGTATACAATTGGACTCCCTTAAAAATGAGTCTTGACCACTCAATGTGAAGACTAAATTTTTTTCTGGAGAAAGTGTGTACTCATACACAAGTAACATATTTCCCTTTCGGCAATTAAGATGTGATAACACTAAATTATTTAATACAGTATGAAGTATATAACCACATTAATTTTGTGTTTTCTAGATCTCTTGGTTTCAATGCAGCATAGGGAGTAACCATTTAAAGAAAGACACTATTTTGGTTTAGCTTACAACAGATCTCATTTCCCACCTGCCACTACCCCTCCCTCCCATGTATAAAACATATGCTCAGTACAATTATTACAGCCAAGACCAGATTAGGTAGGCGGTTAAGAAATTTGATTCAGTACCTCAGAGGCTCCTGTATAATAGCTCTCTCAGGTGTTGATGGAAACATCTCCCTCACAATGTTTAGAACTTTCTAATCCAGTTTTATTCTTCTGTGTGACCCTAAAACAGTGTTTGTTAGCATGCTACTTTACCTTCTGGTACAAGAGATGAACAGTGGATACTATTATCAACAATTAAGTTCTAGAAGATGCTACTTTCATGGGAAAACTTCAAACTAGGGATTAAGCCCACACACATCACAAAGAAAACCATCATCCTCAGATTGACTTTGCTCAATGACCCTATTCTGCTGACTGACAGTTTAAGTAGGTACCAGGTACAAAAAGTCTAGCACACACAACTGGGAATGGATCTGCTAGGTTGTTTTCAAATTTTTCTATTGTGTTTGCTCCTTTTTCTATTGTGTTTTGCCATAGGAGCACTTCATAAATTTAGAATAAACAACATCTCTGGTCGTGAGGATTGTTTATCTGGGGATTGCTTTGTTACATTTGAACATACATACTAGGATACCCCATCCTACTTCTTATCATGCCAAATGTAACAGGTTCATCATACTCAGCCTAGATAATGAGCTGTAAAGATAGCCATACTTATTCAGGAACTCTTTACAAACTGGGTATCAGAGGATCCTTGGGAGTGATGAGCAAGAAGTAGATAAAAAGTAATCTAAAGTCAACACAAAGCTAATAAATATTTCAGTCCATACAACCTATCATTGTTAAGGACTACTGCCTAAGAATTATAGGCAACTAAAGGATTCAGTGAGAACATAAAACCAAAAAGCCCTTACAATTAAGAAACAGATTTTTAAAAATAGATCTAAGGAGAAAGAACAAAGAATGTGTGCACATATGGTTCTTATTAACAGATGTTTTGAAATTATTACAGCCGATGCTACTGCACAATTATCTTAGAGCTTTGCTGCCCAATACAACTTTCCGTGATAAAACAGCCAATAGCTGCACCTGAAAATGTGGAGCTTATGTAACTGAAGAACAGAATTTCAAATTTTACTTAGCTCTAGTTTATTAAGTTTAAATAACCACCTGTCTAGTGGATATTGTTCTGAACAGGTAAGTTCTAGAAGATGCTACTTTCATGGGAAAATTTCAAACTTCTAGGGATCAAGCCCACACAGAGACAAAAAACTATCATCCTTAGAATGACTTTGCTCAAGGTAACAGATCACTTTGCAAGCTGACAAAGCTAAACAGTAAATGGACAAAAGGCAACAACAAAACTCTGTAGCAATTAAGTCCTGAACAGACTTGAAATACACACAAGATAAAGATAAGGCAAGGTTAGAGCAGAGCATTCCAAAGGGTTTGTTATGTTGGCTCCTCTGCAAGTCTGTCAGGTGGAGGCACTTCAAACCACACAGTGACTGGGTATGGCCTGGGCAGGTTGACCATCCTTTTAACTCAGTATGCCATACAAGTTATTTTCTACTCCTGTCTCATGTTAAGAAAATGGATGGCAAAATCCCTGCTTCAGTAGCCTGTGATAAAATGCTTGATTTAAGTGGGCATGGGTGACTGTGGAATGAAAAGAAAAAATATCTGTTGTTTCTTGGGCCTTACCAGTATATGAGCAACTCCACTTGGAAAAGCTTTCTTAGGGTTTATCTGAAGAATGCCCAGCCTCTAGAGAGTAGCCTACCATTTACCTAGATTTCACAGTTTATACACATTTCTCTACACACTTCTTTAACTCTAACATGAGTTAACTATCATAACCCCTCCCCAGAGGGGGGGGGTAGGGAGTGAATCAAAGGAGAGCAGGAGAAACCCCAAACTGGAAAAGTATGAAATAAGACCAGGTTGGGTAAAGAGATGAACACTTAGATTGGCAGTTACTATTAATTTTTTCTACTCAACTATCCTCTGTAACAAGTGCAAAAAAACATTTGTCCCACTTAAAAATTGTTCTACACCGCTTTCTAATCTTTTTGACTCTCCTAGAAAAATTCTAAATTTGACCAAAGTAAAAATACCAAGTCCCTAAAACCTTGTTTACTCATTAACAGGCTATTTATTCACATTGTGCTTATACAACGTATTTTTCTGCTACTAACACAAGCAGTGAAGTACCATTAAACCCTAATTTATGCATGCCAAGAAGATATACATTTTAAATTCTGTGTACTTCAATGATAGTAGTTTCGTTCATCTTTGTGGTCAAAGAGTATCAAACCTCCATTAATGTGCTGTTGAAACTGCTTACCTCACAGTATCTTTACATTACCCAATATTAAAACTAAGATAGTTTTTCTCCATAATCAGGGTCAATAACCTCCCATTTCTATTGACAACAGTAAAACATGAGGAAAGAGCACTAGGCAAATTCATAATGAGCATTTTTCATACTTAAGGCCTAACACTGGACAGGTGTGGTGGCTTGTAATCCCATTGGGAGCCCAAGGCAGGAGGATTACTTGAACTCAGGGGTTCCAGACCAGCCAGAGTAACAGTGAGACCCTGTCTTGACTAAAAATAGAAAAATTAGCCAGTCATTGTGATGGGTGCCTGTAGTCCCAGCTACTTAGGAGGCTGAAGCAAAAAATCGCTTAAGCCCAAGAGTTAGAGGTTGTTGTGAGCTGTGACTTCATAGCACTCTAGTTCTTACAAAGCTCCTACGTGAACAAACAGAATCAACTAATGTCAAACAGGTAAACATTAAGAGTCCATTTACACAAATTCATTAATTGAATTCTTTTTCCATACTTATAGCACAGTAAAAGGTATATGATAATAATCAATTCAACCTGATTTCATCACCAGATCCACTAGTAGAAGCAACTACTAGAAGCAAATTTAGATTTCTTTAAAAATATTTTCCAGGCCAGGTGTGGTGGCTCACACCTGTAATCCCAGCATTCTGGGAAGCTGAAGTGGGAGGATACCCTACGCATAGGAGTTCGAGACCAATCTGAGTTAAGAGCAAGACCCTATCTCTACTAAAAATACTTCTCCACAATTAGGCTCACATTAATCTGAGATGCTGACATTACTTTTGTTAAGGTATTTTTACAGTACTTACATGACATAATACACATATTTTTCCCCCTCCCTGGGCGTCGGGACCAATGATCACCAGCTGCCCAGGTACCAAAAAATTATGCTTCTAAAATCTCTTGATGTCGATTCCACACGAAGAGCAGTTGAGTTGCCCCACGTGTGCCACTCACGACAGCAGCCCTTTTTATAATACACATATTCTAAAGAAAAGTTTTGAAAGAAAAAAATTATGGGCTCGGTGCCCATAGCTCAGTGGTTAGAGCACCAGCCACATACACCAGACTGGCAGGTTCGAACCTGGCCTGGGCCAATGGATGGGCGTTGTGGTAGGAGCCTGTAGTCCCAGCTACTTGGGAGGCTGAGGCAAGAGAATTGCTTAAGCCCAAGAGTTTAAGGTTGCTGTGAGCTGTGATGCCACGCCACAGTACTCTACCAAGGGCAACACAGTGCAACTCTGTCTCAAAAAAAAAGAAAGAAAGAAAAAATCATGTAAGCAACTTCTGTAAGTTTCCAGATAACTTAATGAAATGACCTGCCTCAAACTTCAGATTGTTACTGGATTTAAAACCTAACCCTAAAACCAAATTCTGGAGCTCAGACGACCTGCACAGAAATTCTATTGGGGTACTGGAGAATAACCCAGTTCAAAAGGCATTCATACAGTTATACACTTTGCAATTCTATGTGCCAAAAAATTTCCATGAAGCTCAACATTTGAAGTCCTTTTGTTTCCAAGTAGTATTGTTGATCCACAGAAAATCTCAGTCAGGACTTCAGTGTCTGGTAGAACAAACTGTTACTGATATAACACATTTCTGGAATGTGGAATTTTCTCTTGCCATTTTTACTAATTCTAGTCAAGAAAACTTTAGGACTTAGCTATCTTTCTGGATTCAGAATTTCTCAGATTTTAGAACAGTAATGTAGTACATGCATTTCACATCTATTATGTAACTCTCCAAGAGAATATGAGTCAGCACCATGTAATCACAATATTTCTGCAGCAAAATTTAGGAATATTAATAAGTGGGATAAGTAAAGATAAAAATAGGCTTAAATCAGCACAGATTCAGGTCAAGTTTTTTCATTCCCCAAATTAGTTTAGGTCCTATCAAGTATAATTATTTAAGGGGTTTTTGGATTCCAGAATTATATGGATAAGGGATTGTAGACCTGTAGCTTCATAGCGAAGAATCAATTACAAGAATTTTGTTTAATATAATATACTTCGTATCTAAGCATTAACAAATATAAGATTCATTCTTTCTGGCTGTCAGAACCTGTAGAATAATAAGCATTTTCAGTATATCCTATCTGCTCCCATCTCCCACACCCTTACAAAAAGGGAGTCACTATGGACTCAGTCCTACAATATTATTCTTTATCCCAAAGACTACTTCTCCCTCTTGTAGCAGAAATCATCCATTAATACCAGCTCATTGATATCAGTTGCAAGTCTCTAAGAGGGAATACAACTAGAACTAGAATAAGAGACTTAACTAGTCTTCCTCTAAAGATGAAGCCTTTTCTTAAATTTCCACTGTAGAATCTATTCATCACTATGATGGTAACTACACCCTACCCCAGCCCCCAAAAAGTTCTAAGCCAACTTGGGAGAAAAACATCAGATTTATTGGAAGCGGAACTGAGATGTTAACAACCTTGCTTCTCTTTAACCTGCAAACAAACTGGTTAAAATGCAGATTCTGATTCAGGTGAAGGTGGGGCTAATTTCTGTTCTACAAGACAATGGTAATTCAGCAACTCATCCAAACAAAGACTATGCTGCATCAACAAAGATGGTAATATACACCCCAAAGAAATCATGTCAGTTTAGGACTAAAAGAACTACTCTAGTCCAGCTTTATTTTATAGGCAGGCTTCAAAATATAAGCAATTTACTCAAATTTACATAGGTAGGAAAAAGACTATATGAGAAACACTTCTGTCACCATTCTAAGTCAGAACCTTCAAAGAAATCTATTTAAATGACTTTTCCTTCTCTTTAGTAGCCATAAAACCCAAGTCTAAAATTCTAATTTGTATTAACATCAAATGTATTTAAAAGGATTGCTTTTGGACTTAAGAGTTCAAGACTAGCCTGAGCAAGTGAGATGCTGTCTCTATTAAAAATAGAAAAATTAGCTGGGCCTTGCAGCAGGGACCTGTGGTCCCAGCTACTTGGGTGGCTAAGGCAAGAAAATTGTTTGAATCCAGGAATTTAAAGTTGCTGTGAGCTATGAAGCCACAGCACCCTAGCCTGGGGCAACAGAATAAGATTCTCTCTCTCTCTAAAAAAATAATAAGAATAATAATAATAAATAAAATAATATTTTTTTTAAAAGATTGCTTTAATGTACTTTAATTACACAAAGCAAACATTTTTATTCAATAGAATCTGTTTAACAAGATCAGATTAAAGAAATGCTAAACTGATACCATATGCTTTTCTGAATTTTCAGGAAAACTTATGCTACTTTCCCTTTAAGTCTCTGGCCAAGTTAAAAATATCCAAATTTCCAACACCAAGAAGTTTAGATATTATAATTTTTTAAAAAATGAACCAACCTCAGAAACAGCAGCTCAGCTCAAACTCAAAATTTACTGAGGAATTACATATTCCATAGGGGTTCAATTCTAAAGTTAAATCCCTACATAGAAAAATCAAGTACAATCCAAACTATGGTGGCATACTGGGATATATATATATCATCTTTCAGTAAGTCCTCTAAAAACAGTCATTTTCCCTCAATAGCTGAGTATTTTATAAAATCATCTTATGAAAGAGAATATAAATTCTAGAAAATTACATTGGCTCTGCCAAGATGTTCATAACTAGAAAAACAAGAACTAAGAATTATCTTTCATATCCTATGCTTGAGGATATAACTTCACTGAGTGGAATGAAAGTAGAATCTTTTGCTGTGTTTAAAAATGTCTAATTTCTGATCAAGCCCCAGTACTCAAATCCACTAAGTTAAATGGTTAAATGATGTGATAAACTACAACTTACCGGTAAAATCCAAAAATCTCTCTCCAACATATATATTGAAACCTAAACTAATATTTCCTAAAACTAATGCAGTAGTATGTACTAAAATACAGTCGTATTTGTTATGTGTTCAAGATAAAGTCACTGCATATAACTAAATCAGTCAAGTCAATGACTGTCGAGTCTCTATTTCAAAACATTAAAGGGCTTTAAAGGTCACTGCACTTAAAGAGGTATTTTTGAAAAATACTAAGCAACACAGTACTCTACTTCAATTTTACAAGACCCTCATGGATGTGAAAATACTTACATGGACAAGTTGGGAGATGGAACCCCCCTATCATCAGCTAGGTTCCCAAGGTGGCTCAGCGTTGAAGTCAAACTGCTCTCTATACAGCACTTCTCCTAGGCCCTCTGGGTAGTTGTATACTTGGTCAGAAAGTTCGCCCTAAAGGAGAAAACAAAATAGTGGATAGTCTTTTGATGGACTTAAAGATAAACTGTAGAATAAGTGTTAGTTTTAATAGTGTTTCATTAAATTCACATTACATAATGAGGTTTTCAAAGGGCTTACCATTATGATAAGTACGCTGTTACAGTAAGCATGTCCAAGCTGCTGTATTGCAAAATTCACAGAACTTGCTGTCAAAGCCACCTTATCAAGTTGTTTTTATGTTCCCAGCCTTTATTTAATTTCATTTTTGCTTTGTATTTCTCCTCTAAAACCTAAATTTACAAGTGACCTAAAATGTAAAAATTTCCAATACACTCACCAACCTGGTGTATAATGCAAGATTGGTATGTCTAATGTTCTAGCATGGTCTACAAGTAATCTAGATAGAACTACCCAGAATACCCCTATATTCCTAAATTCTTCTTTGCTTATATAAAATTCCACTGAAACAGCAAAAAGATAAGCCATAGACTTTATAATTTAGTCAATACATTATCTGAAATAACTTTGGAAAACTACCTTATAAAATTAAGCAAGTAACCTCTTAAGTTTTATCAACTCATATCTAGTTAGACCTACTGTACTCTATTATCACCAGGAACAGATAAATGTCAAAGTACTTGGTATACTACACAAAATTCTAAGTGTTAGAAATGGCTACTACTATAATGCTTTGACTGGATGGACCTACTTGCACCTGAGCTACAATGCCATACCTCCATTCCCATTTGTAATTCAGCAGTTCCTGAAGAACATAACTTAATAGTATTTGGTAGAAAGGGGTGATAAGAAACAAAATTTTACAAAACTAGAAATACCTAAAGCTTCCCTCATCTTATATAGGATTCAAGGCATCCTTAAGTGAGGTAAAATGTTCCTTTATCTAGTAGGGGAAACTGACCACACTCTTAAGGACACCTAAAGAAGATGAGGAAAGAACCCAAACCAACATGCAACAATCATTATAACCTTACATTAGATTCCAAATAACGTACCACTCCATAACAAACGTTCCAATTCTTCCCCCACCAAAATGATTTTTTAAATAAATTAAAAGCCGAGTCATGATAGGGACAGTTCATTCCCATTCATTGTAAAGAACAGGATAACTATCCTGGATGAGACATTATTCATCTCTTTGCTGCTACATACTTACAGCTATTTTGCTGCTTAATGTAACCCAAGCACAGTGATATGAAACATTAAGGATTTCAAACTTCAGACATTCATCAGTGAGATCTCTATAACATTTCCATTTAACAAAAAGATACTAGTAGAGAATGGAGGCCCCCCAAATTTGAAAGGCACATTTTGACAGAAAAAATGAATAAATAAAAGGTATTAGGGTAAGCAGCACATAAATAGGTAATGTATTGGCTAAATTATAAACTCTATTGCTTATCTTTTTGCTATTTGAGTGGAATTTTTATAAAAGCAAAGAAGAAATTTGATGAGCAGGGGTGTTCTGGGTAGTTCTATCTAGATTACTTCTAGATCATGCTAGAACATTAGACATCAATTAGACAGCCTACATGAAATCTGGACATTTAAGATAAAAAAGCAAGAAGGAAGGTTGGTTAATGGAAATGTGGAGAAAAGGAAGTGTGGAAAAAGGCAAATTATGCTCCATTTAGAATAATGTGTGAACATTTTAATTAAGTTCCTTAGAAATCATTTGGAGAATTTCTCTATAACACAGGGAGGACTAGACTGAGTCAGTAGGCCAGGAAGACGGGAAAAAAAAATTTTTACAGTAACTTCCCCCAAATTGTCAGTATTTCTCTGAACACACATTGCCTTTACTGAAGATTTTTTGAGTTGCTTTGTGGTACTTTCTAAAAACCCCAAACCTGTCTAATCAATCATAAGAACAACAACAAAGCTAAGTTGGAGAAAGAAGGGTATTCTAATTCTACAAGATACCTAGCCAGTATTCCATACTGTTGTGGGTCATGAAAAACAAGGGAAGACTGAGAAACCGTCACAGACCAAACTGAAGGAAACAAGACAACTAAATATAATGTGATGCCTTGGACTGGAATCTGGAACAGAAAAGGGGCATTAAAAAACGTTGAAATCCACCCAAGTCTGCAATTTAGCAGAAACCAATATCAGTTTCTTGGTTTTGACAAATGTACTATGATATGGTAAGACCTTAATAATATGGTGAGAAGCATGCAGGAGTTCTATCACTGCAACTTTTCTGTGAAACTAAAATATTCCAAATCAAATTTATTTTTAAAAAAGCAGGCAAAGTATTCACATAATTGACTACAACTCAAGCAATATAAAGGAACAATCCACAAATAAATCCAACATGAACGAATATAAAAATTGTGCTAAGCTGAAGAAGCCTTTTACACAAAAGAAGGCATACTGTATGATTCCATTTATATGAAAGTTGTAAAAGAGGCAAAAGTAATGTATGAGTTTGTAAAAAAAATCAGAATGGCGGTTGCCTCTGTGGAGAATAGGAGACAATCTGAACTGACAAGAAAAAACTCTGGGGACATCATCTTAATAAGGGTTACACGGATTAATTTTTGTCAGATTTTAACAAATGGTATACTTAATGTCTAGTGTTACATAAATTTTAGTCCCCCCCAATTTAAAAAATAGTCAACAGTACTGGGCTAAATTTAATGATATATGCACAGACTAAGAATGGAGAGGTGAAGCGGTCTGCTGCCTCCACTTACTTTGATAATGTATCAAAAAATAACACAGAGCAAGTACAGTAAATGTTAACTGTAGAATCTCGATGAAGGTACAACCACCTTCAACGTTTGAAAATCTACATAACACCTTAGGGGAGAAAGGCATTAATCACTTGATTTCATTTATTTATAATCATTTACTTAGGAGTCGGTCTTCCCTACTTAACGTAAAACTCCTCAGGGCTTATCTTTATGACCAGCATCTGCAGGTTCTATATACGGAAAAGAAACTGAAGAATTATTAAGGCCTTTCCAGACTATCTATCATTAGCCATACTTCCACCAGACTAGTCCACACATAAATTATCTGAGTCCTTAGATTCCCACCTAAGCTGGGGGATTCAAGATGGAAACACGACGAAACACAGAATTTTAACGTATCCAAGATCCTGTTAAATCTGCTGAAATATCATGGGGCTGTAGAAACTGTCCCTGACCTTTTCAGGTTTCTGAACCAGCAGCTTTGTCTGAGAAACACCAATATATACACACACTGTAAGGGTTACAACACGTCAGCAACTATTAATTGTCGGCAACCTAGACAGTACTCAGTAAGCCAACCCGGCCTGCTGTTCTTTCTGCCCAGGAACCGTGGCGCGGACGGGAAAACGAAGCCATGGTGACTAATCCTAAGGCTCCAGGAGGTGACCGGGGTGAGTGAAGGCGACTCGGCCCAATCACGAGCGCCGCAAGGGCGGGGCAGCAGCCCCGAGGCTTCCAGAAGGGGCCAAAAGCCTCTCGCTCGCTACCTGACACCGGGGCTTCCCCGCCGCCAGGCCTCGGGTGGCGTCAACTTTCCTCCACCAGAGGGTAATCGCGTTCCCCGCAACCCCCTTTCCCCAAGAATCTGACTTCCTCCGCAGCTGTCACCACTGGCCGGCGCCCAGCCCGCCCCGCTCCATTCATAACTCAGGACCCCGGCCGTTGTAGCCCACGGCGCGTCCCGCCCACCCGGCTCCCGGAGGCGAAGGCGGCGGCGCCCGGCCGGGTTGGGGCTGCGGGACCCTTGCCCCTCAGCCGGCCCCCTCCCCGGAAACAGCAATGCACCACGGGAGAGGGGTGGGGGCCGCGACCCCCAAAGGCGAGCCCCCTCGCGCGCCCCCACACGCACACGCCCCCTAGCCTAGACCGCGGCGTCTCTGGCTCGCCTAGAGTCCGGAGACCGCCTGGAGGTGCCGAGACACAGCCCGCCGTCCCAGCCCCACCGGCGGCGGCACCACAGCCGCCACACACGCCGCCGTCCGCCATGTTCGAGGCGGTCGGCCCCGGGCGCTGCGGGGACGCCCGAGGGCGGCGGGGCCCAGCCTGAGGCACCCGCCACCCCCGAGGCCAGCCCCGTGCCCCAGCCCCTCTCGCGCCGCCCCGCGCCCCTAGACTCGGTACTCACGTGAGATAACGGCCCAAAGAGTCGGGTAAAGCGTCTTCTCTTTTTCGGCGGAATTTTTAAAGAGGGATGTGGTTACCTTGAGCAGAAATACCCAAGGCGGCCTGGGCCATAGGCTGCGGGAACGACGTGGGGGTAAAAGCGCGGCACCGACACCAGCTGTGCAGCAGTGGCGGCGGCGGCCGGAGGAGAGAAATAGAACAGCGCGGGCAAAAGAAGGAAGGCACGGGTTGGGTGGGGAGAGGATTCGGCCTCGTCACACCGCAGAGCAGCAGAGCGAGAAAGGATGAGAAGAGGCAGAGAAGGAGACAGTAGAAGATAAAAAGGAGACGCTGCAGCCCAAAGGAGAGCCAGAGAGTGTGGGAAGGTGGTGCCGGCGACGCCAGTATTTATACCGAGGGGCGTGGTCCTGTGACGTCACAGCCGGCCGGGCAGCCGCGCGAGCGGGGCGGAGCCCGGCTGCCGCCCCGCGAGAAGGGAGGGGGCGGAAGAGGAAGGAGCACTGGACTCAGGCTGCAAAAGGGGAGGAGCGGCGCGCGCCGGGGTCTTGCAGGTGCAGACTGGCCGGCCGCTTCCCGCCCTCCCGCCACCCGCTGCCTCCGGGCTGGCGGAGGGCTGGCTTCGCGGACGTGGGCGGGGGAACGGGAAGGCGGTTCGACCCAACGTGCCGCCCACCCCGCGCCCCGGCCCCACTGGGCGCCTGCGCTCCTGCTGCGGCTGGCCCAGCCGCACTGTTAGGTGCTCCCAGCTTGGAGCTGGCTTGTCTCCCATGGGGGTCCTAGGCCAGAGGCGGCGCGACGTCTGAGCTGCCTCAAGTGAATGTAGGGGAAGCCTCTGAGCGCCATGGCTGAAGCTTTCCCGGTCTAGATCTGCCCGCTTTGTGAGGACGTCAGTCTACACCCGGGGACTGCCCTACCAAGCTCAGGCGCCAGGCGCCGCGGGATGTGGCTCTCCTTTATGGAAGCGAGGTGCTCGTGGCCAGGAAAGATCGGCCACCCCTCACAGTGGCTTGAGACCGCGTGTCCTCAGTGCTCGTACGTTGCAACATGGAACAGTAGGAATTTTTAAGAGGAGTGTGACTCTTCATATCTTCATTTTAAAAAAGGTTAATGCAGTTAGCACCAGTGTTGGGGAGTGAGTGACTGATATTTCAAGCGCACTTTAATCCGTTAGGTCTCGTTTTCACGGTCATTTTAATTTTTCTACTCCATAGCAAACTTTTTTTTTTCTTCTTTGTAGAGACAGAGTTACACTTTATCGCCCTCGGTAGAGTGCCATGGCGTCACACAGCTCACAACAACCTCCAACTCCTTAGGCGATTCTCTTGCCTCAGCCTCCCGAGTAGCTGCGACTACAGGCGCCCGCCACAACGCCGGGCTATTTTGTTGTTGTTGTTGCAATTTGGCCTGGGCCGAGCCGGCGCCCTCCCCACTGAGCCACTCGCACCGCCCCCATAGCGAATTTTTTACTAGCGGGTATAGGATGACCTACATAGCATTTAACTTGTTCTCACCTTTTTTGGATATCTTAGCACTGATGATCAGACACCGTGAGTCCTTGCAGTGCCAATGCTTTGCAACTCAGACTAAGAGCACAAATTAAATAGGTGTTGACACATCCCTCCAATGTTAAGATTTTCGTGATTAAGGCCCTTTACCCTTTCACTCCTTGCGAGCATTACTGTGTAGATCAATAAATCATCAAAAGAGAAAGGAAGAGAGAGCCCTTCTAAGTGGAAAGGCTGGATGCCCGTTGACGCTGTAATGTTGTCTCTCAGATGAGAGAGTATTAGGTAGAAATCAGAGGCTGTGGACTCATTCCTCACTTTGCTTTTCCGTAATTTGCTCTGCTATATTTTGGTTCTTTCTTAAAAGTTCTTTTCATTGAAAACGTTTAAAAGCGCAACAGTTTCACTAGTATTTCCGGGTAGGGGGAGGAAGGAAATGAGTGGATGTTCTGGTTCCAACGTAATTCATGGTTGCAAATGAGTTTGAAAAAGTAGATCAGGGTGAGATCAAGAAGGATTAGAATTGGACTTTATTCTGGAACCATTTTAGCAGGAACAAGATATACTCAAAGATACTTTTGGTTTTTTGTTTTTATTAAATCATAACTGTACATTGATGCATTTATGGGGTTCGGTGTACTGATTTGATATACAACGTGAAATGCTTACATTGAACTGATTAACACATCCATCACAATTATATACTCTTTTCTTAATAGTTTTGAAAGGTACCATTGCATCATGCCACTGGCATCAATGGATGGAATTGAAAAGAGAAAGTTTGGAAGTGAAGAAAATGCTTATGGCTGTTGAAAAGAGTACCAAGGAACTGAGAATGAATGGAGGGAAAAGGGGTAGAGAGATCAGAGGTAATCTTGACTTGCTGGGGAGATGAAAAGGTGTTGTTTGATTTGAGGATATCAAGGTTATCAACAGGGAGAATTCAATGAACAGTAGTAAAAATAAAAGGATTTGGTTTGGAGGGAATAAAATGAGGCTGCTTTGAACCTAAAGGGTTTGAACTGCTGATGATATACCCAGATAAAGATGGTCCAAAGACCTCTGGAAATGGCGATATGCAGTTCCCTTTGGGTGTGAATTTAGGAGCCTTTTCCACACA